>NW_015172562.1:20867-74945 GCF_001447785.1 Gekko japonicus | reverse complement strand
AAAAATTCTAGAATTTTAGGTTCCAGCTAGGGGGGTGTGCAAGAAAAAATCCCTGGTTTTAAAAATTCGGGTATATTGGATCGAAAAAATATCAGTATTTCCCAATATACCCAAATTATCAATATCGGTATGATATCGGCATTTGGGAAAGCCAAACATATATTTGGGTCCATTATACCCTATGTAAGCCATTTCAGCCATCATTTTCGCTCCCCCCCCCACCGGAAGCGGGGGCAAGCGAAATCCGCTGGTGCAATGGCTGCCAGCTGCCATTTAAACCTAACAGATGACTGGCGGCTGTCAGTTTTAAATGGCTGGTGGCCATTTCAGACTGGGGGGAGTGAAAAGGATAAGCCGCTGGTGAAATGGCTGCCAGCCATTTAAACCTAACAGATGACTGGCGGCTGTCAGTTTCAAATGGCCATTTCAGAGTGGGTTTCACTCCCACCACTTCAAGGGGGGGAGTGAAAAGGATCGCTGAAACACCTTGCAGCCATTTAAGCCTAATAGCCATCCACTGTTAGGCTCAAATGCTTGTGAGTCATTAAACTAGTCACTTTCACTCCCCTTTGTTTCAAAGCAGAGGGGAATGAAACTGACTAGTTTTAATAGCTAGAAAGCATTTCTGCCTAACAGTGACACACCTGCCTTGCTCTTAGGCTGAAATGCCTGCCAGCCATTTCAGCCTAACAGTGGCTGGGTGCCCCTTCCCTCTGTTAGGCTAAAATGCCTGGCAGCCCTTAAAGTAGTCAGTTTCACTCCTCTCCACTACCAAGGGGAGGGGAGTGAAACTAAGAAATTTAAAGGCTGGAAGGCTTTTCTGCCTAACAGTGGACAAGCGTGCCTGCTTTGCTGTTAGGCTGAAATGCTTCTAGCCATTTCAGCCTGACAACTGCAGGCCCCCTGACCCCACTGTTAAGCTGAAATGCTGAGCCCTTAAACTAGTCAGTTTCACTCCCCCTCCCCTTGGAGATGGAGGGAAGTGAAACTGACCAGTTTAATGGCTGGAAGGCTTTTCAGCCTAACAGCAGAGGGGTGCACAACCCAGCTGTTAGGCTGAAATGGCTCCAAGCCATTTCAGATCTGGGTTTTGCTCCTCCCCCCCCTCCCAGAAGAAGGGGAGTGAAAAAAAGCTGGATGATTTCAGGTTTTATTCCAGGTCATCTATTCGACAGCTAACTATCTTCTCAAATTTGCATTTGGTTTAGGAAATACCGACTAAATACTGAGAAGGTATTTATTCTGTATTTTTCCTTTCTTTTTTTCGCTAGGGTTAAACTAAATGCACACCCCTAGTTTCAGTATAAGACTATTTAAGAGCCTAGTAAACAGGAACCTAAACAGCCAGAGTGGTATAATGGTCAGGATGTTGGATTAAGAACAGGGAGGCCCTATCTCAAATCCCCCTGTCATGGAAGCTCACTGGGAGAACTTGGGCCAGTCACACACTCTCAGCATAACCTACCTCACAGGGCTGTTGTGAGGATACAATGGAGGAGAGGAGAATGATGTAAGCCACCTTGGGTCCCCACTGGGGAGAAATGTGGGGTATAAATGAAGCAAATAAATCAAAGTTCTCCAGCCCAATGCAGAGGCTACTTTTTCTTCATTACTACACAGGAATCATTTTATGTAAGTTTGCTCTAAAATGTAAGTTCTGTAATTCCACATACACAAATTCCTCCTCGTAGAGTACTTAAGAGTCAATCATGCTAGCTTACGTTCTGAAGTCTATTTCCATCAGCAATGGGGAACTTCTCCCAATGTGAGGTGTGTGATTCTCACTAATTCCTCCCCTCCCATTGCAAACTACCACAGCGAATCCAGCACTGTTTCTGAGGGTTCTCTGAACCCCAGCACAGTACTTTAAGTATGGGACCACAGTGGGATAAGAGGTAGGAAAACTGCGTTCTGTGAGAAAAATCTCCATTCACAGATTCCATGATCCAGCTTCCTAAAACAAGGTATCTTATACAGATTGCAAACTATTGTGCAGTGCAAAGTATTGTCTACTGCACGTAATGTATGCAAATATACTCCAGAATATTACTTTTAAAATACAGCTCTTTACAGTCAACCAATTGCAAAGAAAAGGATATTAATATGCTTTCTAAACAAGATCCTTGGTATCAAATAGTACTTGAAAAACAAAATGCATTCCAAAGTGCTCCTTGTGCAAAGCAAGTATAACACCCCCATTTTCTCACAGTAGTCCCATCGATGCCAACCTAAATTCACATTCAAGGATTATCTTTAGGTATGCACAAAAGTCTTATTTATTAGGAAGGGAGGGGAAAATATTCTTGAGTATTCCACTGCACTAAAAAAACCTAGGAAGATGTAACAATAGTGAAGAGCTAAGCTGGAACATGAAGTTGAGGAAACTTCAGAGGACGGCAGGAGACCGGAAGGCCTGGCATGATCTGGTCCATGGGGTCGCGAAGAGTCGGACTCGACTGTGCGACTGAACAACAACAAAGCTGGAACTGCAGCTACACTTTATTTTATGAATGAAAATCCTGCATTTGTTCCCATAAACCTCTTTCTTCCCCACAGGAAATGTCTGGCCAAATTATTCAGTGCTGTGGAGAGTCAAAACTGAAACCCATGCCATCGTCAACTAAGTCCTCTAGACTGTTTTCACACAGGGACAGGCTTGTGTTGTTTCCCATTACAGGTTCAGCTGTTGACAATGTGCATCAACCAATGGGGCATCAGCATGACAGATTTCCCTCCACTTTCCCTGCCATGGGTTCCCTAGCAGTACTAGCTACTATCTCCTCCCTTGGTCCACCAGGGCTTTTGCAAACATTTCTTTACATTGGCACTAAACTATTATTATAGTGCTATAACATAACAATAGGTATACTGGGTTCTCTGAATTCCCAAGCTTTCATTTTTTAAAAAGTCTCTAGCCTCTTCCATTGCAGAGATGTGCTTCTCTTCTTATAGCTATGCAACAAAAGGGACTAGACACTTACTTTTTAAAAAGTGGAAGCTGAGAGCCTGTTACATATTTTGTTACAATGGCATCACGATTTAAAAATATTCCGGTGAGGGAGGGAATGGCTACTGTGGGGATAGTGTCAGGAAAAATGGCTGCCATGTGGGCAGGAAAAACTGAATTTTACCACCAACACAAACAGCCATACAGGTTCCCCAAAACTTTGGAGCAAAGCAGGTTTGACAAGGCTCAAAAAACAGCCATGAAATGCCGGAAGGTACATGAAAGCACCATGATGCTGTGGGAAAACATAAAAAAAATGCTTCCCAACAGCATTGACCCAGGAAAAGATATCGTGTGGAAATGGCCCTATATGGTTTAGCAGGCAACTGCAATAAAGAGGCGTCACTGGAACAAGGAGAGATCACCGCTTATAGAGTTCTACAGTTTTTTTGATGTACACATACAACCTGTAATATAGTAATTCTTAAGGCAGGGCCATCTCAGACCAAAGAACATTCCAATGAAAAGTCTGCTCTGTTGCACTGAGGAAATCTCAAAACAAGAGATTTCATTCAGTTTCCAGTTCTCTTTGCAACCTCTCACAGCCAAGTTTTGTTTTTTTTTGTCTCTGAGGATCTAGTCATCCCTGGCAATGCCATGTTGGAAGGCAGACAGAACTGAAGAAAATTCACCCCAATGAGAATCTCTGATGAGGGAAACTACAGGATACAATTGCTCTTGTACACAAAGATGAAGTACCTAGTTTACATTTCACATCTCTGCTTCTATCTAATCATCCAAATGAAATTACTTAGTATCCTGGGATTTTCATAATTAATACAAATTCTTAATTCACCCGTTTCCTAAAAATGAGATTACCCTACAAGAGTACTGAATTCATACGTAAAGAGGAGACACTCAGTTCAATTGTACCGATTTTATATTCAGAAGAAATAATCTATTCATTCTTTCCTTTTTGTTTGGGGGAAGGAGTATGCAACCACCTAACATTAAGACTAAAATAATGATAGGGAATAAGCATAATTCAGTTTAGTGAATGAAGGGTAATCAAACTAGAAGGCAAAGTCATATGCAAACATCAGGTTACCTTCTGCACGTCTTGGCAGTAAAAAGAGAATCTGCCTAAACAACATCAACCCTAAAAACAGGGAAGAGCACTTTCATTTCAAAATGTGGTGATGTACAACTGACAACAAGCTACTGATGACAACAAGGCATAGCACCAAAAACTTAAAAGCAGCAGCACACAACGAGTGCTCAACAGTTCAACAGTAGATGTATTCTAAGGCATAAACACCAATTATAGCTTGCTTTGCTAATTTCTCCATCCTGCATTAAATAGTGATTCTACATCTCAGCACTAGAGCCTGAATTTAATTCAATCCCACTATTGAGGACAAGCATGACTGTAGGATTTCACTGTTATTAGGTCCTGCTCCAATGATGATACTGCCAATGCTGTAAGTCATTTCTGTATCTGAACACCCTTCCATTGTAGAAGAACATCTAAGACACTCCATGGTGCATTTTTTTAAAAAACGCATTTAACCTTGTTTGGCTATTACAGTTCAAAGTGGCAGGAAGGTGGTGCAACACATATATTTCCAAAAAAATGTAGAGTATCTGAGGGTCAGAATTTCTTTACTCACAAGACATTGAGGAGAAACTCTACTACAGAGCACTAGAATACAGACACACACAAATAACAGTAACTGAACTGACAGAGGGTGAACCTGGTCAATCTGCATGAGGACATATCCAACACATTATAAACTGAATAGTAACTAGATTAAGGAAAGGGACTCTCAGTTTGCTCCAAACATTATGTCTGCCAGTGAAAATCCCATCTCAATGAATTACTTCATTACTTGCTGGAAGAAGAGACATTGTAAAGGATGATAGCACATACTGATCACTGCAAGACAATCTGAATGGAGAAAATGGAAGGATTCACTCATATTACTAGCTGAACAGCTAGTGTTGGTCATTCTGGTACACAAATCTTGACTCCCCAACTAGAAAAATGCTTCCTAAAATCTCTTCTCCATGAAGTTAAACAGCAGCCCTGAGCAAAACTGAACTTCCTTCTGATAAGCAAGTGCTTGTCTTGCAGAACAACATCAATGGCTTGTGCCACATATGAATGAATGTCATTGTTCAGATTAATTCAGATTACTAAAGCACTGAATCAGAAACTGTGGGCTATAACTTGTGCTGCTAAATTACTGAAAATAAAGGCTGCCTGAATTTCCTTTTTATTTCACTTTAAATGTCTTTATCAAGTCTCTAGAGAGGCAGCACATACAGGTTATAAATAAAAAAATTCAATGGGTATGACCACCCTGACAGAAGAGGGGCACTCTCAAAGTGAACAATTCAAAAAGTAAGGAAAACTCATGTTTCCCAAACATGAGCTTCTTTTGGGATTGTCTTCTGTAGGACAATTTGGGTAGGCTTTATTGGAAAAAGGATTGCTTAAATAAATCATAAATTCAATTTTATCATTTGTATGTAGGATAACTGTATAAATAGTATTCAGTGGATTGCTTTTGTGGAATGAGAACAGAGGAACAATGACAATTTTTGGAAGGGAAAGTTATAATTTACAGATTCTACAAAAACCAAGTGCGGGTCAGCAAACAGCCACACATTTCAAAAGGCTGGTCCGATCTATCTTACTCCAGCCACAATTAAGATCTATGACTATTACCTAATAGATGTCAAAGTTTCAAGAATTAGGAGCTGATTTATATCATATCTGGTGGTCAAATCTTTAAAAAGATTTATGGAAAAGCTTTAGATTTCACTTCTCAAATTGTTGAGTATAAAACAGCACATATAGCATTAATTTCTAAGTATTCCTAAAGGGCACAGTGTTTCCTGCTCTTATGAACATATTCACTACTGCAAGGGTAGTCATAACCAAAAACTGAAGTCAGAGTTCCAACTACATGTAAAGGATTGACTCATAACATGAAACAAAAAGTGCATGGGTTTTATGTAGACCATGTGATTTAAAATGTGGGTTATTCCCAAAATTTGGGGAAGACATATGCCTCAACTTCTGAAATTATGCATCCACAAATTAAGTGTAAGATCATGTTTACTTATGCCATTCAATATATAACTTGCCCAATCTCTCTCTTTAATTTGGAGTTTATATGAGCAGCTTTCCCCTCCTAATTTTTTTTGAAGAAGTTCAGATTAACCAGGTGCTCCCATGACAGGCCAGACCTCTCTTATGCAGCTTCACTTTGTATAAGGTCAATATGCATACAAAAGGAAAGCAACAGTGAACCCCCATAAATACCCACCAGATAAAAGCACATGGACAAATGATACATGCAAACAAGATTCTTCACTGAGAGCTGCATATTAATGGTCTAACCCAGAAACACAGGAAAGCTTTCTGTGTGTGCACAGTCAAGCATGATACTATTTGGCTTACAGGAAGAAGAGATTTTCATTTACTGTTCAATGTCAAGAAAATGAAACGTCTGGGGTTAGCAGCTTAGCTCTTGTCACTTAAAATCCACAATATCCACAAACTCACAAGGACGCCTACCAGAACTGGGAACTTTTTATAACTACCATACTTTGAATCTATCAACTCTGCAAGGCATGCACAACTAAAGAAGGTAGAATAGTCAGAAAAACAAGCTTTTGCAGTAGAGCATTCTTATGCCTCTCTAGATTTCTGAGAAACTCCAACATTTTAGCTGCCTCCTTGTATATACCGGAAAGGAAAAAAGTCTTCCTTTGAACTGTTTAAAAAACTAAACAAAAAAACCTAGGTATCGACCCTCCCCACAAAAATATTCTTCTAGAAGCATTTTCGACCGAAGTGTAAAGCAACCTGGTTGGCTTCCATGCAGGCGATGGCCTCTTCCAAGAGGGAAAACTCCACGCAGATATAGCCATAGTCGTAACCTGGGGACAGCATTTAAATACAGACGGGAGTTGCGTTAGTGCCAGAAAGCCACATTTTCAGTACCCAATTCCCCTTCCCCTCAGCAAACCCCCATCATATGCTCCCCACAAAAGAAATACAAATAAAAAGCAACAATAGGTACGCTCAAAGTCAAGTTTTGGTTCAGTAGTACTTGGCAACAAACCCATTCCTTTTGCTCATTTTGAGTCCATAGAATACAATAAGCAATATGGGTTTCCATCCAAGAGACCAATAGTAGCATAGTGGGCTCATTCTCCTAAAAATTAAGGAGATACCAACCATTTTGAAACTAAACTTATTTAAAAAAATAATATCTAAGTCAAAAAACTTAATTTGTTTTCACAAGTTAACATTTTAGTAGTTTCATTAAGACAAAATGGTTTCTTGGTTCAGAATAGTGTCAGTTATTTTCTCTATTCCAAACATAGAATGAGATGAAGAAATATCATTTTTTAAATTTTAAGTTATAAACTGAGCCTAGTACAATTCCTGAACATATATAGAATATCCTAAAAATATCATGATTCCTTCCAATCAAAAGCAGTGCCAGGAAGGACAAGCAAGGACTGCTTTAACATATTCTGTGGTCCCTTTTCCTGAAGTCATTTGCTTGATCAGCAAAGGGTCATCTTTGGTACTGATGAAACGTATTTCAAGAACAGATGCAACCATCTGTCAAACTAATCAGAAGGGCACATAAAAGTGGCCTTACCTCAAAATTATCAAGGATTCAAAACACAGGGAAATTAAAATCAAGGGTTACTCAGGGGAAGATATGTCACTTTAAGGAAGAAATAGACAGTTCTATGTTTCCAGGCCTGAAACTATAAGAATCAATTTGCACTGACGTAAGTCAAAACAAAACGAACCAGAACATTTTATTTATTCAGAGAACTTCTATCCTGCATTTATACTGACAGTGTAATCAAGGTGGATTCTGAGTAAACTTATTGTTAAAAGTTTCAGCTGCTTAGATACCTTAAATTTCCACACACAACCCTTCCAGATGTAAGCACCTCGGTAATGTCCTAAACGTTATTATAGATATCATAAAATTAGCACAGTACAAGGCTTTTCAGAGCCATCTTGATAACAGACCCCGATCATGGCACAGCCATGTGCAGGCTTTTAAAAAGCCAGAAATACTACTTGCTTAGTTGTGATCATCGAGGAACAACTGCCTTTCAGTGACATGAAATCACACCAATTATGAACTGGCATTAAACTGGATTGCAATGGCTGAGCATATACTATCTTTTTCAACACTCAAAGAGGTTATGGGTGATATGGGGACACTACCAAAACTGGCATCATCGTGCCAAGTTCTACTCTTCTCTCAATAATGTACAGCAAATCTTAGGCCCCAACCACACGGGCCGGATATCGTGGGGGGAGGCGTGGCTAATTGCCCCGGCGCAGTTTGATCTGCGATTACGCGATCAGACACGCCGGCAGCACACCACGGGTCCTTCCCTCGGCGCTTGTGGGTAAACGAGGGACTGGAGGGGAATGCCAGGCGCCAGCGCGATCACACCACAGGCGTCTGGAGGCAGCCCATGGCAAACGTTTACTAGTACCTTGGAGGTACTAGTTTTTTAAGGCGCATTGTCGGCGGTAAACCACGGGCGCGCTCCACTTCCCAGATGTTGGGGTGTGATTGCGCCCGGATAATACACACACACACAGCATATCACTGTCTGCTGAGCAATATACATGATTGTCACAACACAGGCAAACCCCAACATCATGGGTCTAGAGGGAACAATCAGCAAGCTCAATGTGACCATGATGTAATCAATGTAGCAGTTTTACATGGCAAATCTACGTGTCTTCTAGCAGTTCATACTGCATACTGTGGAAATCCCATGTACCTGAAACTTGTTTGTAAAAAGCAGTTCATATAATAAATACAGCTACCCTGTTTCCCCGAAAATAAGACCTCCCCCAAAAATAAGCCTTAGCAGGATTTCTATGCATTTGTGGTATAAGCACTAGTGTTTCTTCTTGAGAATAAATATAAGACAGTGTCTTATTTTCAAGGAAACACGGTAGAATTATGACAGCTGGAAGAGATCTGCGCAAGTCTGCAACTATTTGCCATATTTATTATTTTAAAACCAGTGGCAAGAAATCAAACATCACGAAACAGACAATCAACCTTGAGTGTTGTTAAGTAGTATTTAGCTACCAGTGATAAAATTATCTATGGCCTTATGTCATGAAATCTATTCAATCAGCATGGTTAGTTATTTCACTGTACTAAGACAAGATGAAATCAAATTCTTGTCTATTTGCCGCAGAGAAAGCCAGAACTAGTGATTGAAACATTGCACTTAATTTAGTAAATTCATATTTTCATTTACACTGCAAACTTGAGTGTGAGAAAGTCAGGCTATAAATGAACTATATAAATAAATGTGAATCCGGTGGCACCTTTAAGACCAACAAAGTTTTATTCAAGGTATGACATTTTGTGTGCACGCACACTTCCTCAGATACATTGATATGGAAGTTAACATACATATAGGCAGATGGTGAACAGCAAATTAACATACAACATAATGAAGATGTTTTAACAGATGTAAGGACCAAACAGAAATAACAAGCTAAGTTTATATGGTCACCATTTGTTTGGATTTAATCATTGGGGGGGACACTGGAGCAAATAAATGTCAAAATAGGAGACGATTGTGTAAATGTGTCCTTCTTAATAGTGCGCTGCTAAAGAATAAATAACTGAGATCCTGTTGTTATGCTCCATTTGCCTCCTCTCAAGCATGGAGGTAACTAACAGCATACTTTTCTTTGAGGTGGGGTGCAACAGTTGTGCAGTGTTATGTCTCCATGCTAATTTGCTGTCCACTGTCTACCATTTCAATATGTCTGAGGAAGTGTAACTGCACTTGAAAGCTCATACCTTGAATAAAACTTTGTTGGTCTTAAAGGTGCCCCACTGGACTCAAACTGTTCTAATGCTTCAGACCAACATGGCTGCCCACCTGGATCTATAAATAAACATGGTGATTTGTATGGTCCTGCCCTGTCCTAAATAGCAACCTGCAATAAAAATCTCACTGAGAAAAGTTGACTTCTCCAAGGCTACTTGATGAGATTTGTATTCAGGCAGGGATTTTCAGACTACAACTCTGGCATTCCAATCCAACATTATCCACAGTACGATACCAGCCTTAACAGGGTTTGTATTGGACCTGGTATTGGTATACATATACCAAGTAACAACATTCCATCACCCAACTGGATGCCAGACTTAAATTGGCATTCCTTTGAACACAGTGGGGAAATTGTTGCCTTAATCCCAAATAATGAACCACAAGTGACACGCTGATTGTAAAATACAATTTTCTGTTTTTCCATCCTGCTGTAGCTCACTACACCACTGAAGTGCCACCCCACAGAAGTGGCTTTGACCACAAAACATTTTGCATTGCTCATCCCTCCCTCACCCTCTCTCTACACATACACAGCAAAGCAGGAGTAGTATCTTCTTGTTACAGTAAAAAATGTGCATTTTTCATGCTTTACAGATGTGCAGTTGAAGCTGATAATGGCTTAGAGAAACCCACCAAGTATATATGATTGAATAAAGACCTGGAAACGGTTCAGATCTAAATAATTTAGTAGAATGTATTGGACTGAAAATTTCCTTCAAACTGTCAAACAGATTAGGCATATATAACTAATAATCCTAAACTATTCATTATGTACAAAGTCCCACTTGAAATAGGAGCAATGGTAACCAGTGTTCCCTCTAAGCTGAGTTAGTGTGAGCTAGCTCACAGTTTTTTAGCCTCCGGCTTACAGATTTTTGTCTTAGCTCAGGAAGGAGGGCTTCAGAGCAAACTAATTCATGCAGCAGCCAAATCGCTCGCTCACAACTTTAATGCCAGGAGCTCACCAAGTAGAATTTTTGCTCACAGGACTCCACAGCTTAGAGGGAGCCTTGATGGTAACAAAATGCAATAACAAAATATTAGCAAGCAGCAATCACTAATTATGGAAGCAAGGTACAGAAATGCTATATTAAAGGGCAGCAGTCATACAATTGCAATAAGCCTGCACAATTTTATACCTGTCTGCCCCTGCTATTTGAGTATAAGAGGTGTTTTGTTCTTTGTTTTTTAAATAGAAACATGTACAAAGCTTGGAGCAGAACTACACATTATGGAGCTAAAAACGGTTTAGCTCTACACATAGAGAGCTAAAAACAGTCAAGGCTGATCCTGTGGCCAAACTATGTAGTTCTACTCTCCTTTTTTCTTTCATAATACACTGAAAGACAATTTGCAGAAGGTCCCTCACTGATCTTACAGCCAAGCAGCCACTTTAACCTGTATTTCCCACCTCCAAGCCTAGCCACTACATCACAATGGTTCTCCCATGCCCTCCTCAGCAAATTTCTGTCCAGTGTCAAATGATGAGATAATGCAGTGAATTATGGGTGACAGTTCCTTCCTACACACAGATGAACAACCACCTAAACACGACACAGACCTAATTAATCTGCTACAAGTGAAGTGTGAGTTGTTTTGCAGTAGCTAGATTCCATACTATTCTGCCAACATCTAGATGAAAAAGTCACATGGGACTGACAAACTATTAGGAAGTAACAATGCCAGTGCTATGGGACCCAATAATATTTCATTCAAATTTTACTAAAACAGCAAGGGATCCACCCATGGAGAAGCCACTCCCATACCATTCATACTCGTAACCACCAAGTCAGTTCCAGTTGCACAATCCCACATATGGATGGAGCTATAACAAAAAAACACTTGAAGCCCCTTTGCTGGAATCATATGTGGACTGGGAAGATGGGCACAGCTGCATCAGACTCCTCTATCCCACCTGCAAGGTCCTCTACACCTTCCAAATCTAACCTCCTATTTCTAGTCCAAAATAGTAGTGAGGATCAGTTAGAATTAATCTCATCTGTTAAGAGATGGTGTACAACCAGTTATGCTATTTAAAAGGGAGAAAATAGGTATCATTAAGAAAACCAGACTAAAATTATCACTTTATAGAGTGGGATAAGTACTATTCACATTCAGAATATAACAAATCAACTAGAATTTCATTTTACCCTTACACAGTGATCAGCCATTTTTTAACTACAAATCCATTCACATACAAATAAATGGCAGTGAGGTTGCTAAAACCCAGTAAGTTTAATAATTACAAAATACTCGAAAAGCAGAGTTTTTCTCCCTAACTGTGCAGTGTCATAGATCACAACCATATGAGGGGGAGAAAAAAGACCAGACTCTAACTAGCATATAAAGTTCAGCTTTATTAAAAACAGTGCATACCAGAAAAGCATCCAAATCAAATGAGAAAACAGCAAAATACATAAAGCCATACTGTGGTAGTATATGCTTGGGTTATGAACAGGATATTCAAAGCTAATAAGGGAAGTGAACAAAACTTCAGTCATTACTAGAAAGCAGTCAGAAGTTCTGAAAATTTGTTCAGAACAACATAATGAGTACGATTTTTATACATTAAAGGCTGCTTGTAATCCAGTGTTTTGTCAACATTCCCTATGCCTCACCCAAACACAGCATGACAGACAAATAATGGCTTGAAACTCTTCTGGATGTGTTGCGGCTCTTTAACTGTGGCATTTTGATTTTAAAAAAACAGAAACTAAAGAAGGACAACTTGCATACTTTGATCTTTAGCAACAACAGGCTACTACTGCCAATCAACCATTTTTTTAAAATGCTATTGGCAATGGTTTATTAATGTGCCTGAAATGTAAACTCCATACATTCCCCTTAAGCTCTGAAAAAATGAATATTATATGGCTCTGCTTATCAGACAAATCACAAAGTTGGGGCAAGGTTTTTTTACAATCTTTTGGCCTGCCAAGAATTTTAAAATCAGCAATTACATCATTTTTGTTTGTTAACAGCAGCCAGAAAATGTTTGCCTGAGGAAAAAAATTTTTTGCTACAGTATATAGTCAATTTGTGCCACCAAAGACAGTACTGGTTGCTAGCCAATTCCATAGCAAGTCCCTTGAACCTCAAACACAAGCCCTACTACAAACTATGTTCCATAAAAAAGGCATCCAGTCCTCGCTTCCTGTGATGACACCACCACGTGGCCACAAACCTGCAATTCAGGAGGATTCATTTGAGACTGCTGAGTCACTCCTGAAAGGAAACATACAAAGAAGCTGTGTTTTATTAAGACTCTGGTGAAGCGTACCCTGCTTCACCATTGATGAGGGCCAGTTTTACACAGAAGAAGTGACGGAAGGAGCAGTACCAGCTCCAGATAAAGGATGACATCACATAAGTATCAATTTATAATATACCATCCAAAAATCTAAAAAAGGCCATTATGCCACAGTATGCTCCCATATGACCTCAATGAGTTATGTAAAACAAAAATGTCAAGGAGCAAAAAGAGTAAGCCCATCACAACACAGAACTCCAGGCTTGATAATGAAAAGTCTCTTTGGCACATACCCCAGATAGGGAAATAGGGATCTCAAACCCTAGTATATATGGTTAAAAAGGTAAAGGTTCCCTTGCTCGAAAGCCAGTTGAATCCGACTCTAGGGTTGCGGTGCTCATCTCCGTTTCAAAGCCGAAGCGCCAGCGCTGTCCGAAGACGTTTCCGTGGTCATGTGGCCGGAATGACTAAACACCAAGGCGCACGGAACGCTGTTACCTTCCCACCAAAGTGGTACCTATTTATCTACTTGCAATTTCTTGCTTTTGAACTGCTAGGTTGGCAGGAGCTGGAACTAGAGACAGGAGCTCACCCCGTCTTGCGGCACCCGGGTCTTGAACTGCTGAACTACTGGCCTTCCATAGCCTGCAGTTCAGCGTCTTAACCACTTGAGCCACCGCAGCTCAAGTTACAAGCTACAAGCCCGCAAAACAAGACCCTCACAATGTTAAACGAATATTACTTACCAAACTAATAAACTTCACATCAATCCTAACCAACTATCTATACGAGATAGCTAGCACCAGGACAAGTACTTCTAGCTCATCCAGATATCTTATTTGCTGACCTAGGCTGCCAATGTACATGGAAGTATCTGGCAAAAAGGACTGTATCTATTCAAATCACATAATAATCTGTATTACATGCACGTGATATGAAATTAGGTAAATTTAGTATGCTCATAGTAATCGGGGCAAAAGTGATGTACCTAATGTTGTCAAAGACAGACAGCAGATTCAGATAGTATTTCAATTTTCATCACACACGGAGACATACAATTACCAAGTGAGGAAAGCCACATAGTGTTGTTGTCTGAAGACGCTCAGCCTTTGGTACTATGTACTCAACACGCTGCAAACTTGTCAAAAGAATGATGGTATTAGGAACCATCACGCATTTGACCTCTTGAGACAGCCATATAATGAGTCTTTGACTCTGGTTGTTGTGACCTGCCCTGAGCCTGCCTGCTCTGGGGAAGGCGGAATAAAAATCCGAAAAATAAATAAAATGTTTATACATTTGCTGTGAGGAACTCATGTGACGCAGGGCAAGGTAGTAAAAAAAGAGTTTGCATCATAAATAAAATTAAGGACTGAACAAAGATGCTTCATCACACATTAATAGAGACTGAAATATTCATTGATGCCTACAGCATTTAACAAAGGATTGGGAGAAAGACTCTTTTCAACTATTAAAATACAGTGCCACTTCAAAGAAAACAAATCTTATTTCCCACACAGCACTAAAGTTAATGCACTAAATGTATTATTTTCTATCATTCAATCTGTTTGCTTTGATCTTCGCCCTCCCAATACTGTTTTCTAGCTCTGAAAACAAGGTCTATGCTTCTGCCAGTACAGTTGAAAGTTTGCTGCTCTGTTTACTTCACCACTAATAACTAACCTGTAATAACTAACCTGGAACAAAGCTAGCACATGGAGTGATCATGTCTGAGTTGTATGAACTGAGTTACACATCCTTTGTGTACCAGAAAATGCCAAAAAGCTCCTCCAATTTAACAAGGAGCTGCTTCCCCGACCCTCTGACTTGGACCAGAAGGGGTACAAATCTTAATCAGTTTTAATTTTAAGAGTAACACAAGAATCTCTTCATATATTACAGGAAAGCACTTTGAGTGTACAAATTTTGAAATCTTCATGCGAGTCATTTCATGGGACTGTCTTTTGTGCGTGTAATTCACCAAATATTGATCCACTGGCAAATCAAGGAGTTGCATCCTGAGGTAAATCCTGATGAACTTTTAACAGTGAAGAATAGGGAACCTCCAAGAACGGGATGAGGGGAAATTAACAGAAAGCAACATTCCCCATTGTTTATCAGCAGAAATTTCCCATTGGATTCAACCCAATATGGCACATGGCATTCCAGCATACGTACACTCAGCAAATTAAACATACAATTGTTCCAGCATTTGTACACTCAGCAAGTTACATGTATGTAGGATTGTTTGTATGAAATGAAGCCTTACTGCTATTACTCTATCAACCCTACTTCCTTCTCATCTCACCTGTTTCCTCCAGTTCCACTTCTTAGAGCTTCTCTCTGGATGCTTTCCACAAAAGTCTCCAAGAACAATTCTTTTGATTTTCCAGACATTCTCATTCAGCAAGCCAACACAAATGCACTCCATTTGCATTCTCCCCCTCAGGGCCTTTCCCCTCTAAAAAGCTTCCCAATTAGCACAAAACCAAAAATTCAGTTGTAACAAACCTGACCCTGCTTTCAGTTGCTTAAAGGAACCAAACAATTTGAATAACTACATCCTCACATAGCATCAACGTTTTCTAGAATTCTAAGCATTCAATAAATTTTTAGACACATGTCTCAAAATGAATGCTAAAATGGCAAAAAATACAACCCTCTGCCTTCAAAATCTAGATGTTTCTAGAACTTGCAATGCCATTTATACCTTGACTTTCCTGCTACATTACAAAAAATGGATAGGTGCTTCAATTTAGTTTCAGCTCAAAAACATACACGGACAGATGGGGTTCGCACGTTTCCAGCAGTTTTCATCCCCCAATCAGAAAATGCTGGTGGTTGCTACAGGCTTTATAGCTGCTTTTATAGATGTACAGATGGTGGGACTGAAGGCAAATAAACTGCACCATTTGAATGCAAGGCTCTTCCCACATTTTAATATATAGGCTAGAACATGAAGAGTTGTGCTGAGTTCTGAGCCTGTACTGGGAACTCTGCTTCTCCCACCAAAACCCCTCATATTTCCTGAGCAGTTGCTCCTGACGTTGACGGGCCATATGGACCAGCAACCAGTGCAACCCAAAGGACTGCTAGCAAAAAGGGAAATCAGCAGTCCCTGTAGGCATACAGATTACATACAGGACTCTTTGGATACAAGCCACTGAAGACTGAGAGGTATAACACAGGTTAGTAATTTTAAAAAGTAATTCTATTTTTCTACTGATTGTAACGGTCCTTTTCAACTATGATTGCATTTTGACTGACCAATAACTCATCAATGTACACCTGCATTCAAGAAACCCTAAAGATAATCTAGCATTAGCTTCTGCATCACACTGCATCACTGTAGCATAACTCTATTCAGAATTAAACCTCTACTCAACACAGCCTCTGTTTCCAAATACACTTTTCTGAGGCTGCAGTCAGGCGTGCCATTGGGTGTAGAGGGGAAGTGCCCCTATTTCCTCTGGAGGAATTTGACTCAGTCACATAATCACACATCCCTTTATGCTGTGGACTCAGATGCCACCTCCAGCAAGTGGGGGGGGTGCCTTTTGTTTCCCATGCGCATGAACAAGGAATAAAACCTCCGCTGGAGGGTTCCCTGTGGAGTATGCGGTTATGTACATACTGCTAAGCAAGGAGGGGGGAACCAGCACCAAGTTGGGATGGAATAAGCAGACCATCCCAACAGCTTGAGAGCGTGCTTGAGAGATCAGACTAGGGAAAATCCGTCTGTGGCCTGTCGACAAGTGTTAGGCTCGAACTTCCCCCAATGTCTTTTAATTCTGCTTCTGTGGCAGGGCAGCATGGGTGGCTAATGACTGCGGGATCTTTCCCAGATGTTGCTGTCTAATTGTGCCATTTAGATTCATCAGGCATTCGCAGCTATGTCGGATCTAAAGGAACGTCTGACCACAGCCTGAAACATACTAAAGACTGGGCTCCGTTTCTTAAGATTTTTCAGTTCAAAGCTCCATAAAAGAAATCTGTTGATGCCTCAAATAAATTGTACAGCCTACATATGCACAAATCTGCTTGTCTGGCAATGTTTTACCCAACAACAGTGTATACAAAGCAACACAGAGGAGTTGAGTATATGACCTCCCTGAAACTTGTCCCCTGATCATGAAAAATCATAAAAAGTGGCCCTTTGCCACTGAGCTGAATGTACACTGCAGAAAGATGAGGAACTAACTTTATAAGTGTTTGAATCCAGTTGGGCAGACTCAAGAGGTAATACAAAATTAATGGGAAATTAATGGTAAACAATAAATGAAACATTTGAACAATTAATTAATGGGGAAAATAACTGCAATCCAAAAGTTTCTCAGAAGCTGACCGTGACAGTACTGCCAAAGTGTTCTTTAAACACCATGTATACCAGCAGCCTGGGGATATTGTTTCCTTCTGAAGTGTTCTTGTACTTAATTACTTTTGAACTCTGCAGCAATGAAAGCCAGTTTGGAGATGTAGCGAAGGCTGCTTCTGAAACGAAAATCTTGCAGTGAACATGGGTATGGCCCACCCCCATTACTGTTCATATAGGCAAACTGACAGCAACACACAGCTACCTAAGAAATACAGCTGTAGCGATAGCACGCACACACATGTGCATCATGCACAGAGTCTGCACAGACTTTTGATTTTCCAGAAGTCTGAAAACAATCCTTGTAGAGGTTTAAGTTACAACCTTATTGGAGCAGGAGGGAAAAGGGAAAGACATCCAGAATACTCCTCCACTTTCCCCTGCACCTCTGCCTTGTCAAAACTATATCTTTAGAGTTCCACTTTTTTCACCATCATGTTTAATTTTGCTAGCCTTTGGGTCCTGTGCACAGGAAACTGCAAAGTATTACCTCACACAAACTGACTGAATACCAGTCAGGACCAAGAACATGAAGTCAAGAAACTATATATAAGCTATCTTCTGAAATGAAAAATGCTACCCAATATAAAAATATGAGTATCACAGAAGTAGAGAAAGCTTTCCATTGACTTCCATTTTGCATTTAGTTATCAGCAACTGATGATGCTGAAAACAAATGCTATGTGGTGCTGCCGTGAGATCCCATGAAAAGTCATTATACAGTGATCATCTCAAGACTGAGACGAAACCTTGCCCAGTGAGAGGATTTAACATCCAATGGAAGCAAACCACTGTCAGCTCTGAAAGGCCTCCTTAGAGCAGCCTAGTTGTTTTCTTTCATGGGAGCCTAACCTCATGGCTAATGTAGAACTAGCACAGGTGGCTGATAGGCCAAGCCAGTGCCTTAACTCATAAATCCTGGAGGAAGCAAGAGGATAGAGATTACCCAAAAAGTATTTAAATTATTAGTAGTAAAGATGTGAGCAAGAAAGGTACAATTACAAAGCAACATTGGATCAACCAGAGTGTTTCCATGGTGGAGGGATTTCTGTCCGGAAAGCACAGCTTTCTGGTCTCCCTCCTGCAGCCCCAAATTGCTGTTCTGAGGGCAGAAGCAACATCTCAGGGTCATCCTGAGCAGCAGCAAGAAGGGGGAAGTGCTCTGTAGGTAGAAATCCTTCTGTCTATGGAAGCACCCCAGTGGATTCAAGCCCCAATATACACTTTTAGAGCTTTTAATGTAAAATCACCTGACAAAAACCCTGCAGAAATTCTCACCTGAAGTATAATCTTTTAAGCGCAGGTTCTTCACTGGTGTCCCATCACTTAATTGGAAAGCACTGAGGATCTACAGAAACAAACCGTATCAGGGTAAGTATTGAAACCTACATTACACCCAGCAATTCTCCCACATGAAAATCCATAGGAGATCTGACTTTTTTTCACCACACAAAGATTAATATGACCTGCTTGATGCATAAGTAAAAATGAAAATCAAAAACTAGAAGAAAAACATGGGTTCTGGTGGTTTCATTCAGTTACTTTTGCCATATTTAAACAAAACACATACAAAAACATATAAGCTATTTAGGATCCCCCCCCCAGTTTAAATATATTGCTTTAAATACACTACATTTACATTTGCAGTTGTTTAAATCTAATGTGTGCTCCAAATGCCAAAGACTCATCTTATTGATTGCACTGACTTACACTGTGTAATCCATCTTGAGCCTCAGCCAGAAAGGTGGACTATAAATAACAACTATTACTATACTTGAGTAGTCTGAAAAGAGTTACTAGACGTAACTGATAGAATGCTTTGTGACACCAAATTCTTGTAAGTTTCAGAAATCCTTACTTTAAGTTGATATTTTGATACTAGAGCTTTAGAAAAAGCTATAAGGGCATTTTCTGGAATCAAAGCAATTTTCATCTTTTCTAGTTGCAAAGTAAATACAAATGCTTGGGCCACAAAGTAACTGACAAATGCTACAAATACTATTTGCAAGCTAGCTATCCTACTGTGCTCCTAGCCAAATCAGGTCAAAACTTCTGTGAATACCTCTAATGAATTCTTGCGTAAAATACCATGCAGAATGTAATCTGGCTCAATGTCTGTGAAAGAGAAGTCATGAAGATGGACTACAATTCTCACATCAGAAAATACTCTGGGAAAGAGAATATTAAAATTGCCAAATACAATGCCTTTCTGACACAGCAAGGCAGATTTTCCACAACAGATACTTAAAAACTAGATTGCTAGCACATGGCTAAACAGAAGGGAAGTTTACCTATACTGAAGTGTGTACATGTAGAAAGAAATGTCAATGCAGAGTATCACATCAAATGCTTCTAGAGAAGTTAGAGGAACTTCAGAAACAAGGTTACCAATCACTTACAACATCTTTTGTGGCATTTTCAGGAACTCCTCCTAGTCGAATCAGCTTGCTTGGTTTCACGTCTTTGGCACAGGGCCTGTAATCCTGGTCCTTCAAGATACAAATTTAAGAGAAATTTTATACAGACAACAGAGAGGCACAGTAGAGACAGTAATTCAAACACAATACAAGATCTCTCTATTCACTAGAAATTATAATAATATGATTTAGGACCATGTTCTAAATTATCTGTTCTTTAGTCCTAGGGAAGTTCAAATACAAAATCACATGCCCATTATTCAAATGAATTTGATTTCCATAAAGCAAAACAGAGCTATAGAGTTTGAGAAAAACTGGGAAATGAAGTAGATGGCTTTCTGATGAAGTCTAGAAACGATAGAACATCTTTGAAATACCTTAACTAATTGGGGATTTGCTGTTAATAACTCTGGCTGCAAAAACAGTAAGAAGTAATAAATAAACTAACTGTGGAAATGCAATAAACATACAGAAAACCAGGATATAAAACTATTAGCTAAACAAAACAATTCGTGTTCTCCAACAATTTAGCACACATACATATAGGCACAAGCTTTCCTGCAATTCACATACCTGAAGATCTGGCTGAGAATCTTTGCTAGATTTTCCTTCTCCAAAAGCCTTGCCATGTTCATAGTCAAAGAGTTGACTTCCTGGCAGCCGATGATCAACATCTCGATACTCAATGCCCCTGTAGTCTGTATCCTGTCTTCCAAGGAAATCCAAGTCACCTTTTTCCTTTGGTACAAGACCAGAAGTTTCGGGTGTTTGCTGTTCACCCACAGAAAACTCCTGATTGCTAGCAAAGGCCTGAGGTGCGTTATCTTGGTCCTGAAGAACAGGAAGAGGACCACAGCTACTTTGGAACTCTTGTGAAGACTCAGCCTCAGGATTCTGTTCTTGTGATTCTTCTTCTCCGGTTCTTGGCTCTGAATGTGAAAACTTCTCTTTTGGAGCAAAGGAAGACCTTTCCCTAATAATGTGTACAGCCTCTTCAACCTTGCCTTCTCTATCTGTTACTGATACTGCAGGCTGACTCTGCTGATATTCTACACCATCAGGGTCCACAGCAGGCATCTCTCTGTCTGTGAAATCCAGAGTAGGTGGCACATCCCTGCCCCTAAAATCTTGATCGGCCTGAGATTTTGGCCTATTTCTGAAGTTTGAATGGGATGCATCCCTGTTTCTGAAGTCTAGGTCAGCTGTACCCATACCCCTCAAGTCCATATCAGGCATATCTCTTTTCCTAAAATCTGAATACGGCTGCTCTCTGCCCCTGTAATCCTGCTCAGGCATCTCTCTTGTCCTGAAGTGTGAGTGAGATCCATCTCTGTTTCTCAAATCTAAATCAAATGGTCCCCTACCACGAAAATCTGGAGCATCTTCTCTGCCCCTGTAGTTCATAGTGTGTGTTTCTCTATCCCTATAATTCATATGGAATGCATCCCTATTCCTGTAATCCATGGGAGGAATTTCTCCTCCACCATATTCCATAGACTGCCCTTCCCTATCCTGGAAATCTCCTGAATACATATCCCTGCCTCTGAAGTCTGGAAGGAGTGGCACCCTACCTCTGAAATCCAAGTGTGAATCATCTCTGTTCTGGAAGTCAGAAGATACATAATCTCTGCCTCCAAAATCATGTAAGTGACCCTCCCCACCTCTGAAGTCACTATGAGGTCCATCTCTACCTCCATAGCTGAAAGCAGGTTCCTCTCTGTTGGCAAACTGAGGATTGAGGATGCCTGGGAGTCCCTGGATATCATAAGGAAGTGATTCTCTGCCAGAGAAGTTGCCAGAGTGTCTTTCTTGAGCAAGGCTATCAAGGGGAGGAGAATAGTCCCTGTTCCACCCGGGAGCAAACCTTTCTTCTTGGCTCCCACTGTAGAAATAAAGACAGCATTATTCATAATGTCTTTTGAGTTTGTAATCTACACATCAGCATGTTCTTCTCTAAACTTTTTACTGAGTTGTTTAACAGTAAGATCCACAGAAGAAATTGATGTCTGGTAGTTTTAAGAGGTGGTAGTATACGACAGGCGTAATAAGCAAACTTGCGCATTCCCATTTCACCATAATTCCCAGAAGAACTCAATATGGAAAACCTGAAATATTAATGCATTAGTGAAGGTAGCAATCTATATCATCTCACAGTACACATACATGGCATGTGCCATAATACACATAACTGGGAAGCCATCACATTGATATTTCAAGCTTGTTCAAGCAACAGTCTCATCCTACAGTCAATTCAGATGGAAGATTTGGATTCTTGCATTCATTATTTCCAAAAAAGATACAGGCAGCTTTGTTGGTGCAAACAAAAAATACCCCAATTTTAGCTGCCAAAGACAAGGATTGTAACAGGAGAATCTGGAATGAGAGCGTTTCTTACCCATCATCACAAAGTAATATTGCCCAATTTGGCTTCCACTGATCCTTTATCTACAGCATCATCTAATTAATCTCTGGGTTTGTTAATATAGCTATCACATTTTTTCCTATGCTTTTATACTTTAAGGGGCCTGATAATTCCTTTCAGGGCTAGAAAGGTATCTAATTAACTACTGGTTTTAAATTTTCAATAGGAGGCTGCCATCTTCCTTCAAAGAAGGCAATAAAAATTCAGTTTGATAAAAGCTCCACCCTACATCGTCTAATCTACTCAACTCTTCAAAACGTCCAAAAAAAGTTGGAGAAGAGGGTTTAAGGATCTCCCCCATACACACATTTCTCCCACATCCACTTTTATATGTGTGTGTTTTAAAATATCCAGACTAATGAAGAATTCTAAATGGCTTTTACTATTCAGTGAACACTTCAGGGCTGTGGTGGACAGTTTATTCAATCTATCAACTCAGTGTGCTGGATTAGTGACAAAGACAAACAGTGTTGGAAATTGTTTGAAAAAAGTATTGGAAATAATAGTTCCAATATCCTAATGCTTTACACAGATCTACATCATGTCCGTACCTGGAATACCATTAATCAAAAAAAGCCATGAAACTAGAAACAGTGTTTGAAAAGACAACAAACACTATCAAGGGACTAAAATGCTTTTCCAATGAAGCAAGGCTAAAACTTCTTTTTTCTTGTTTCATTTTTTTTGGGGGGAAATGACAGGGAAAGATATATTTGTACAGTTTCGAAAGGAATGAAGACTTGTTTCTGTTGGTACTAGAACTCAGGGTCACCTGATGAATTGCTAATTCAAGGCAGACAAAAGAAAGCACTTTTTGTGCAATACATGATTCTGAATTCACAGCCACAGGATGTTGAAACGGCCACTCTCTAGCTTTTTAAAAAAAGGGAAGTGAGTGGCCAATTCACAGGCAAGTAAACGTCACTTTCATGTTCAGAGGCAATATAGCTTCAGAACAAGTGCTCTTATGTAAGAGGGCCACAATGCTTTCAAGCCTGCATATGACTTCCCAGCAGCATCTGGCGAGAGCTGCTACTGGAACCAGAACGCTGGACTAAATTAAGCTTTGCTCTGATCTAAACAACCTCATGTTTTTAGTTCTACATTCCCTGGAGTTTATTTGAGACACAAAATGTTGAACTAGCTGAACCTGGAAAACAGGTACACAGGGTTTGTTGTTTTTGATGATTGCCCATATTTTTGGCATTCTTAGTATGAATCCATAGGTTCATAATTATTAAGTAATCTGATCAATAGTTATTAAGCATAACCATCATTTAACATTCCTATGTAATTATTTTTTGGCCAGGAAACAACAGCCTGCATGCATAAGCAAAGAACTTCAACATGTACACAATGGTGGTGGCTGACTTTTCTTTCTGTTGGTGACATTTCAGGCCTTACGGAATGCGGTTTTGGAGACCTTAACATGGGAAACTATTGTCAGGAGAAGGAAGCTGAAAAGCTCCAGTGCACATGCCGAACACTGCTGATAGTCCTTTGGATTCCATCTCTTGGCAGTAAATACTAACTGGGGCAAGTTATCAACATTATGCCTCTTACTAACATTGTCAGTATCAAAAAGGCTGTTCAAAATAAATTAGACTTCAGTGCAATTTTAAAACATTTTATTTAACGATAAACATTAAATTTATTTAATGATGATCACAAAACACCTTTCTAACTTTCTGAAAAAATACAGCTTAAATCATTTAATGAGTGGATAGTGTCATAAAAATTCCAATGTGTTCATTTATATTTAAGTCCAGTAGCACCCTAGAGACCAACAAGATTTTGGGGCTCCCCTTGTCAGATACCAGTATCCCAAAAATATTGCTGGTCTCTAGGGTGCTACTGGACTCATACCTAGCCATTCTACTGCAAACCAACATGGCTACCCTCTGAAACGATATTTATTTAGGGTATTTCTACACTGCCTCTTCAGAGTCCTGCTTAAGGTGTCTTACAATTAAAACAACGTCACAATATTAAAAATAAGGTCCATTTTTTTCTTACATGTGCAATTACCATATTCTGTATCATTTTAATGGTAACTTGCTAAAGTTTCATAATCTGGAAACTTCTTTAATGGCATCTGACACAGGAGTAAAATAGCATAAACATGACAAACAAGAAAAGTCCCAATTTCTTCACCTCTTTTCTAATTTTCTATTAGATACTGGTCTAAGACAATAGGTAACTGATTGTACTGATATTGTACTAAATATCACTTCCTCACAGGATCAGTGTCATCTGGATGGCTGCTGCATGCATATCAGAGGAGTCCCCTGGCAACTGGAGCTGCCCCCCCCCCTCCGAGGTGGAACCACAGACCCTGCTGGAGCCCCGCAAGTATGGTATCTATGCTGTTTGCCATCACTGCCTGTTTCTGTTTAACAATAATGCAGGTGGTGATTCCACAGGGTGACCTGGGAGCATCACCAATGCATTTCCTGCCATTCTGCTCAGTCACCAGTTCCAGCCCAAATCCTGGAGCATCCTGCCTTGGAGAGTCGTCTAGGGATTTTGTCCTCACATTCATGTTGTGTGAGGGACAGCTCCACCTGTCGTCATCCCCCCCCCCCCCCCCCCGGACCCTGGGAACAGTTTGCAAAGGCAAAGAACTATTCTAGACAGAAGGAAATGAGATGCACTGGACCTCATAACAACTTGCTGTTCAACAAAGTTGAAGTATTCCACAAACCTGCCTATCTGCTCATGCTGAGATTGCTGCTATTGGACTTGTTGATGCCAGTGGAATTGTCGAACACACACGAAGCTGCTTTATACTAAATCAGACCTTTAGTCCATCACAGTCGGTATTATTTACTGAGACTGGTAACACTTCTCCAAGATATTTTAAGCACTTACTGATATTCTTTAACTGGAGATGCCAAGGATTAAACCTGGGACCTTCTGCATGATAACCAGCTGCTCTGCCACTGAACCACAGCCCCTCCAAAGAGGTAGCTGCTGGGCTAAAATTAACACTGTGTATTTTTCTTCTTTATGTTCATTATTAAATATTTTTAAAGAGAATTAAAGCCTTCAACGTATCTCCTCAAAAAGATCTTTTCAGAACAACATTGGTAAGAGGCATAATTTTTCTTAAACACAAAAGAAGCAAGTTTATCATATTTATAAAACAAAGCAATAAAACCTGCATAACAAATATAAAACAAATGCATAAAATAACATAACATAAAACAATGGCATTTAATAATCTGACTAAAAATTAACAATGAACTCTGGTTAGGACAACAGATCTAATGGGACTTCAAATCGTTAACAACAATTTTCAGGAGTCACGCCTCCCCTCCAAAAAACCCTCAAAAGTTTGAGCAACCTTTAAAAAGGTTTCATTTGGCACTGAAAAGTTAGGAAATTTGGAAGTAGTCTGGGAGTTACCACTGCTATGGCAACATTCTTATATCTTAGGGGAAAAACAGTCTGTCTTGTTTTGAGTTTTCAGTCAAATCATATGCTGCATTATATAGAGATGAACAAAGTACGTGAACATTCCCAATTTTGGGGGGGGGGGGGGGGAGTTCAGCAAACAGATGTCATACCTGACCACCTGACACAATTTCCACTAAACTAATAGCCATTACTTCCCTCTGCATCTCACTTGCTCCTTTGCACCAAGAAGGGCTCTGTGCAAAAATACCCTCTGATCCTGAGAAAATAGTTTATTGATTAATGTTCTATTGTGGAGAGATAAGAATGGGCACTATACTTCTGACTAAACCAAAAAGGAACCATCCTCTGAGGACACCCTTGAAATATGGGGCAGAAAGAGCTTCTGTCACCTTAAATCACCTTTTAAAGCCCTAAAGCCTGCTTCTCAAGGTAGTGGCAGTGACTACACCAACTCTAGAATCCAACAGGCTGGGCACAGAAATTTCAGAGAAACACAGGAAAGCATAACCACCATCAGTTAAGGGAAGGAATGCTTTTAACACAACACAAAAACATATTAGCTCAAATTGCTCATTAGGACACCTGCAGGGGAGAATTTATCATATACTTTTGGTTTGATACTTGGCTGTTTGGTCTGTTATCAACTATTAGTAAGGTATACAAAGCAGGGATGTTCTGCTGTGCATAAGGTGCATCTAAAACACAGAGATCTAAGTATTATTAAAACAATGTATTTCCTATGAATAAATTAAATAAATAAATGAACAAATAAAATACTTACCGGAAGGGACCCACTCTGTTAGCTGGTCGAGGGTTCCCCCACATTTTGTCTGTGATAGGCAACCAGAAAATTGAGTTCCTCAGCTTAGAGGGAACACTGATTCAGCACTAGATTTTTATGCATCTTTACAGCTGTACAGTTTGGAGAAGGCCCGGGTATCAGTCAAGTAAAGGACGTGCAATTAAGGATGCTTTTTTTTTTTTGTTAAATTGCAGAATCTATGAGAAATAAAATCATACTTTAATCTGCCATTCATTTTAACCATCCATTTCCAACAAAAGGCCCTGAGACTATGCAACTGTTCTGGACTGGAAAAGTATCATTTTAAAGGTTCAGTAGCCAGCCAGGTTAAAGGTTCAGTGGTCTATTATTACCACATTTTATATTTCTTTTCCTAAGAGGTTTTTTATTTAAAAAGGCTGGATATGACATTGTTATCCTCCACCACAAAGATGACCATGGGTATGATTATTCAGTATCCAGAATCAGAAAGTTTTCCAGTTGCCACTAGCAGTCAACTAGCCCAAGGCTTTCTAGGCTATGTATTTCATTAGAATAACTAAATCAGTGATAATTTGGCTCAAATAGCCTTACCTCCTGTATTGTCCTGAGGGTCAAGAATTACTAATGGATAATTTATTCTGCCCTAGCAACCCACATTACTTGTTAGATTATGGCAAATGACTGACAGGCCAACAATGCTTTCCTATTGTGTACATACAACAACCAGAACAGTGAAGAAAAGGACAGAAATTAAATATTAGAAATGGCAACAGAGAAATGTACATGAACATTTCCATCTCATGACACTCTATTTCTTACTGCAAGGTGACCCTACTCCAGCAAAAACAAAATGGTTTAAGGGTAGACTAAGTGCAACACCATTGAACTAACATTCTCTTAACAGATCTGACAATTCCTTCTGACCAGTTGTAACCAAGAAGGAAGACAATACAAACAGTAATTCTGTCCCACAGGATGTTAAGCACATTGAGCCTCACCATGCAAGCATGAGTTTGCCTGGGCCCATTTATTTATATACACATAGGTTGGTTGACCTCTAATGATTGAAACTTATTCTATTCATTGACTTATGAGGTATTTGTGTCATTTAAAAAAAACCCTCACCTTCCTGAACAGTACCTGAACATATGTACATAATATGTTTAAAAAAATCATCTTCACCGCTCACTTCACGCATCTAATGAGGTGGTTTCTTGCTTAAGAAAGCTAATACCACAATTCATTTGTCAGTTCTTAAGATGACAGTTTTCACAATCAGAATCCTAACAACACACAAGTTTATTTCCATTCTCTTTATGCCATCCCCCTGGATAATATGAAAATTCCCTCCAACTAGCTAACATGCTGCAGCATCTAACACTACCATCTGAAATCCAGTGATTGCCCTCCCTAAAATTTTCAAGTCTAGCTTTCCATCAGATCCCTTCCAGGCCTACAGCTTCAGAAACTGGCATACCTTTTCCCCCTGCATCACACATCCCCTGCAACTTAGTTTGCACTCCCTGTACCATTCCACAGAACAAGCTCCTGAGATGCCCTTTAACAAAACTCCCTAGAAAAAGGTCTTTCTCCATTTGTGAATTATACCTTTGTAACTTAATCATTGCCAGAAGTAATCAGTCACACCTGTGTATGACATTCATACTCAAGTATTTCAGATCCAGGTACACACAAAGCTCAAAGGGAGTCCAAAAGCAACCAAACTGTAAAATATCTGACTTGGGGGAAAAAGAGCACAGAGAAAGGAAAAAACAATACATAAGGTGAAGAGAATGAGGAAAATACAACAAATATATTATCATCTATTTACACGCTCACCAACTGTGTAAAAACTCAGCCTACAGATATTTCACTCTGGTCCTTCTCTTCTATATGCCCCACCGTGAGGCATACACACCCCAACATGGTAAGCCAATGTATGCAAGTCCTATGACCAAGTACTGTTCTTTGCAACACCTACGTGCTCTTCGAACTAAAAGCTTAATACAACAACAGCTAGCCCCACTGCATGATCTGTTTCTAAGCCTTAAAAACTATCATCCAATTAAGGAAACGTTAATAAATCAATGATACCAATTTTAATCAACAGGTCAAGTACAGCTGCACAACAATAATTTTTGGGGAAAGTGCATGCTATTTTAAAATACTTCATGCATATTCACATGCTCTCATGTGGCAACTACAGTCATCAGGCTGCCCCCTATGGGCTGTCATCCTACTTATTGGCCCACCTGCTATTGACCAGAGCCTGGGCCAACTCCATTGTGGCTCCTGCACTGTACAACAGGCTCCCTAAAGATGTGAGGAGAGTCATGGGGGGGTCTTCAAAAGGTGCTGCAGGGCTTGCTTGTTTGTTAGGGCTTTTGAGGATCTATGAATGGCAAGAATCTTTTAGTGGGTGGGTTTGGGAGGTTTTACTTGGGTTTTAATCAGCCATGTTTTAATTATCATTCAAAAGCTACCTTAGGCCAAGAAGAAATTTGTGGTATAAATATTTTAATAAATAATAAATACATTTGCTTCAAAGGCGCTATCTTAAAATATGCATGCCCCTCTTCTCTGCACTAAAAATAATAAGCATTTTTAAAGTATGCTGTCCAATTAATCAAGAACACACAGTTAAAATTGAATGAAAACCACTTCAGTATTGAGCTCTAAGACCATTTGGTACAATGGCTTTTAGTCTCTGCCACAGATATGAGGGCCAGTGTGTTGTAGTGGTTCAGCCTAGGAGCTGAGAGATCCAGGTCTGAATTCCCACTCTGCCATGGAATTTTGCTGAATGATATTGGGCCAGTCACACACTCTTAGCCTAATCTACTGCCAGGGTTGCTGTAAGGATAAAATGAGGAGAAGAAAACAATGTAAGCTGCTTTGGGTCCCCACTAGAAAGAAAGGCAAGGTACAAATGAAATAAATAAAGTAATGACATTTGCACAATGATGCACTCCGAATGCCTTGAGTTTGCATTTTTTTTTTTTAGTATAAGGTAAAGGTAAAGGTTCCCTTGCTCGAAAGCCAGTCGAATCCGACTCTAGGGTTGCGGTGCTCATCTCCGTTTCAAAGCCGAAGAGCCAGCGTTGTCCGAAGACGTTTCCGTGGTCATGTGGCCGGCATGACTAAACACCAAGGCGCATGGAATGCTATTACCTTCCCACCGAAGTGGTACCTATTTATCTACTTGCAACTTCTTGCTTTCGAACTGCTAGGTTGGCAGGAGCTGGAACTAGAGACGGGAGCTCACCCTGTCTTGCGGCACCCGGGTCTTGAACTGCTGAACTACTGACCTTCCACAGCCTGCAGTTCAGCGTCTTAACCACTTGAGCCACCGCAGCTCAAGTGGTATAACATTTAGTAACATTAGCTTAAATTA
Organism: Gekko japonicus; assembly: GCF_001447785.1. Classification (NCBI taxonomy): domain Eukaryota; kingdom Metazoa; phylum Chordata; class Lepidosauria; order Squamata; family Gekkonidae; genus Gekko; species Gekko japonicus. Next base: position 45,015 of record NW_015172562.1, on the reverse strand, counting down.
CTACCTGGTGCCACCAAACGAATAAAATTTAACTTGATTTATTTGATTTCTATTAACGATGCAAGAAACTGCCTTAAAATGCCTGCTACATGCCTAGTCTCCTCTGGTATATCAACAATACCTCTCCAACAACTAGCGTGCCCTCACTGATATTAGAAATTGCTTAACTGAGAATGCACCTGGATCTTTCTACATATAAAACATTACTTGGCTCCATTGTGTACCTCCCCGCCCCCATACTCGTGAATATATACCCCAACTAAGCGTACACTTATCGATGCAGCAGGGCCTGGCTCACAATGCTTGCGGCATAAGGCGACTCTATGGCACCACAAGACAGACGAGCGCGACTCTACCACTCTGAAAGGTGCTCAGACGAGCGCATCACGGCCCCTCCACTCACCGTCCACAAACCCGCAACTAACGGAGCTTCACCAGCAATAGCGGACTTCCACCAGCATCACTACAGGGTCCGCCTCCCCTTCCCTCGAGCTGCGTGTCTCCAGGCCTCCTCTCCGCAAAAAAAAGGGGCACACTGAATTCCCCCTCGCCCATATAAGGCTAGCCCTGTAGGCCGCCGAGATACCTACTACTGACCTCTCCGCCGCCGCCGCCCCCTCCCCGCGCGGGCCTGCCAGCTCCGAGCGCGCGTCCCGAATGTCGCAGCACCTAGGAGAGGTAAAGAGCTCCCTCCTCCACCTCGGGAAATGGGGGGAGGAGCGGCCGGTGCACGGCGTCGAGGGAGGAACCCTCCACACGCAAACGAGACGCAGGGAAAAGATTCTTACCACACACAAAAAATATATCGTCGGTGGCGGCAACGCGACCGGGCCTGAAGGAAGCCGCACCACCCACGAAGAGGAAACCGGAAACTCCCGTAACGCTGACCCATGTGACTCTCAACCCCGTTGCGCACGCGCAAGATGGTCGCGCCTTTTCATTTTTATGGTGCTCTGCGCCGAAACGGAATAATAAAGAAAACTGTAACTCACTCCCCTCCACAATAGAAAACAGGAGTTCAACTACATTTCCCATGATGCCTCGCAAACCTACTCCCCTCTTGTCCCACTTTGCTTCGCTATGCATGTCGGACCTTGTAGTTTGCATTTGACCCTGCAAGGCCGCCTTCATAAACATAAACACATAAGAACGTAAGAGAAGCCAATGCTGGATCAGGCCAGTGGTCCATCCATTCCAACACTCTCTCACACAGTGCCCAAAAATACCGGGTACCATCAGGAGGTCCAGCAGTGGGGCCAGGACTGTTTTGGATATATTCCTGGCCCAATGTATATCTCTGCTGCCGGTTTGTATAGTTAAATGTGCTTTTATTGGCATTGTATATAAAAATATTGGAATGGAAAGTTTTGAGGATTTAATAACATGAAATAGGGCTTCCTGCATCTCAGCTTCAGTTGCCCCCGCCCCTCTGCAATGCGTAGATAATAATACTAACCTATTGTAGGGATTTGTGAATCCATGTATTTCGCATTGTTATTACAAATAAGATTTTCACCACAAAACAGGCACCAAGGTTTTTTAGATCAAACAAAAGCTTCCGTCTGCCTCTTTGGATTTTCAAATGTTGACAGATGTATACCAACTGGGGGTTGTTTTGTGGGGACGGGGAGAAGTTGTGAGTCTCATCTCTTGTCCACATAAAACACCAAGTGGCCAAGTTGTGGACTACAATCCCCAAAATGCACTGGGATTTGTGACACTGACCTTTGAAAGGAGAAGTAGGTAGTGAACACTACTTTCCTGACTGTAGCTGGTAAAGGCAGTATCAACTGGCTGGACTGGGAAGCTTGTCCGTCACTGCGGTGACAGAGATTCCAAAGGAGGCAACAGCAGGCTGACACTACCCCCCCCCCCCCCCCCCCCCACCTCCCCGTGCCCGCTTAGGCATCATCAGCAAGAACAGAGCCAGATACGCTCGCTCATTGACGCTCTCCGTCCCTCGGCAGCCTGTTCTTGTCAAAGCTGTAAGTATCTATTGTGCGCCTAAAGAGGAAGAAAAAGAGAGGTTGGTCCGTTTGATATCTTTCGTCCTTCTTGCTTTACACGACAAAACAAATAAACCAGGCTTTGGAGCTTGGATGCTGAAATGCAGCCAAATGCACTTGTGTGCAAATCCATCATACACTACCAAAGCCCTCTGTGACAAGGCACAAATGATTACAAGATTCTGACGAAACCAAAGGGTGGCTGGATTCTGAGTGAGCTGGAGAACATTGTCATATTTTAGACAGATTAGTAAGTGAAAGGGAAATTTAGGGGAAGGATGACCATGGGACATCCTTGTAAGAGAAGGACTTGTTGTCTGTTATATATAGGATCAGAGACAGTACAAAAGAATACATTCTTAAAATACAGAAATGGGCTGGGGTGAGCGGTTGGTCCTCATGGCAAGCAACAGCCACCGCTGCCACCGCAGGGCAAATTGTTTGCTTGCAGCCTCCTCACGATAAAGGACAATAATATTGCTATAAATTGCAGGGGTTGCAATTTTACATGTGGGGAACTGAGGCTTAAAGGAAAGTGGTGTGACCAAGGCTGCACAATCAGACCTAAACTAGTCAGGACCATCCCTGTTTAACTTCCGAGATCTGACTAGATCGGGCTAGCCTGGGCTATCCAGGTCAGGGTTATCCAGTTCAGACATCCACATGCCTACGCACTGCCACATGGGTGTGCTATGCCAGGGACCCACCTTGCTCTATCAAGGTAATTTCATCAGCAAATGCAAGTCTTCCTGACTGCAAAATCGAATTACTATCAAACAGCCTGGTGAGGTGATTAGGTGTTTGCTGACCGTCCCTGAATGCCTCCTAGCCTACCAGCCTGCTCCAGGCACCCTGACAGCCCCCTTGTCCACTCTGCCTGGATGGAATCTTCTTTTGTCACCTTTCTGGGAAGCCCCTCACCCTCTTAACTCAGTCAGAGCCAGGAAACCCATAGATTCTCATCCTGGACTCACCCTGAATTCCTGGACCTTATTTCTTCAAAATTCTTTTGTGGTGGCTCCTATAACTGTCACTGCTCTGCCAAGCCAAAACTGTGCTGCCTCTCCACTTGCACAGTGTTTGCTAGTTCTGCTTTTCTTTCTCTGAGAATTTGGGACATTTACTTGCCACACAGAATCACCCCTCCACTGCTTTACCATACTTTCCCTTGGGATCTTTAGAAGTTCTGCCTAAAGTCCCTACTCTCATCCTGTGGATCATCGAAACAGACAATGTACTGGCAGTTAAGGTGATTTCCGGGGCTTGCAGCTTTCGAGAAAAAGAAACGGAACAGATGGGAATATTTCTCTCTTTAGCCTTTTTCTTTTTTTGTATACATGGGGGATGGGGGTGGAATAAACCTGGTTCACCAAGTGTGGAAATACAGCTTCTGCTGTCTTTGACCATACTTCATCCAAACAAATGCTCCCATATTACCAGGTCAGGGTATCTGAGAAGCCAGTATTTACTGTGGATTCTGAGATGCATTTGGAGATTTATACTGAGTCTCCAGTATGTAGAATAGTGTAGTGGTTTCCACTGGGGAGACCAGTTCAAATCCCCACATAGCCACAAAGCACACTATGTGACTTCGGACCAGGCATACACTCCGCCTAATTTGTGAGGAAAAGAGAGAGGGGGAAGAAGTATTTCCTTCCATACACTAATGAAGTATTTACTCAAATTGTGTCAGTGAAGGAGTTCATGACATCTTTCATCTCCTCTTACAGAGTCCTCTTATGAGTGAAAAAAATATATTTTAAAAACTTATGATTAATTGTTGATGGGACATGGTTTTTGGAAATAGAAATAATTTCATATTGAAATAATTTAATATAGATTACCAAGTATGGGCCTGGATGAGGTTCAGTCCCATCCCGCCTCCCCGGGAAATTGAGAAGTCTATGCCCCTGGCTTCCATTTAAGATTGAGACTGAACTGACACCCAGCCTCCAGCATAGACTAGGGCTAGGCACTAATATCCAAGAAGAACAATCTCTTTATGACCTGGGAATGCAGTGCAGCACAAGTCCTTATAGAATAAACATTTGGTCATCCTGGACTCACCCTGAAGAATGCCAAAGATTTTTATGCTAGGAATGAGACAGAAGTGCATTGTGTGGTTGATCTGTTCAACCAAGAGAAAGCAACATTTCTCATGAGGACGTTTTGAAGAAAATTACTGCTTTCTTCAAGCACACAAATTATAGTGCAATCCTAAGAAAACTTTCCTGGATGTAAGCCCTATTGAATAGGCATCTGTAGGATTCTAAGTAGAGATGTTTAGGATTGAACTTTTAATCACTTTTTTAACCAAACAGATATTAAGCAGGTGGTCTCTCACTCACTCCTTTTGAGATCTGTGTGAATGCTATTACTCCAGGCAACCAAAAGCCTTATTTGTATTGCATCTCACATCCTTTCAGTGCATCTTTTGGAAAATAAATCCCTACCAAGTTTTAGCTTGGGAGGCTGACAGGTGAGATCCTAGATGAGATTGACTGGCAACCCACTTGGATATCTTTTGCTACTTGGTATTGCTACTTCGGCTGAGCGCTGAAGAATAGATTCTTTTGAATTATGGTGCTGGAGAAGACTCTTGAGAGTCCCTTGGACTGCAAGGAGATCAAATCAGTCAATACTAAAAAAATCAACCCTAACTGTTCCCTGGAAGGCCAGATACTGAAGCTGAAACTCAAATGAGAAGGGAGCACTCACTGGAGAAGACTGTGATGCTGGGAAAGATTGAAGGTCAAAGAAGAAGGGGATGGTAAAGGATGAGATGGTTACACAGTGTTATCGATGCAATGAACATGAAATTAAGCAAACTCCGGAGCACAATGGAAGACAGGAGGTCCTGGCGTGATGTGGTCCATGGGGTTGTGAAGAGTAAGACTCAGCTGTGCAACTGAACAACAACAACATTCCTGAAAAAATGCTTTGTTTAAAATTTAGTGAATCTTCGTGGGATGAGAATTCTCCAGTGTATAGTGTCTGGAAGCCTTTAAATAGCCAATATGGTGTAGTGGTTACAGTATAAGACTACAGATATCGGAGACCAAAGTTCAAATCCCCTGAAAGTTTGCATGGAAACTTGGCCCAGTCACTTTCTCACAATTTAACCTACCCCACAGCTTTGTTGTGAATTTAAGATGGAGGAGGAGAGGATGCTGTAACATGCTTTGGGATCCCAGTGGGGCATAAACATCTAAATAAATAAATATTTAGACAGCAAGGAATTTAGGACCAAACGAAAAGCTGTATCCAGGACTGGCAACAGTATTAATTTTATTGCCTAAAGATAAATATTGTGTACCTTCGCAGAAAGGTCAACTTTAAATAAATAGAACATTTAGTTAAAGGTTGAAAATATAGACTCCTCATACCTTAGTAACAGAAATCTAGGGACATATAAAAGAACTCATTTTATATTGCTTTCATTCTTTCCCAAAGTAATCTCATAGCAGGGATTTGACTCATCCTTTTTATCAACTGTTTTTGACAGCCACAGAGACATAGCTGACATATAATAAATCAACATTAAAAGAGCTAAAGAAGCAACATTTCAGCTATAGCATGAGGAGTAAGTTAGAAACTCTTCACCAATTAGAAGAAATGTGCCTTATGATCTGCTACTATACCCTCTGCCACATTGTAGGAAAAAATGGGCACATTTTTATTGGTACTTGTGAGACTCATATTTTTACAATAACAAAGACTATTGCTTTTCACTGTTCTCTACCAGCTATGTGCTGCATTCAATACCTTGTCCAGGATCGATTCAAAAGTAATCAGGTTTTTTTCTGCTTAAGCTTAAAGATATTCTATAGCTCTGACCTGGATAGCCCAGGCAAGCCTAATCTTGTCAGATCTCGGAAGCTGAAACTGGCAAGTACTGTGATGGGAGACCTCCAAGGAATACCAAAGCTGGGAGGCAGAGGCAGGCTATCAAGCCACTTCTCTGGACGTCCTCCATGCCCCGCTAGGAGTTGCCAGAGGTCGCCATGACTTCCTGGCACGAGCACGCACACACACACACACACACACACACAAAAGATATTCTATATAAAACATAATTTATTTATAGCCTGCTTTTGAGGACCGAAAGTGGCTCACAACAACCCTGTGTGGTAGGTTAGGATGAGAGAGAGTGGCCCAAGATTACCTAGTGAGCTTCTATAGTGGAGTGGAGATTTGAATCTGAATCTCTCTGACACTATTGTCCTGTAAAATGTTAACATTTCACAATGAATCGCACTGGCTACAGAATATCCAACAGCAGGCTGTGCGCTGGGACATGGTGTATGCATCTTTGTGTTCATGTGTGTGCCTTTAGATGCACACATTCTGCTGACTGATACTGAGAGACCATGCGGAAGAGGCTAGAATCTGAAAAATGGCAGCTCTAGAAATTCACATGAACAAACATTTTTAATGCATTCTCAGGCCCTTCCCTGAAGGCAAATAAGGATAATGATTTATTAAGAAGCCCTATCTAAAAACCGGGTTTGTCCCAGGTAAATAGGACCAATGCTACATACTGTTGTTTATCCTGATGGCCTGGGGCATATCCAAGCACTTAGATAATCTAATGCCAGATTCACTGTTGAAGCATCTGTCATTACTGCGGGTCAGCCAGAACCAATTTCTCAAGGCTTGAAAGTCTTTCTTGATCATGTTCCTCTGAACATTTCTCTAGTCTGCTTAAGAGTGGCTTTAATATTTGGTCTGTTTGGAAGCTACTGTAACTTAATATCACTTTCTCATTCGTAAACTGAAGTTACAGTGGTAGTAAATGTAGTAAATGTTCCTGGTGTTTGCAACAGACAGGAGGCTGTCCTGTCCCTGAAGGGAAAAACAGCCACTCAGCTGAGACTATGGTCCTTTCTGCATTTGCCTGCCACTCTGGATCTTCTCAGTGTTTGAGTCAAGGCAGTTTAAGTCCACAGCAAAACAGCATCCAAATAACCCGGGGCAACAGCAGGCTGAAACCGGGCTGACCACTGAAGGGAAGTAATGTAATGCAAAATGGGGGGAAAACCCAGAATAAAAAGGTTGAACTCAATTTCAGTGCAGAATGGGGGGAAACCCTGGATTAAAAAGGTTGAATTCGATTTTACTGCAGATTTGCTTGGAGGATACCGCAATGAACATGGATTAAAAGGAAAGTGCAGAAAGGACCTATATGGGAGTGCTGCTCCAGCACCTAGTCTCCTTTTTGAAGGAGATAGAAGGCTGGAGGGAAGCCCAGTAGGAGTTTAATTCAGCTCTGCCTCAGGGAGACTGGTGATTTTCTGGACCTCCCTCAGTAAAAGAGCAGACAGAAGGATAGCTCTGTCTGGTAGTATGGCAGAGTGGTTTAAAGTACCCAGTTGTTAGGCCTGTCTCTGGTGATGAGCAGACCTTGTACTATTTAGTTTGACTCTTGGGAAAGGGCAGGCTGGTGTGGGCAGAGTCCTGTGTGTGTGAAAGGATCCAGCCTAGTGGCTAGTCAGTGAAAGCCTGTTTGTGCGTGAAAGCATTAAAGGGAATTCAAACCATGCTCTGAAGCCATAACTGGCTTAAATTTATGTATCTCAGCCAGGTTCCTCCTTTGACTATCTAGAAATCTGTGCTGCTGATCTGTTCTTTAAAACCAACCTATAAATAAATAAATCTTATTTGTTACTTACAACTCCTGCCTCAGTGATCTCCGTGTTTTACTTGATCTCCATAAAATTTACCTCATGACAGCAAATCCAAAGACTTTACACTTGCTACTCTAAGAACATCTTGTAATTGAGAGGGAGGTTTATAGTTTAAAAAAACCTGTTCTCCCCAAATCATAAGAGGCTGTGTGTGTGCCCTCAGTTGGTAGAAAAGGTCTGTCATAGTGTTGTTTTTGTTTTGTTTTTACAGCAGTGATCTCTATAGAATAATTAATACTGAAATATTTCTGGAGTGTGTCTGAGTCCTCATATAAGTACGCCACGAAGAAATTCAGATTAGGATTGCCAGATCCGCGGTCCGAGCGGGGGTTCCCCAGATTTCGGGGGCTCCTTCCTGCCGTCATCCAGCTGGCTGGTGGGGGGGAAGCCCCACCCCCAAGACCGACCACCCTCTAGCTGACCGGCAGGAGCACATGGCCCGCCAATTAGCTGGAGGGCCTTTAAAATCTTGCAGGAGGGAGGGAGGAAGCGGATTTGCGGCTTGGAGTGCAAGTGTGCATTGCCTTTCCCCTCTTCCCAACAGCATTTAAAGGAAACATGTTGGGAAGAAGTGGGGGCCGCACACCTGCACTCCAATCCATGAATTTGTGGCTTGGAGTGCAGGCGCACGCGGGCGGCTCCACCTTTTGCCAAAAGCAGTTAAAGGGACACTTTAAAAGCTTTTGGCAAGAAGCCAGGGAGCACCGGTCCCCAACATGATGACATCACATCGGGGATGTCCCCTCCAGTAACGCCCCCCAAAGTCCCCCACCGGGGACTTGGAAGGACCTGGCAACCTTAATTCAGATGAACCGCTGCTCAGGCCAAGGATGCACAAGAGCTACACTAGACTGGACCATTGCAATGTGCTTTACTGGGGGCTACCCCTGAAGAATGTTTGGAAGCTGCAGCTAGTGCAGAATGCTGCAGCTAGACTGCTGATCAGGGCCAGCTATCAGAAGCGTATGACCCTGATACTACAGTAATTACACTGGCTACCAATTCACTCCAGAGCCCGATCCATGGTGTTGGTTTTGTCCTTTAAAGCTCTACATTACTTAGGTCCAGGGTATCTGAAGGACCCTCTTCTCCCATACATTCCTCCTGCTTGGGAATTAAGATCGTAGGGATAGGCCCTCCTGACTAGCCCACCAATCAAAGAAGCTCATCTAGTGGGCACACAAGAGAGCCTATTTTTGGTGTCAGTCTCGCAATTATGGAGCAACCTCCTCAGGGAGGTGCATCTGGCTCCCTCACTGTTGATCTTTAGGAGGCAGTTGAAGACTAATTTTATATGTATGTACTGGCAGTCCTAATTGGAGTTTTAAACATTGTGACCTTTTATGTGTTTTATCATTGTTGTTTTATACATATTGTTGTCGAGTTTTTATAATGGTTTTATTTATTTTGTAAGCCGTCTTATATTTTCCAAGGGAGAAAGATGGCTAATAAATGTTTTAAATAAATAAATAAAAGCTAGCATGTTTTTTTGTTTGCTTACAGGTCCCCATCGGCTTCGAAGGAATGGCTGCTGATGTTCACAAGAAGGGTGGAGATGTGCCCAATGGGTCATTGGTCCCAAAGGATGGGCGGCATGCTGAGAGATCAGAGAGTCCTACACCAGGGCTGGCTCAGGGAACAGAACCAGGTAAGTGGAGGCTTGAATGGTGATTAAAGCATTTCATGTGGAGCAGGATTATCATAGCTCTTATTTTTGAATGATATTGAGACCTCCTTCCCTATGCCACTAGCCATTTGGCTTGATATCAAAGGTGAGTAGAAAGAAGTCCAGTCCAGGTGTCTACAGAAGTACAAGCTGATCAGAAGCAATCATTCTTTTTTTAAAAACCCACAAAGATGACCAATGCTAATGTTATATTTCCATATATATCCCTCTATGGGCATCATTTGAAAAGATGTCCTGTGGAGAAGTCATATCCCACATCTCATTGTGCTTTTTTAGTTGCATGCCAGATTTTTCTGAAGGGGGAGCTATTTTTTCAGATCTTTCATTTTCGATCATGTAGGAGATATGATAAACAATACTTTTTCTTGTGATTTGGCACCTAACTGCCCGATGTACCGCTAAACATCTCTTGACATTTATTTACTTATTTACTTATTAACTTATTTATAACCTGCCTTTGAAACTCAAAGCGGATTACAGAATATTAAATAATACAATCAGACAGCATAAGACAACCAACAACAGTGTAATAAGACTAGAATTACAGAATTAGGAAAATGTAACCAAAGAAACTGTCTAAGGCAGGGGTGTTGAACTCATTTGTTATGAGGGCCAGATCTGACATAAAAGTCACTTTGTCGGCCTGGGCCATGTGTGCCATAAAATGTAATGCCAGGTCCTGGAGAAATAAATGTTGTAAAGGACACAGAGAAATCCAATTAACTATGTTATTTTTACTCAAAATACAAACCAAAGCAATTGATTCCTAGCAGTGAACGCAATTGATTTACTGGGGAGTCCTCAAAAGCCCCAATAAATGTATTTAATCTTATGCAAGATTAGGTTTTTTCTAAGGGAAAGAAACTAGACAAACCTGATTTGGACGTTAGATAGCATTTCCAAACAGCATACACAGTATATTATGCTAGCAATGGCTAATGTAATATTCCCCAGGCCAGAGTGAAGAGAAGTCATAAAACAGAGTTAGGTCCCGGTCACACGGGCCAGATAACGCGGGGGGTGGCTTTTTGGGCTGGCGCACTTTGACCTGCCCGAACACAATCAGACGCGACGGCAGGGAATCGGGGTTTTGTTTCATTGGCACGCGTTTCTGGTGCACTTCAATGCATCAAGGGGAGCGCGCTGGAATGATCAGACGGAGGACATCCGTCTGCGGCCCGTCGCAAGCGTTAGATAGTGGACTTTCTCCGGGACCTTTTAACTCCGGATCTTGGCCGGATGTGACGGGTTGGCAACGGGTGCGCAACGCTCGCCAGATGTGCCCGTTCAATCGCACCCATAAAACCCACCCGGCATCCGTGAGTATCCCGCAGCAACTTCTGCGTGTGATCGGGGCCTTAATTAACTTCTGCATTGCACTGGAAAATAATAGGTAATTCAGAGCAGGATATATACTAATCATTTTTGATTAAAGGAAAACCATGACTTCACAAAAAGTGTTTATAGCAGAGGTCTGTTTGGGGAGTCTAAGATACAGCCCACATCCTGTGCATGTTTTTTTCTGAAGTAAATTCCATTCTGATCAATGGCTCTTAGGGCCAAGCTGAAAGAGATGTTGGAGTTCCAAAGTCTCAAACTTTGTCAAATAGCAACCACAAGGTGTGCATGCACACATGTAAAATAATATGTTCTTGTGCATGCTTATTTGCATGTGTAAGGCTCACCATTTGCTGACCTGCTGCAGGTAAACCCCCCTGCAATTGGCTCCCAAACCTCAAGAAACCGAAGAGCCAGCAAAAAATGGGCCCAAAATGGTCTCCATAACAATGCTGTAGGAATTTTCACATGTCTATGTGGTTTTTACCAGAGGGATTTCCTACAGTGTCACCCAGAAGTGACATCACATCCTCCCCAAACTCCACACTCCCCAATCACTGCTCTCAAAATTTCCCAACATTTGCCAGGGCAGTGCTGGCAACCCATTTCTGTGTGTGTGTTTTCTCTCTGCTAGAGCAAATAACACCTCTAGGGGACTCATTTACCTCACAAAAATCGCATTGGGGAAATAGGTAACCCCCATCTCTAGCCAGGACCACAGATCCAGTTCCGATCAGGGCCCCCAAACCTGCAATACAGCAAAGGAGATGGGAGATCTGATTGTAAAGCTCCAACATCTCATCTAGTTTAGGCCTTACTCCCAATAAGGTTTTCCTTAGCATGTGGTAGAGGTTTTTCTCAGCTGAGCTCCTAAGACTTAAATGATTTTACAAGTTGGTAAAGGAACCAGGTTCCTTGGGTATTCTGTGTTCTACTTGAATATGAAAGTCTGATGTTGAATTTCAGATGTTTGGATGAAGATCAGAGGATTTCTGCTTTCTAGTGCAAGAACTTCCCTTCCCACTGTCTTGGAGATAAATACCAGATATATATAATTTTACATTTGAAGGCACTTAGAACCTACCCTGTCTGTTCCATGGAACGCTTCCTTTCAGAAGATGCAGTGCACATGTTTTGTGGTTTGAGGAACATTCTTGTTTTCAAAGTAAAAAAATGTTCTGTTCCAGTATTGCACAATTATTGAAACTACTGACGTCTTCACCCATTACATGGGGAGCACAAAACAGAAACTGGTGTAAAGTCAGGGAATAGCCAACTGTCTTATAATCTTTATTTACTTTTAATTTTATTTTAAAAACTTTTACTCTGAATTCCCAGCTCTCCAAGACAGTTTATAATCTGTAGAGTTGTCAACAGGGCTAGAGAAAAAATATCCTGTCCCTTTAACAGGGTCATAGTAGGATGTCATTTACTATGTGATGTTATTTACCTTCAACTGTTTAAGCCTATGTTAAAGGGACAGGATTTTTTTAAGCCTGTTGGCAAACAGTGAAACCATAAGAATAAACAGTTTAAGCTGAATATAATCAACAGCATCAGCAATTTAGGCAGTTCCTGATTAAAGCTTTGGAGAATTAAACACCCTGAAAAATAATAACATGAGTGCTGGGTGAATATGTTTAGGGAGGACATTCCATAATAACAGCAGCACCATGGTGGAACAGGTCCTATTCTTAGTAGCTCATACCTGGTCCCAAATGATGGGGGCACCAGAGCAGGGTCTCCTCAACAATATCAGTACACAGGCTCACTCACTCATATCAAAGGATGTCATAATTCAGGTATCCTAGGCAGTGTTCCTTCTAGCTGAATTCGTGTGAGCTAGCACAGTTTTTTAGCCTCTGACTCACACATTTTTGTCTTAGCTCAGGAAGGATGGCTCCAGAGTATGCAGTTTAGCCAAATCACTCACTCACAACTTTAATGGCAGTAGCTCACAAAGTAGAATTTTTGCTCACGAGACTCCACAGCTTAGAGGGAGCTTTGATCCTAGGCCCAAGTGGCTTAGAATTTTTGTCATCATATAGCTTTCTATGCATTTCAAAGTTTTTCAGGTCACTCTGTTCTTTGTAGTGTTGTCTAATCCCCATCTCTGTTCTGAGGGTGAATAACTGACTATCTATTCTGCCTTGTTGTTTATAAGGAGCAGGCCAGGAAGGAGCAATGTTTGTTCATGCTCAGTCCTATGAGGACCTGACCAGCACAGAAAATCCAGATGCAACAGTCCAGATTCCAGGTGGCAGGGAAGATGCCCAGTCTGACCAGACAAAAATAGAAGAGATCAGCAAGGACTTCAGCAAACTGAGCACACAACTCACTGGCATAGCACTGGACTTGGAAGAAGAGATGAGGCAGAGCAAAGAGGACAAGCAGGACCTCTCACCAAAGGCTTCACGCCGGGACTCTGTCCTCTCAGGGAAGGAGGACGAGGGTGTATCCATGGATGCCTGGCACATGCATCAGAAACATGTGTTCGTTCTGAGTGAGGCAGGCAAGCCAGTGTACTCCCGATATGGGTCTGAAGAAGCCCTGTCCAGCACCATGGGGGTGATGATGGCATTAGTATCCTTCGTAGAAGTACAGAAGAATGCTATTAGGTCTATCCATGCAGGTGATTATTTTCTTTTTTTCCCCTTTTTTTTATATCAACAAAGGTTTATTCAAGGTTTTCCACATGTAATATACAAGAATATAACAACAGTATGATGAGAAGAGCAAAAGGAATCACAAGAAGCATTAGTTAACATTATCTAAATACTTAAGGAGGTATCATTATGCTTATTAACATAACATCTATCTTGCTGCTAACAACAGTTCCTTGATGGGTTAGTAGCTTTATTTTCATACTGCTACCATTGTTATTAGCTTGGCCTTTCTATTAAAAAGGAGAACTGGGAAAGAGCTGGTGAAGTATAATGTCAGACTAGGAGACAATGTGGTGTAGTAGTTAGAGCAGAGGTGTCAAACTCATTTATTATGAAGACTGGATCTGAAATAAATGTCACTTCGTCAGGCCAGGCCATGTGTGCCGTAAAACATAATGCCAGGTACCAGAGATAAAGGACAGCAGCTGGTAAGCTCTGAGTTGGTGTATCCTCACTGCAAGGCCCCATGAGCTGGGAGGAGGGTACAAAGGAAAACCCACATGGGTGGCCTGGAGAGCCATGTGCAGCACTGGGCAGACGCTCCCACACTGCTTGACTGTTGCAGATGAGGTTGTTCTGCCATGCCGAAAACCATAATTGGAGTGGCTCTGCCCACTCCCCTCCCTGAGCAATCTCCTGTTCCCTCCTTTGCACTAGTTGCTCGCAGGCCACATAAGAGCCCTGAACAGGCTGGTTCTGACCCCCAGACCTTAGGTTTGACACCCCCAAGTTAGAGTGTTGGGCAAGGACAGAGGTCCCCAGTGTGGTGCCCATGGATAATGTGGCGCCAGCCAACACCTTTCCTGGTGCCTGCCCAAGTGTTTTTAGAAAGGGGGGAGGGTCAGATGGGGCTTCCGACAGGCCACTGGAGATCCGATAGGCTGCGCAAATCTTTTAAACTGTTGCGTCGGCAGCAGCTGCCACCACAACACAAGGATCTTCACTGTGTGACTGTAAGTAAGCTGTGTGTATGCTAGAAAGTATTTTAAACAATATGTTAAATTATTAATATTTACATCATTTATATCCCACTTTCCTCCCCAACGGGGACTCAGAGTGGCTTACATCATTCTCCTCATTGTAATATCATATCCCTCTAACTTGCAAGTGAGTCCTATTAAACAAAGTGGAGCTTATTTCAGAGTAAAAATGTAACTGTTTGAGCTGCAAGTCACTCTTTGCTAACTCACTGAAAGATATCAGAAATCACCTTTGCTAGTTGCTGAATGATAGTACAAAACTGCACAGTAACCAGAATGGTATGTATAATTTGGACAATAGGCTATTCACCTTCAGTGCTGGCTAGGGTTCCCAAATCTGCTCGGGGGGCGGGGAACCCCCCGCTTCGGAGCCCCCGAGTTCCGCCCCGGAGGAATCCGGGCCCGGGGGAAACCCCGCCCCCGAAGCTGCGTCAGCGGAGGTGACGCAGTCACGTCGCTGACGTTGGGGGCGTGGCTGAGCTCGTCGGGGGGGAAAACCATATGTTTCCCCCCCGACGAGCTCGGCCACGCCCCCAACGTCAGCGACGTCTGACGTCACTTCTGGTGACGTCGCAGCGGCGCGCGCGCACTTCGCGCGTGCGCACAAGGACGAACAGCAAACTCCCGGCCGGGAAGGAGCCTCCCCCGCTGGTGAGTTAAACGAATTTGGCAACCCTAGTGCTGGCATAACAATGCCTATAAATGGCTGCGGTCACACGGAGCATTAGCCACGCTACAGAGACGGAAGATAGGCGGATTTTCCGGGCGCGATCACAGCGCCACATCTGGGAAGCGTAGAGCTCCCGTGGTGAACCCGAGGCTTCCTGCCGAAGATGTGGGGTAAAAAACTAGTACCACACTTCGTTTAAAAACAAACAACACAGCCTCCTCCTCTTTTCCGTACCCCCCCCACTCCTGGCTCGGCCTGCTCGAGAGAAACTCTCTGCACCAGGTGGCAGAGGGGGAGATGTAGGGGGGGTGGCGGGAGGGCGGCCCGGCTGAAGCTCCTCCTGGAGGGGACCGGACGGAGGACACAGTTTGCATTCCTCTGCAGCCCTGGAAGGGGTTAAACCCACGGAGCCTTTTGCTAGAGAGGCCACTTCTTTGCCGCGGCGCAGGATTGTCCTGTGATCAGCATCTCCCCCCTAACCACGGGACCTCTACGGGACCTCTACAGGACGTCTGATCGCGTAGCCGCGTGTTATTTTGCTCCGGGGCAAACAGCCACACTTCCCCCCCGCATTTTCCTGCCCGTGTGACTGGGGCCAAAGTTTAGAAAGTCAGCCATGGAAGGCTGTTTTCGGCCTGTACCACATTAGACTGCAGCTGTGAACTCTCAGAATGACTTGTATTATAGAAAAGTAGCATGCCAGGGAAAAGGCTAGGGTAGAATCCTTTCCCATGACTTTTTTTTTTTTTTTTTACATGGAGAGAGTTTCTGTAAGACAGAAAGGCAGTTTAAAATACTCCAAAATGATATGTTTTGCACATTTAGGTATTTAATCTCTGTTTTCTCCCCACTGTGTGCTCGAAACAACTTACAAAAAAGATATGAAAAACCTAATTTAGACAAACAAGAATAAATATATGGAGCACAGCTGCAACTTCCGTGCTGGTCCTAGATCCCCCTTAACTGAGGCCCTCTGAGTCTGCCAGGTGGGGGGACTGGGATCTTTCTTGATGCTGAAGGCATAAGGAGTTGCCGGAGATCAAGCCTAAACCTTTTGTGCCTCAGCCCAGCTCAGGTCCGTCACAGGCACCATCAGTAACATATACATCTGTTTCCTGTCAAATCGAAAGGCTGAATATGTAAATAAAATTCTCTTTACATTAAAAAAAAACATGGAGGGAGTTTCTCCTATGGAGGAACATGTAATCATGCTATGCCCTGCCTCTCTCTCACAGTCTTAAGTGCCACAGCCAAGACCCTGGTTTATTGGCTCACTGAAAACTGGGGTTTAAAGAACAGAAGGACAACTACAGAATCAGTCACTCTTAAAGTCAGGCTGCTTCCACATGGCGAGGATTCTCTGCGTTACTTCCATTGCCCCTGGAAATGCAGAGGCATGCATGCTGGCAATGAAGCCTCCACACAGGAGAGTTTTCTGCACACGTTCCTGTGGCTTTTATCCTCAACTTTTTCCTTCCACACATGCTCTGCAGTAACTCCACACTGGCCCTCGGGGGGACTTGTGTGGCCCTCGTAGCTGCTGTGGCTACTCAATGGGGTGTTTTTGTTCTTTTCTTGATGTATAATGGTTCCCTTAAAATTTGGAATAGATTAGCGACAGTAGATTATTACAGTGGTTTAGTGCTGTAGTTCAATATCAACTGACTTCAGTTATGTAGGAGGAAGAAGTCTGTGAATCCTGTTCCTTGCTAGGTTTCAGATACTCAGTTGCCAATGGGTTTTTTGTTCCTCATTGTAGTACTGCAAGAAAACTTATTTTTTAAGGATATTGGAGGGTGCATACCTACCTCCACCCTCCCCACCCCTGCAAAACTGCTTCCTGACAGGGCCTTACAGCTTTTCTTTGCATATGCTGATGTGTTCCTTCCTCTTTTCCCCTCCCCATTCTTGCCTGCTTGGCAGACGGATACAAGGTGGTGTTTGTGCGGAGGAGCCCCCTGGTGCTGGTTGCTGTGGCTCGGACCCGGCAGTCGGAGCAAGAGATTGCTCAAGAGCTCCTTTATATCTACTACCAGATCCTCAGTCTGCTGACCTTGACCCAGCTCAATCGCATCTTCCAGCAGAAGCAGAACTACGACCTGCGCAGACTATTGGCAGGCTCAGAGCGAATCACTGACAACTTGCTAGACCTGATGGCCAGAGACCCCAGCTTCCTGATGGGGGCTGCCCGTTGCCTGCCTATGGCTTCTGGAGTCAGGGATATTGTGAGCACCTGCCTCCAACAAGCCAAAGCTAAAAGTCTGGTGTTTGCCATCCTGCTCGCCAAGAACCAGCTGGTGTCGCTGGTGAGGAAAAAGGACCAGTTCCTGCATCACATTGACCTCCACTTGCTCTTCAACCTGATCAGTTCATCCTCCTCATTTAGAGAAGGAGAAGCCTGGACTCCGATCTGCCTCCCCAAGTTCAACTCCAGTGGTTTCTTCAGTGCCCATATTTCCTACCTGGAGCAAGATACAGACCTGTGCCTTCTCCTGATCTCCACTGACCGCGAAGACTTCTTTACTGTGTCTGACTGCAAGCGCAAGTTCCAAGATCGTCTGAAGAAGCGTGGCGTCTATCAGGCCCTCTTGGAGGCACTGCACACCCCTTTCTACAGTGTCTCCCAGGTGGGAATCCCATTTCTCAGACACTTCATCTACAAATCCAAGAGTTCAGGACTCTTCACCAGGTGAGAGTCTGTTCCAGGCAACGTCTAAATATTGCAAAGAGCAAAGGTAGAAGGCATTGACTTAATCTGTGCTTTCTGTGGTCAGAGTAGTCAGTGCGGCCTGGTTGGCACCCGTGGTAAGTCAGGGCTTGCCTTGAGGGCATCACACCTCTACAGACTTTGTGTGTGTGAGAGAGAGAGAGACACACTGTAGAACACAGTGCTGCCTACCCCATTAGCATTATATCTGGGACAAAGCAAACCCTTTGAGTTGCAGGTCGTCGAGATATTCTGCAAAGCATTCATTTGGGAGCCTTGCAGATGCCCCATCATCAGACCATAAGCATTACCTTGGCCCTGGTCATATGAGAGGCTTTGGGCCGGGAGAGGGCCGGATCGGGGGCGGAGCAAACGGGTGCGATCCCACCGCAACATCTGGGAAGCGTTGCGCACCCGTCCCCGATCCGGCCCTTCTGCCCAAAACACGGAGCAAAAATGAACCACCTACCGAGGTGGTTCTTCTGGGACGGCCGCATCAAGGCCGTTCGTGGGATCGCCGGTGCGTCCTTTCGCCGGCGCATCCCCGGTTCCTGGCCGAACTGCGCATGCTCAGACATGCGCAGTTCAGCAGCCTCCCCCTCCCGACCGTCTTCCTCCCCGGCATCTGATTGTGCCGGGGAGCAACGGCGCCGCGGCTCGGGATCCGTGGGATCCCGCCGCGGCATCTCTATTTTGGTGCGGCTCTAATTAGCCGCACTTTGGCCGGTGTTTTTCCTGCCGTGTGGCAGGGACCCATGCTAAGCAAACCACTCAACTGAGCTTCAATATTAAGTTATTATGGATGGCCAACCTGTAACACAGCTACCACATGTGAGCCTTGCAGCCAGGATCTGTGGCAAATCTTTGCAAGTGCAGCATGGCCCACAAGTAGGGTTGCCAGCTCTGGCTTGGGAAAGTCCTGGAAATTTGGGGGCAAAGTCTGGAGAAGGTGGAATTTGGGGAGCGGAGGAAGCGCACTACGGATATGATTTCAAAGAGTCTGTCCTCCAAAACTGCCTTTTCCTCCAGAGGAACCGATCTACGTTGCCTGGAGACCCGTTGTAATTCCGGGAGATTTACAGCCACCGCCTAGAAGTTGGCAACCCTACCCAAGAGCCTGGGGGTGGCACAAAGTCAGGTCCATGCTCCCTTCAGCCTCTCCAGTTCTGTGCTGCTCCCTGTGCCCCAGCTGAGCACTCTGTCAAAATCACCCTAAGACATGGGGGGGAATTAATTCTCTATTGCAGTGTACTCAAGAATGGCACAGTCTCATGCTGCTGCCTTGACTTGATTGCAGCACACTTGCCAAGAAGGTTGCACACCACTAAGTTCTATCATTTGTATACCATTTGAGCTACATGTTGCTTGGGAGGCTTATGTAGCAACCAAGTGGTCAGCATCTGAAAAGCCTTGATTCCAAAGTTGTTCCAAATGTTAGGTAGTCTGCCTCTGGAGCCATAGGTCCCGCTGCTGCTGAGTTCCTAGGCTTCTGCTGATTGGAAATTCCACAGTGCCTCGTAAGCAGCAGCACTGAAGTCGGGATAAACCTTTAGTCCCATTCCAGTGTGCAGCGTTAAAAACAATCAGCATTGCAGAAGTGATTTGTCTTGTCCCGTTATGGCCCAGTGATGAGGGATGGTGGTATTTAGAAGATTATCCTTTTATCCAGCTTCCTCCTTTCCTCTGGGATAAACCAAACAAATTGGATGTCATAAATAAAGCAGAGTACACTGCAGGCTCAGCTGAAGGAACATCTGCACGGCAATCATGCAGCATGCCGGATCTCTTCAGCCAATGAGCACCATGGGTCTCATGCTGGTCCCCAGTCAGCTTACTCAGCTCCCAGGTCCTAACTTAGACTTTAATTGAATCCATTTTTAAGTGAAATTTAAGGCCTCATAACTACCGCTTTTGCTTCCGCTGCCGCTCACCTGACAGTAATGACTTGGCATATTCAGTGGTTCTGATTTCTGTCCCCAAAAGAGAAGCTGTTCTGCCTCCATTTATATTCCTGACAAGGGGCATAACCAACGGTGACTTTGTTTTTCCAGCCCAGAGATTGAGGCTCCCTACATCACTGAGAAGGAAAAGGAGAGACTTCTGGGACTGTATCAGTACTTACATAGCCGTGCCCATAATTCTTCCCGCCCTCTAATGAACATCTATTACACTGGCTCTCACGAAAACCTCCTGGCTTGGGTAAGAGTTACACTTCTCTGCTGCTGCTGCTGTGCCAAAGGATAAAACCAGAAAAGATATTGAGAGACTCAAGAACTGATCTCCCAAGCATTATATGACAGCTGGAATCGGGGGGGGGGGGGCAAACTTGGGCCACAGCACCAGGGGAAAACTCTCCCACCCCACCCCGTCACCATTTCCCCAGAGAGTTCCTATTTGGCCTGTTGGGGGAAACATACAAATATACCAGCAACTTATATATGAATGTGAATGCATGTATTTATTTATTTCATTTATAGTCCATCTTTCTCCTTGAGACTCACGGTGGGATTACAGTGAGAAGCAACTGGCAAAATTAGACAGAACATTGCACTAAAAATACAGTATAACATAGACAGTAAAGAAGGATTACAAGACTGTAGCAATGAAATGGTATTATGTACAATCAATAGTGTAGGAAACCTAGATTACAAAATTAGTGCCATGAACACACCATAATATATAGAATGAAGATTATTTTAAATTCCATGAACATTAGCTATGGGATTTTTTAAAAAATGACCTACATAACAATTCCACTTTCTACGTTCTGCAGAATGACAAGAGCCAGAAGCCTTCCTGATCTTCTCAGGCAGGACATTCCACAAAGTGGGAATCATAGCAAAGAATGAACACGTATGGGTAGCTGCTGATCTTACACGTCTGCAGTATAGGGGTGGTCCTAGGAGAAGTTGTAGACCATGGAAGGCTTCGTAAGTGATCACCAGATAACCTTGAGCTGAATCTGGTAACTAATTCATAACCAATTGAGCTACTGCAGAACAGGTGTAACAAGCAGGAGGCCCACAACAACTTTCAGGAGGCATAGCATTTCCCCCTCCCACTCGGGTTGCCGAGCTCCAGGTGGTAGCTGGAGATCTCCTGGGTTTACAGCTGATCTCCAGGTGACAGAGATCAGTTTGCCTGGAGAAAATGGCCTCTTTGGAAGGTGGGCTCTATGGCATTATACCCCATTGAAGTCCCTCCCCTCCCCAGACCCCACCTTCTTGAGGCTGCACCCCCCCCCAAATCTCCAGGTATTTCCATAATCAGAGGGGGCAGCCCTACCTTCTTTCCCCTTTCCTTTCCATGAAAAGAGTACTATGTAGCCTTGATTGTGTCTGCGAGCTCACGCCCGGCCCAATTATTTAGGACGCTTTGATCTTTGACTACTCTGCCTCAGGGCAGCCCAAACGCTAGGGAACTGGATACTGGCTGTGAGGCCTTAGCGAGCTTTTTCACAGATAGTCTTGTTGCTCCACCATGACCTCCCCACCACAATTGAGACAGTAGGTGAACTTGAGGCCCCGTGCATGTCTTCTAGTCAGATTTTGGATCATTTCACTCAGCTTAGTCTAGGAAGTTGACAGAATACTCTCAACTCTTCGCCCGACCACTTGCAGCCTTGATCCATGCTCATCTTGGCTTATTAAAGCTGGCCATGATGGGTTACAAGATCCCCTAAGGGAGATTGTCAACAAGTCCCTCTCTGAAGGGACTTTCCCTGGGGCACTTAAGGAAGCAGTGGTTCGCCCTGTCTTTAAAAAAAAACACATCTTTGGACCCAGCCAAATTGGCAAAGTATTGGCTGGTCTCTAACTTGCCCTATTTGGGCAAGATTATTGAGAGAGCGGTGGCAATTCACTTGCAGAGTTTTTTGGATGACACTGATATTTTAGATCCATTCCAGTCCGGCTTTCGCCCAGGCCACGGGACTGAGATGGCACTGGTCACCCTCACAGATGATCTCTGAAGGCATCTGGATTGGGGCAGATCAGCAGTACTGTTGTTGTTAGACCTGTTGGCAGCGTTAGACATGGTCGACCACCAGTTACTGATTCACCACTTCGCCGATGTTGGGATTCAGAGGTCTGCTTTGCAGTGGCTCTTTCCTACAAGGTTAGGGACAGAGGGTGGTGCTAGGGGAGCAGCTGTCCTGAAGGGACCTGCTGGTTTGCAGAGTGCCACAAGGGGCTGTTCTCTCCCTGATGTTATTCAACAACTACATGTGCCCCCATGGGCTGGGTTGTCACCAGTATGCGGTTGTCACCCAGCTCTATCTGTTGTTGGGTGGCCAGTCTGACTCAAGACAGGAAAATCTGGACCTGGCGTTACAGGCCACAGCTGAGCCGACTGAAACTGAATCCGACAAACGCGGAGGTCCGTGGCTAGGGATCCCATTCCTGACCTTCGATGGGGCACCACTGGTTCCAGTGTTGGAGGTTAGGAGCCTGGGAGTGCTCTTGGATGCCTCCTTAATGATGGAGGCCCAGGAGGCCTTTTACCATCTTCGGCTGATTAGACAGTTGGTTCCCTTCCTCGAATGCAATGACCTGGCAACAGTGATCCATGCGATGGTCACCTCAAGATTAGACTACTGCAGTGCTCTCTACATGGGGCTGCAGCTGGTGCAGAATGCGGCAGCCAGGCTGTTACTGGGTCTCCCTTTGAGGGAACACATTCAGCCTGTGCTGAAAGCGCTGCACTGGCTACCTATAGCATACCAGGGTCACTTCAAGGTGCTGGTTCTTACCTATAAAGCCCTATGTGACCAGGGCCCTGCATACCTGAGGGACTGCCTTTCCCCATATGTTCCCCAGAGAGCACTGCGGTCAGGATCTCAAAATCTTCTTGTTCTCCCCAGTCTCAAGGAAAGGCTGGCCACAACCGGGAACTAAAAAAGTAAGACAAACAGAATAGAGGGCCAACAATAAAAACTTAATGTATATAATAGAAGAAGAGAAGAGAAGAAGATATTGGATTTATACTCTGCCCTTCACTACCCGAAGGAGTCTCAGCGTGGCTTACAAACTCCTTTCCCTTCCCCTCCCCACAACAGACACCCTGTGAGGTAGGCGGGGCTGAGAGAGCTCTTGACAGAAATTGCTCTTTTTCAAGGACAGCTCTTATCAGAACTATGGCTTGCCCGAGGTCATCCAGCAGTTGCAAGTGGAGGGGTGGGGAATCAAACCCGGTTCTCCCAGATTAGAGTCCGTGCACTTAACCACTACACCAAGCTGGCTATATAAAATATAAAAAGATACATGTATTTATTAGCAAAGAATTAAAAAGCATATAAGGGCCCAATCACACCTCATGTAAAAATACCAAAATCTTACACACAAGGGCCAATGGACTAGTCCTCATGCGTTTCGGCCTGTATAGGCCTTTTTCAGAGGTCAAACACAATAAGGAACAAATTGACTTATATCATAATACAATACAATCATACAATTATGCAACATGGATACAAGATGGACCAGAAAAGAATTGTTCCGAAGTGAAAGCACCAGGCACAGAATAAATGTATAAATGAGGCCTCCAAAGAAGCAATCACATGCCAAATGATATTTCACTGATAATAATTTCTGGTCCAGAAAGAGCCTTAAGTGTTTAGCCAAAGCGTCTTCGGTAAAATTGTCCCTTCAGAGTTAAGTCCTCCCCCCCTTTTGACCACAACCAGGGCCAGAGCTGTCTTCGTGGTGGTGCCGCTCTGGTGGAATGAGCTCCCTGAGGACATTAGGGCCCTGCAGGACTTATCACAATTCTGCAGGGCCTGCAAGATGGAGCTCTTCTGCCAAGCATTCAGATGAGAAGCCACACAAGTGCCCAATACAAACTGTGTAATTTTTTCCCCACAATCCATCCTTGGCCACCTGCACTAATATGTCAAGGTGTCAAGGAGCATGTATATGCATTATGATCCTATTGGGACCAACTAGGACAGTCTGATATATGCCATCTGATATATGTTGCGCCCAATGCTCCCTCTCAGCTGTGGAGTCTTGTGAGCAAAAATTCTACTTCGTGAGCTCCTGGCATTAAAGTTGTGAGCGAGCGACTTGGCTGCTGCATAAATCAGTTTGCTCTGGAGCCATCCTTCCTGAGCGAAGGCAAAAATGTGTGAGCTGGAGGCTAAAAAAACTGTGAGCTAGCTCACACTAACTCAGCTTAGAGGGAACACTGGTAGCACCTTTTGTAATTATTTTTTATGATTTTAACTTGATTTTTACTGTCTTAATGTTTTTGTGCCAATTGGCCTTGTAAGCCGCCCTGAGCCTGCTTTGGCGGGGAGGGCAGGGTATAAATTAAATAAATAAATGAATAAATGAATAAAACCCCTATAGTCACTCTCCCTTTTCTGCTTCTATCTTTCCTTCCCATCCTCCAGCCAACCTATCTTTATTCCC
>NW_015172562.1:7232-20689 GCF_001447785.1 Gekko japonicus | reverse complement strand
CATTAAAGTTGTGAGCGAGCGACTTGGCTGCTGCATAAATCAGTTTGCTCTGGAGCCATCCTTCCTGAGCGAAGGCAAAAATGTGTGAGCTGGAGGCTAAAAAAACTGTGAGCTAGCTCACACTAACTCAGCTTAGAGGGAACACTGGTAGCACCTTTTGTAATTATTTTTTATGATTTTAACTTGATTTTTACTGTCTTAATGTTTTTGTGCCAATTGGCCTTGTAAGCCGCCCTGAGCCTGCTTTGGCGGGGAGGGCAGGGTATAAATTAAATAAATAAATGAATAAATGAATAAAACCCCTATAGTCACTCTCCCTTTTCTGCTTCTATCTTTCCTTCCCATCCTCCAGCCAACCTATCTTTATTCCCTCCCCCCCCCCGGGTCTTCAGCATTCCCTCCTTTCTTACCCTTGGCAGCCTCTCCCTGGGAAAACACTGTGTGGGTTCAGCCACTGGGCCAGGCAAGGTCCAGCTATGCTGTAGGGAACTTGCAAAGGCTAACGGGGGGCCCTCACTGTCCCCAGTATCCCCCTCCCCGCACTGTTTCCTCCTTCCAACCCCCATATCCTCACCTTTCCATGCTTCCTTTTCTCCTTCCCACCCACCCATCTGCCTCCCCCATCTTTGGATATATTGATATTTATTTACTTCATTTATATCCCACCTCTTGCCACAGTGGCCCCCAAGCACTTTACAGCATTCTCCTCTCCTTCATTTAATCCCCCCATGTACTTTTTTGAGATTTCAAATTTTTCTTCAAGCCTGGGGCAATCCCCTATAGCCTCTCCTCTTTTTCTGGCTCCTTCTCACCTTCCCATCCACCAGCCAATCTACCTTTATCTGTCTCCCCTATAATCAGTGTTCCTTCCTTTATACTCCTGGCAGCCTCTCCTTGGGAAGTCTGAGTGAGTCACGCAGTGCCTGCCAGGCCCAGTTGTGTGTAGGGTTGCCAAGTGCTTTTTGAGCTGCAGCAGGGGACTCCCGGCTGGCGGCTGGAGTGCACACGTGCGCCACACGCACATCACCCAGAAGTGACGTGATGCCGCCGGGCATGCTGGGGGCAGGGCCACGACCATCCGAGGGAAGACCATAGAGTTCTCCCTCGGATGACCGTGGCCCCGCCCCCAGCGTGCCCGGCGTGGTTGCGTCACTTCCGGGTGACGTGCACGTCGGGGTGGGGTTCCCCCCAGGGCCCGATCCGGCGGCGGCAGGGAACAGGTCTCTGGGGCGGGGGTTTCCCTGCCCCCTGGGGGGACTTGGCAAGCCTAGTTGTGTGGCAGGGAACCTGCAAGGACTTGCATGGGGGAGCAAATTATTTTCCCCTCCCCCACTATTTCTTCTTTCCTTTCCCCTGGCAACCACGTATTCTCTTTTCCCATGCTTGCTTGGTTCATTTCCACCAATTAAGCTACACTTTGTCTGCTCCCATGCATAACGGGGATTTGAACCTCAGTCTCCCAGATCCTAGTATAAAATTCTAACCAGTGTTCCCTCTAAGCTGAGTTAGTGTGAGCTAGCTCACAGTTTTGTAGCCTCTGGCTCAGACATTTTTGTCTTAGCTCAGGAAGGATGGCTCTAGAGTAAACTGATTTATGCAGTAGCCAAATTGCTCGCTCACAACTTTAATGCTAGTAGCTCACAAAGGAGAATTTTTGCTCATGAGACTCCACGACTTAGAGGGAACATTGCATCACTACATTAGACTGGCTTTTGTGGTTGGCTGTTGCTGAACAGTAGTGAGCACCTGGGCCTGGGTGGGTCATGGAAGTCACATGGTAACATCACCCTGGTCTGGCCGCAATGAGTCCTCCCTCAAATACCAAAACAGTGCCCTGCACCTCCCCCTGCCTTTTCCTGACAAAAACCAAGGCTTGAAACCAGTGCTGTGGTGATTGCCTAGCAATGGCCACAGAGGGCATTTGCTTTTTAAAGCTAGAGGCACTGCTTCTATTATTTGGGGTTTTTTTAACCCCTTGTTATTTTTAAAAAATATTTCAGATTTTTCTGCAAACCTGGGATTTTTGCCAGATTTGTAAAAAGATCTGTTTTGTCAGTTTGTGGCTGGAGTCTCAGGATTTAAGTATCAACAGATCTGGCAACATCAGGAATTAGATATAGTGATGGCATGCATACTCCACCCAGCTCCCAATACTAAGCTATGGCATACTCTACCACTTGAGTTTCTGAATTGTTTTCAAGGGAAGACCCACGCAGATTGTGTTACAGTTGTCTAACCACAGCGTGCTATAACAAACTGTTTCATACTTGTACGTCTGTTAAATAAGCTCCTCTGGATGAATTTTTCTATACAAAGTCACCTCAGTCTCATGTTGTTTAGCAAGTAAATGAAATACGATCTTAATAGAACTGTTTTCTCTTGGTGAAAGAGCCCACAAAGTTTAGAGCAACACCGAATTCTTCATCAGATTAATATTTCACTTACATATTCTCTTACCGACAGTGGCTAGACTGCAAGTAATCTTTTATCTGTTATACAGCAATAGCTTTTGAAGAACAATAACAAAGGGAGGTTGGGTCCGCTTTGACTGTAGGCCTTAATGAAATTTTCTCATTTCCTTTCTCCAGGTGACTAATGCCTTCGAGCTCTATGTGTGCTTCAGCCCCTTGGGGACCAAAGCAGCAGCTGTCAGTGCTGTCCACAAGCTTATGAGGTGGATCCGCAAGGAAGAGGACCGCCTTTTTATACTAACCCCACAGACTTACTGAACTGGACGCTGTGGCCTATGCAGCCGGCCCAGTGCTTGTTGAGCTCCTGCTTCTAAGAACCAGCAAAGTGGCCTAGAGAGATGTATTCACCCCACTGGTGTGCCAAAATACACACACACTCTCTTTCTGCCTTTCTGAGATAGATTCTCTACCCAGCCACGAATGCGAAGAGGAAAAGAAGAAGTAGGCAGCAGAGCTCCCTAACCCTCTGGAACCTGTGGAAGGGAGACTTATATCTGAGTTTATAGCCGATTTTCAGACTCATGCCTGCTCTGCCTGGAACTGAAGCACAGACCCCTGGTGGGAAAGGAACAGAGATGAAGCACTTTATCCAAAATAAGAAAAGGCCTGACAAAAAGACATTTGTCTAAATTTGAAAGGAAATCATGTAAATTTGATTAACTGAAGGACAGAATGGTTTAAGCCTTGGCCGAACGGAGAGCACTCCCACACTTCCCTCTTTTCTTAAACCAACCTTTCCTTGGATGATGATTTTTTAAAAAAAGCATACGACTAAATATCTTGTATGGGCTTTGCTATACATTTGATTCTGCAGTAATAACAATTATATGTAACAGAAGGAGGGAAATTAAAAATGTTTTTTAGCTTTACACGTGACAACACTTGAAGACAACCTGTTCACCTGTCCAGGTACAGCAACTGTAAACTAACAGCACATCATGAGAGCAGGGATCTGAGTCCCCACACACACATACACACTCTGTGCTTTATGGACTGTTCGATCCGTCCATGCGGTTGAGGGAGAGAGCATTGCTATGCAGAGGAAAGCAGCCACATTCCGTGTCCTATAATCACAAAAATTCAAAGAATGTGCTCAAGGAAGAGTGGACAACATAGTAAAATAAGATGTGTGGAAGCAGAGACACCTCCCCCCCCCAGCATCTTCCTTAACTGCTTCATGATAGCAAACGTGGAGATAGTTCTGCAAGAAAACACAAGCACAAGTCTTTTAAACTGCTTGGGTATTTTACCCAGGAAAAAAATATTTTTAAAAATCACACCTTGGAGAGTTCAGAGAATGTACGGACAATATCTGGTGTGTATGGGTGCAAAGAGACTTTTAAGCGTACTTTAGATCAGGCCTAGGCCCTTGGAGTCCAGATGTGGTCTAGCAAACAAAATTGTGTGTCTAACACACACAGAGGGGAGATTATATATATATTCCAAGTGTATATGTCTCTTATGCCTTTTATACCTCAATCTAAACACTAGGCCAAATTTATCTTAGACCTAATTCTCAAATATGTGATAAACCTGTGTCTGGGTTGCACTAATCCAGACTGCAGGTACGGAATCACTTGATATCCTACACCATGCAAAACATTTCCTCCACACAGAAAACAAACATACTGGGGGGAAAGCTAGCTTAGAATCCTTCTCCCTGATATCTAGCTTTCTATGTGAAAGGATTGTTTTTCCTGCATGTGAGATGGGCCTGCCACTGAACTGACCCAGGTCAAGCACCAGTTTATCAACTCCGTACATACTAGGCCTTAGACATGGAATCACATAGGAACTGAACACTGTGTTGATTAATACCTGATGTCTATGTGTGCATGCATATAAGAAGGGAGGGGGATGACCCTCAAAGGAATAAGTCCTGTACTGTGAATGGCCAATAACAATACAGTTCCATTAAGTGCTATACAATATGATGAACAATAATAAAAAGGTGGTGGGTATCACTCACATCTTGTGAATGCTGGAGACCAAATAGCCACATGATGGCAGCAGAGAGTCATATTTGTGGTATACCTTTTTATGGGCCAGAGCAGTGATCATTAAGATTAAAAATAAAATTAAAACAAAATACCATTTCCTAATTTTGCAACAAGCAAAATCAAGTCACATCTCCTGTTATACATGAACTTAAAATCAGATCATATAAGTGCTTGAGATAATGAGATTTCAATAGTTAGAATGTTCCTGATGAACTGTTCAGTATTCATAACTTTGATTATCAATGCACTGGAACTTCCATTATTAAAATATCAAACAGACATACTGATACCCACATTTAGTTTTGTCCTCCATGTATCTTGTCAAACTTATGTGAATTGTATTTTCATTAATCCATCATTTTAATTTTCTAGCTAAACATAAGTGAATTTGCTATGCAGAGGCAGGCAATGGCAACCCACTTCTGAAAGTCTCTTGCCTTGAAAACCCTACAGGATTACCAGAAGTCGACTGTGACTGGAGACATGAGAACATGTGCCCTTCCCGTTTTCACCACTGCAGACTCTTCAGTCACGCCATATCATTAAATGGAAAGAGAGCTCTACTTCTCCAGAAAAGGAAAAGGAGCTGCAATCAGAAAAACCTTTAATAAGGAAGCACAACCCTGCCCTCTTGCCACCTGCTGCTACCAGGTATAAAATGTGCTATCCGGGTTGCAAATAGGCCTGGGGGGAGGGGGAGGGGGAGTCCAGCCCCTTTAACAGAGGCTTAACAGGATGTAATTTATCTCCATGATAAGAAAAGCTCCAACTGTCCATTTCCACACATTAAACCTCTGACAATTTTCGCCAGACTTGTTGGCAACCCTATGTGTTAGTGGTAGCAGCAGCAGCAAAATATCTTTATCTCAGGACAGTTAAAAACAACTCTAACGGGTCCTGGTGCAAATTAAGATCTGAGGACATCAAGGTTGATGTCACAGCAACAGACCTAAATACTGATTTCTGTGGGTAAAGAGGAACAGAAGCAGAGTGTCATGGAGCACCCCAAGTTAGTGTGGGAGGACGAGTCCTCATCTGATGAGGGGATCTTGTCCCCAAGCCCCACTCTGGCAGATGCTCCCTGGGAGGCAGATTCCTCAGTACCTCCCTGGTAGGACCCTTCACCAGCACCAACACTGCCCCTGAGCCAGCAGGCCCTCAAGACAAGAGCCCCCAGCTTAGAACCTCCTGCAATCAGACATGTCACAAAGCAAAGTGCTAGGGCTGAGGCCTGGACCAGGCACAAGAGAATGTGCTTGGGAGTCCCAGGCCTCTCCTCTGTTAAGGAAGCACCAGTAGAAACCAAGTCACTGCAGAATCTGGGCCTTGTTTGGAGCTGACTCAGCTTGGGAGATGAACCTAACTCTGGATCCAGCATCACCTGTAGGGAAACTCCCTCTAGAAGCCTGCAGTGAGGTTGCAGCCAGCATAGGATCAACTTGTCAGTAATATTGCTAATCAGCCTACTAGCTGCTTGAGTTTGTTGATCCATGTGGCCTTGTCTTCGGGCCTAACTGCTGAACCCTGCAAACTGGGTGTTGTTACTGTGTAGTGCTGCAGTTGTATCCAGCCTGGTAACTAAGATACAGGGTGCTATTGCCCCCAGCCACAATGCACAGTGGGAGTAACAATGCAATCCTAAGCAGAGGTACACTTTTAAAGCCCATGGACTTAAAAGCATATAACTGTTAAAGACCTAGAGGTGGTGAGGAAGGAGAGAGACCTTCTGGCAATCTATGATGGCACCCTTATCCTTCAGCAACTCAGGAAGAGAGGGAGTGACATAAAAAAGCAGGCTTGGGATCATTCACACATCACTCCTTGTGGCAAGCTAGGGCAACACCATGAGAACTATGGGAAGAAAGATGGAGGTATTCTGTTGCCCAGTATGGTGGTGGTGGAAAGTGCCATCAAGTCACAATGGGCAGCCCAGTATAGTAGCTCCCAGTAAACACCAGTATGGGTGCACCCCCATAAGGATTCTTGGGCCTACAATAAACCAAAGGCATGTGAAAGCATCCTCTATCTATCCTCTGGTTTCAGGACACCAAGACTGAGATCAAGCTCAAGAGAGGCCCCCATGACCCTTTGGGCACACATGAAGTGGGCCTTATACTGAATCAGACCCTTGGTATATCAAAGTCAGTATTGTCTAGTTCTACTCATACCGGCAGTGGCGCTCCAGGGTCTCATGTGGAGGTCTTTCATATCCCCTACTACCTAGTCCTATTAACTGCAGATGGCAGAGATTGATCCTGGGACCTAGTTCAGCATGCCAAGCAGATGCACCACCACTAAGCCACATCGCCTCCCCAAGGCTACTGATGTCAGCTGCTCCCAGGGCCATAGCCAGGATTTTGTGGCTTATGGGGCAAAGATTTTCCTGGTGGGGCTGCCATTATTTTTATGTCAGTTCCAATCCGCTCCCAAGCCCAACCGCTGGTGGCCACCCCTCTCCCTCCTTTCCTGCAAGATTTAAAGGGCCCTTCAGCTGATCGGCAGGGAGCACCTGGTTTGTCGATCAGCTGGAGGGCCCTTTAAATCTTGCAGGAGGGGGGTGCGCTATCCCCCACTTCTTCTCAAAAGCATTTAAAGGATCCCTTTAAATACTTTTGAGAAGCGTGGGGTGTGTGTGCCCCCTTATTCTCAAAAAATCTTGTGGGGCTGGCCCTTTAAGAAAGGGGGCAAAGCCCCAATAGCACCACTGTAGCTACAGGTGAGGCTGCTCCTGAAGAGATGCCTCTGCTACACAGCCATAAATCTGGTCCATTGATCAAAGCCTCTTCAAAGAACATTCAAGCAGCACAGCTACAAACAACCTGAAAAATATTGGTCCAACATCTCTTGATGCAGAGCTCACTTAACATTCTGGTCAAAATGCATGACTCAAGCTTGCCAAGAATAATAACCAAATGTACTGGGAACTTTCTTTACATAAACAATCTCAGGGCAATATAATCTGCCATTCAGGAAAGGCTATTTGCCCATCACTGTGTCAAGAATGATACCTTGTCAAGTCAATCACCCTTCCTGCATCATCAAAGATATTGAGGGTAAGGTGTTCTGAAGTAACATACCCAGCTCAGGGACTGATTTGGGTAATAACTCTGACAACAAAGTGTTCCAGATTACTCTGGTCAGGCCTAATGCAGATATAGGTGTGCAATTAAGAAGTCCTAGGTGTTTTGGTAGCTTTCCTATATTGGATTATTTAATTCCTGGCGAGAGTTACACCTCAATGACATTTTACATTCACTGCCGGTCTAGTTCACAAGTAATACTATTTGAGAATCTTTGCTTCCCTTTTAACCTTTTATTAAAACATAACTATTACATTTTCAACATTAATTAAATCAACAAAAATATACTATCCACGGTCACAACACAGATAAAAAAAGGAAAGCAATGACATGAGTCCATAAAGGTATCTTACCCCAAAGATAAAAATGTCACAAGCAAGGAGCATATTCTGAAAAGCAGCTCCCAATAAATTCAGCTTCCCATATTTATATATTTCTAACATCTAACCTTAAAAATATCTGTTCGCCTTGATAAGGGCACACATTCTTGGCTAGCGATGTCTCTTATAATTTCAAACATTATGCAAGGTTATCTATGCTTGAAGTATCTTCTTAAAATATATCAGAACGGTTCATTCTTGCTACTTTTTCTCTTAAAGTCTATTTTAAAAATATTACAATTAAATTAAAGTCTATTTACAAACTATTACAAGTTTCTTATAAATATGAATACCTGTTGGCCCTCCACCATCTTTGAACTATATGTTTGCTTCTGTGAAGCTAGACATTCTTGCCATTTTCAAGACACCTCTGCACCTGGGCCTCAACAAACACTATCTGTCTATGGATATGGATTTGTTGTTGTTGTTCAGTTGCACAGTCGAGTCCGACTCTTCGCGACCCCATGGACAAGATCTCGCCAGGCCGTCCTGTTTTCCGCCGTCCTCTGAAGTTGGCTCAATTTCATGTTCATTGCATCGATGACACTGTCTAACCATCTCATCCTTTGCCGTCCCCGTCTTCTTTGACCTTCAATCTTTCCCAGCATCAGGGTCTTCTCCAGGGAGTGCTCCCTTCTCATTGGGTGGCCAACGTATTTGAGCTTCAGTTTCATTATCTGGCCTTCCAGGGAACAGTCAGGGTTGATTTCTTTGAGGATTGACTGATTTGTTCTTCTTGCAGTCCAAGGGACTCTCAAGAGTCTTCTCCAGCACCATAGTTCAAAAGAATCTATTCTTCGGCGCTCGGCCTTCCTTATAGTCCAACTCTCGCAGCCATACATGACTACTGGGAATACCATTGCTTTGACCATGCGGACTTTTGTTGGGTTAGACGGCTTCTAATCTACAAAGGGCCCAGCATAGTAATCGTGTTACTTCTTTGTTTCCTGACCCTCTCACAGGCTAGTCCATTCTGGGTCCAAACTTGCTTTTCGGCATGTTTCGCTGAGAGGCTACACTACCTCTTTTTCTGTCAGCATGAACATCCTCTCTGACATTTTTGGTCAAGTCCAGCAACTGTTCCCTTATATTTGTGGCTATATCTGTGACAAAACCCTTTCCATCTCTCTCTGGATTTGAATTTGTGAGGGGGAGAGGAAGTTCTGAATCTCCCTTCTCTGGATCTCTAAGATTTGCTACCCTCTTTTTGAAATCCAGGGAGCACAGAATTCTCCTTTACTAGGCTGTTCGTTTTTTTCAGGTGCACTTAATTTGCCTTCCCTCCAAACAAGGGTGTCAAATGGATACCCTCACTGGTAAGAGCAGGGACAGGGCACCACTAATCTGGATTCATGCACTAAGGGAGGGGGTGAATCTCCAGTCAAGATGTCCCTTCCTGCTTAAGAAGGAAAATATTATCGATGAGAAAGGTAGGAGAGAGTGCTTGTTAAAGAAAAGAGAAAATGGAGGCGGGGGGGAGGATTCCAGTCTTTCCGGGCTTGGTTCAGTCTACTGACTCAGCCTGAAGCAAGCTGGGACTTGGAAACTGAGAGCACCGAAGGGGAGAGGCACCAGTCAATAATCTCTAACTCTCCTCCACCACATACATAAAGAGAGGTTAGGATACGCAGAAGAGATGTCCTAGACATTATTGTCAGCAACCGAATCGGACAGGCATTCTGCAAGAAAAAGCCTGAAGAAGCCAGACAAATATGAAATAATGTCCTAAGTATGAATACTGGAGAAGGATGATTCAATTGCTGTCTAGATTTTTCTGCCTTCATCCAGTCTCTGAAATCCTGTGTCAAAGGAGTACCTGATGCCTTTTGTGAGCCTTGATAATGGCTGTCAGATTAAACAATCCTTACATTGCCTTATTTCACTTAACACAAATGGCATTTTGGTAGGTTTCATCTCTGTAAGAAAAGGTAGGCAAGATTGTAAAATTCTTTGCAAATGACTTGACAGCAAAGCATGTGTTTTCTGTGAAACCGGTCCTATTTTTATGTTAAGGATGATTGGAAATAGGGTCTGGTTTGGGACAAAAGACCCAAGGGTTGGATCCAGCAGAAAATCTCATAGATTGGATCCAGCAGAAAACCTAATGGATCTTCCCCCGACATCCTGCTACTTGTCCTGAATAATAAATCAGAATAAGCATAAGAAAGAATCTATTTAGGAAGTGAAGTGAAAATAATCCAAAGAACCAACAAATAAAACATGTAAAAGGCATGAGGGGGAGGGTGACTTTTAATTTATTCATGCTCTCATTTGATTGTAATTACTTGACTTCTGCAGTTAAGCATCTGCTTATGAATAATAAATGGGTCATAAATGCAGTCATGTCCCATTAATATTACATATTTTAAAAAGCCATGGCCATAGAGAGTCTGAAATTGTCAGTTTGACATTTCTGATTTTATTCCTTCAGTATACTCCCTCTTTCAAAGAATGTGTTGCATTTTAGAGCCAGCCTAGCAATGGAAACTGTACCTAAACAGTTAGGCAGATTAATCTTATTGACCTCAGTCCTTCTCCCGCCACACAAAGAGAAGAAGGGGTTCCTCACGTGACTTTAGACCTTCTCTTTCATGCTGCACCTTCCCTGCTCATTCTGGGTTTGCTGCTGAAGCCTTCTTGTGGGTTTCATTTTGAAGCATTCAGATATCTGCTCCTGAGGACCATGGGATGCTCCAAGGTGAGGCGAGGCATGAGGTCAACCTGACATTGAATGTGCCAGCATATCACAGCATGTTTGGTGACACTGACCGGATTTTAACAGTCTGTCTGTGTGAACTGCTGCCCCAAATTCTTTCTAGACAGTGTTTCTTAAACTGTGTTTCAGGGACCCCCCCCCCCAGGGGTCCATGAAGGTCCACCAGAAGAGGCTCTGAGTCCTTTGCTAGGACGCAGAACAAGCCCCCTCCTGTGCCAGTCCACCTAATGCAACAGCCAAGCCCTTTCAGTTTTTAGAAATCAGGGCAGGAACGTGGCCACCTCAGGGGAAGGGGACAGAATCAGCTGATTCCATCCCCTTCCCCCTCCTGGAGCTGTAGCAGCCTAAGTCATCAGACTCCTGATCACCTTTGAGCACTAGCCAGAAAGCCTGAGGATTGGCTGCTGAGAGCCAATAGCTCAGCGCTAAGAACTCTCACCGAGTCTCTGTCAGAAAGGCAGATTATAAATGAAGTTAATAAGTAAACAAAGTAAATAACAATGCCCTGACCTGGATAGCTCAGGCTAGCCTGATCTCATCAGATATTGGAAGGTAAGAGGGGTTGGCCCTGGCTAATATTTGGATGGGAGACCTCCAAGGAATACCAGGGTCATGACGCAGAGGCAGACAATGTCAAACCACCTCTGAACGTCTCTTGCCCTGAAAATCCTACAGGGAAAACAGAAGTCAGGTGTGACTTGGTGACACTTTCCATCACAAATAACAAATAAAATTGGCTGAGTGGCACCAAGGAGATCTCACACTGACACAATTGCTCACTCACTGTAGGTGCTAATATCTTGCATGTCCCCACCAATGTTCCCTCTAAGCTGAGTTAGTGTGAGCTAGCTCACACTAACTCAGCTTAGAGGGAACACTGGTCCCCACCCCTTACTGATGAATTACTGTGGCTTATACTTGTAACTTCTTACAGTATCTGCTCATCTCATTTCATCCTGTGCTAGCTTTTGCATTTTGCCTATCTGACAGTCACTGGAAGTGCCTCACAGCCTTAGTGAACTGATTACTCCATGGACTGGATCTTCTTTGAACCACCCTCCCTTTGTAACATCCCTCACACCTTTTTGTTGTCCATTTAAATCAGTCTAATGGATGTACACTTCAATGCATCTGATGAAGTGAACTCTGACTCACATAAGTTTATGTTGGAAGACCTCTGTTTTAGTCCTTATACAGTCACAGATACTCATTTTCAGGTATAATATTTTCACACTATTTTCTTCTGCAAAGGATTTCACCTGGGCTAATTGGACCACTGATCTGATCCCGCAGGGCTCTTCTTTTGTTCTGATGTTCACATCTATAACAACACTAGCTAAAGGCAGTTATCAGTTAAATACCAAACATCCAAGTTTTGTGTGACTCTTGTCTTTTTCAGTTAACACCTCTGTTCAGCCAGTCTATGGCTTGTCATTATTAACCAGTTTAAAAAGTGTTTGTCTCCAGTGAAAAATTCCTTCCAGTGAAAGGGAGAGATTGATTGAATTTGAGTCAGGACTTTTTGACTTGTGATCCTAACCCTCTGAAACCAGATTTTATAGGCCATGTACAGTTTTGTGTATTGGAACAAACAAACATTTCCTTGCATTTTGATCTAGAGGCATCATGTATTGCCTTTAGCTTATCTTTTATAGGGAGGA
The DNA here is from genome assembly GCF_001447785.1 of Gekko japonicus. Taxonomy (NCBI): domain Eukaryota; kingdom Metazoa; phylum Chordata; class Lepidosauria; order Squamata; family Gekkonidae; genus Gekko; species Gekko japonicus. Next base: position 8,381 of record NW_015172562.1, on the reverse strand, counting down.
TACCAGCTGCATCAATCTGGTATCCCAGGAATGTGATACTGGGAACTCCCAGGTGGCATTTCTCTTTCTTAATTGTGATGCCTGAAAGATCAAACTTCTGCAGAACCTTTTTGAGTCAATTTTTTTTTTAATAATGTATTTATTTGAGTTTATAGTATAAGCCTGTATCATACATATACATCAAATCAACAAGACTACATATAAATCCTACAAGAACACTTTTCCTTTTCAGCAACACAGAGCAATTAATTAGTCATACAAATTACATAAATAAATATCCTGTTCTTATTCTCAACCTTATTATCTAATCTGTGTTGAGTAAAACCATTACATTTAAATTTCCTTCGAGATTTATATATTACCTTAACTAAATTGCACGTTCACACTAGCAATATAAAACCTGCTTAGTAACTCACTATATTTCTCCTTATCTTCACCTTACACAATATTAGCTCTTCTCCATCCTTTAGTAGTCTGTTGACTCTCTATTTTCAGTATGGGAACAGGGATTAATATTAAAGGGGTTTTTTGTTTTATTTTGTTTATTTGCTTGTTTTTAAATTCATTTTCTTTTATTTCCCTTATTTATTTACTTCCCCCCCATCATTCTTACATGCTTTAAATTAATTATAGACATGTGTTTTACATATCTATACCGATAGCCTTCTACTCTAAACTAGCAAGTTTTAGTCTGCTTTTCTTTGACCCCAGATTGGGCTACCTCGACCATATACATATTGAGCTGTATTATCAAAATTGATTATAATCTTCTAACATTATTACAAAACTTCTGAAACTACTATACACCAATAAATAATTACACAATTAAATAAATACTACCCCCTGATTCAAACTTCTCTCATTACTTTCAGATTTACACCCTTAGTTTGCCAATTCATTCATTCATTTCCCCCCCAATTTATCCTAACCCTTTTTAAATATTTTATATTTACTAATAATTTATTAATAATCTTTATATCATTTTAAACTTAATGACTCTTATTATTACCCAAAATCATATTAAATCCTTATCTAAATTAATATTCACTGAATAACTCTTATTATTACCCAAAATCATATTAAATCCTTATCTAAATTAATATTCACTTTGTTATTCTAATAAATTCCAGCATAAAATACATGCCTTTA
>NW_015172562.1:0-5784 GCF_001447785.1 Gekko japonicus | reverse complement strand
CAGTTCCTTTCTTTCTTGATTTTTCCTATTCTTCTGCACATGTCGTCTGTCCTTGTATTCTTGCATTTTCATTTCCATATTGTCTCCTCCATAGTCCCTACTATTCAATTGCTTAACACCATTAGACTTCTTTGCTCCTTTCTTTAATTTTTTCCCTCTGGTTGGCTTCTCCCTTTTTCTCCAAGGTAAATTTAACACACATTGTTTTGTTGTTCCTGGTTTTATTTTTCTAGGTTCTTCCAATGCTTTTTTAGAGATATCTGCCTCTCCTCTGGTTGGCTTCTCCCTTTTTCTCCAAGGTAAATTTAACACACATTGTTTTGTTGTTCCTGGTTTTATTTTTCTAGGTTCTTCCAATGCTTTTTTAGAGATATCTGCCTCCTCAGTCTCTTCTTTTATAAGTGAAGGCTGAATAGCCTGTAATTCTTTCTCCTGCTCTAGTTCTTGTACCTCACTCCACTTATACGTTTCTTTTATTATTTCTTTATCTTCCTTCACCTCCAACACTTCATTCTGGGATTTTCTGAAAACATTCTCACAGGCTAATTTGAAAGCTTGCTTTACTTCTTCTACCAATTTTTTTTGAAACTGTTCCCATGTGAGCACTCCAGTTTTAGTATCTCCATCCATCTCCTCACACTTAAATCCGTCAGGTTCAACTATATTTCAAAATATTAAGCTTCTTAAAGGGTAATGGCACTTTTAGCAGAAAATTGTCTCTTACCCCCTTCAAGTTCGTCACGTCATTTTAAATCCCAAGCACCTTTCCTCAGCAGGTTTTTCCATCCCGAAGTATCCATAAGGGGTATAATCGTCCTCTCCTCCAGCATATGCACAAAATAGACTCTTCAATGTGATGTATCACTCCGACAGGAAAAAAAAAGTTTTAAAGGACCGGGTGGCAGCGTCTAAACAGAACATGGCGGCCATGTTCTTTCCAATCTCTCGCTCCCGCATCAGGGCAATTCTGGTCACCCCCTCGCTTTGCCAAATTATGGGAGGGGCCAGCAAGAAGCCCCTTACTCCTGCTCTCTCTGCTGGAGTGCAGGTCGAGCTCTCCCAAAACTGGGAGGTTCGAAAAGAAGCAAGAGAGGTTCGGGCGGCTTGGAGCTAACCGAACTCACGCCCGTCGTCGCACCATACCGGCAAGCCCCATTGCACATCCTCTTGAGGGGAATTTGCCCTTTTTCGTGTTCTTGCAATCTTGAATATGCTGTTCAAGTGTGTATCTGTAAGCTGCAAACCGCCTTTTGATTTATTCACTACAGAAATCTCATGCTCAGAGTTCTGAGCCTAGGACCCAGGGGAAAACCATGGAATGGCTGGGCATTGCGAGCTTTTGTACATAACTTGCTTCATGTGCTGGTCAAGAACATGTGAATGCACCATGACACAGACTGAGGGCTATGTGTTTGTCTACAAAACTTGTCTTCCTCAGTGGTCAGTATCAACCTACTATCTGGGAAGTCTAAATTCAAAATCCACAAAGGAAATGTGCTGGGTGAACTTGGTCGGGATACACACTCTCAGCCTAATCCACCTCACTGGCTTGTTGTTATTCCTCATCTAAATAGATCACATAGCTTTCCTACTGAGAAAGATTGGGTCATGAGGGCATGAATACAATCAAACGGGGGAGGGAACCCAGTTTCACCCAGGAGAAACACAGAATAATAAGCCCAACAAAACATACACACTCTTGCAAGGCACACAAACGCTCATACCTTGGATAAAACTTTGTTGGTCTTAAAGGTTGTTTGTATTTCTTCCACGCAACTGAGGCAACCAAGCAAAGCAAGCTCTCCCTTCTTCCTTCCCTCCCTTCAGGGAGGAGCCTCGACCAATGGAGGGGAAGAAAGGCTTGCTTTTCTTTCCTGTGCAATTGAGGCAGCCTGGTCAGAAAGCAAGCTCTGGAGGAGGAGGGGGTGGAGCCTCAGCCAGAGAAGGGAACAGAAGAAAAGAAGAAGAGATTGGATTTATATCCCACCCAAAGGTGTCTCAGAGCGGCCTACAAACTCCCTTCCCTTCCCCTCCCCACAACAGACACCCTGTGAGGTAGGTGGGGCTGAGAGAGCTCTGACAGAATCTTGCCTATCTATCTCTCCTGAGTGATTGAGAGAGTCTGGCAAAGCAAGCTATGATGCAGCAGCAGAACTGGAAGGAGGAGGAGGAGACAGCCAGTTCCACCTCGGGCCTGATAGAAGCACCCTGGGGGCCTGATTCGGCCCATGGGCCGCATGTTTGACTCCTCTGATACAGATGCATTACTTAAGAACATAAGAGAAGCCAATACTGGATCAGGCCAATGGCCCATCCAATCCAACACTCTGTCACACAGTGGCCAAAAATACCAGGTGCCATCAGGAAGTCCAGCAGTGGGGCCAGGACACTAGAAGCCCTCCCACTGTTGCCTCCCCCAAGCACGAAGAATACAGAGCATCCCTTGCCCCAGACTGAGAGTTCCTATCTATACCTTGTGGCTAATAGCCACTGATGGACCTCTGCTCCATATGTTTATCCAATTCCCACTTGAAGCTGTCCATGCTTATAGGCACCACCACCTCCTGTGGCAGTCAATTCCATGTGTTAATTAGTCTCTGGGTGAAGAAGTACTTCCTTTTATCTGTTCTAACCTGACTGCTCAGCAATTTCATTGAGTGCCCATGAGTTCTTGTATTGTGAGAAAGGGAGAAAAGTACTTCTTTCTCTGCCTGCTCTATCCCATGCATAATCTTGTAAACCTTCAGCATGTCACCCCTCAGCTACCATTTCTCCAAGCTAAAGAGCCACAAGCGCTTCAACCTTTCTTCATAGGGAAAGTGTTCCAACCCTTTTATCATTCGAGTTGCCCTTTTCTGCCCTTTTTCCAATGCTATAATGTCCTTTTTGAGGTGTGGTGACCAGAACTGTACACAGTACTCCAAATGAGGTCACACCATTTATTTATACAGGCGCATTATGATACTGGCTGATTTGTTTTCAATTCCCTTCCTAATAATTCCGAGCATAGCTTTGGCCTTTTTTATTGCAGTCACACACTGTCCTGACATTTTCAATGAGTTATCTACTACGACTCCAAGATCTCTCTCTTGGTCAGTCTCTGCCAGTTCGAACCCCATCAACGTGTATTTATAGTTAGGATTTTTGGCTCCAATGTGAATCACTTTGCACTGGGCCACACTGAACCCGATTTGCCACGCTGACGCCCACTTGCCCATCCTCGACAGATCCCTTTGGAGTGTCTCACAGTCCTCCTTGGTTCTCACCACCCTGAACAATGTCGTGTCATCTGCAAATTTAGCCACTTCACTGCTTACTTCTAACTCCAAATGATTAAAGAACAATTTTAAAAGCATCAGACCGAGTACTGATCCCTGCAGTACCCCACTGCTTACCACCCTCTACTGAGAAAATTGCCCATTTATAGTCACTTTCTGTTTCCTATAATTAGTCAGTTTTTGATCCACAAGAGGACTTGTCCTTTTATCCCGTGACTATTAAGTTTACTTGAATTACATAATCTCACTGATGTTGATGGGAGGTTCTGTACTCACTCCTCATCTGATTCCTGGGTTTGTTGGAGAAAGTGGGTGTCAATGGGGTGCCTGTTACGAATTTCTCTGACATTACATGAAGTGGCTTCAGCTGCTAATGCTTGTGGCTATGCAGCAGGAAAAGTCAGACTCCATTCAGAGAGGAGGTGCTGCTGGATGGCCTCATCCTTAACTCCACAGATGAGCTGATCTCATTACAAGCCTTCCAGAAGATCCCCAAATTCATAATGTTCAGCAAGACAACGGAGCTCTGCAGTGTCTTCTGCTGTATTTTCACTGGCTCACTGATCATGCTTAAAAACGTAGAACCTCTGAGTAACAGAAGGCAAAAATGTGTCTTCGACAGAGCTATCGGTTCATCATAAGTTTTTGTACTTAGTGCAGCAGGTGCCGTCAGAGAACGAACAACAGCAAAGGTTTTTGCTCCACACAATCAATATAATTGCACAATTTTCTTCTGCCCCTTCGATCATACTAGCTTGTCGATAGTAGGATAGTCTCTGCATAACAGTCCCAAGAGGCGGATTGACTTACATCAAATTCTTTTATATGGCCCAGTGCAGGCATTTCTGTAGTGAGTCAGTAAGGAACAAGCTAATCTGGTCTCAACTTATTTCCACAGCTTCTTTTCCATCATAGGGCTCTCCACTGAAGCGTGTTGCTCAAGGAGCCACAGAACAATACATGAAGACATACATGTGGTCTATAAAACTCAGTATTGTCTACTGTGACTGACTGTGGCTTTCTGGAGTCTCAGGCAGAGGGCTTATATATCACCTGCTACCTGATCCTTTTAATTGGTGTGGTTGCCAACCTCCAGGTGGTTACTGGAGGTCTCCTGTTATTACACAGGAGACAGAGATCAGTTCATCTGGGGAAAAATGGCCATTTGGGAAGGTGGACTCTATGGCATTATACACAATTGAAGTCTCTCCCTTCCCCAAACCCTGCCCTCTGAAAAGACCTCACCCCCCAAATCTGCAGGTATTAAGAACGTAAGAAGAGCCCCGCTGGATCAGACCAATGGTCCATCCAGTCCAGCATCTTGTTTCACACAGTGGCCATCCAGACACAGGACACAGAGGCCAAGGCCTTCCCCTGATGTGGCCTCCTGGCTCTGGGATTCAGAGTTTTAGTGCCTCTGAATGTGGAGGTTCCCCTCAGTCGTCATGGCTAGTAGACATTAATAGATTTATCCTCTATGAATCTATCTAATCCCCTTTGAAAGCTGTTATTCCTGCAGCCGTCACTACATCTTCTGGCAGCAAATTCCACATTTTAATCACTCTCTGTGTAAAGTAGTATTTCTTTTTGTCCTTCCATAAGCTTCATTGGATGCTCTTGAGTTCTAGTATTGGGGGGGGCAGAATTCTTTGTCAGTTCTCTCCCCCCCACACACACATAGTATTATAAACCTCTATCATGTCCCCTTTTAGTAGTGCCTTTTCTAAATTGAAAGGGCCTAGACTCTTCAGCCTTCCCTCATAGGGAAGGTGCTCCAACCCCCTAAGCATCTTGGTTGCCCTCCTCTGTACTTTTTCCAGCTCTGCAATGGCCTTTTTGAGATACGGTGACCAGAACTGTACACAGCATTCCAAATGAGGCCACACCATATTCTATACAGAGGCATTACAATATTGGGCATTTTATTCTCAATCCCCTTCCTAACAATCCCTAACACAGAGTTTGCCTTTTTCACTGCTGCAGCACACTGGATTCACACTTTCACACTATCTACTATGACCCCAGGATCTTTCTCCATCTCAGTCTCAGCAAGTTCAGACCCCATTAGCCTATACCTGAAGTTGGGTTTTTTTGTCCCAATATGCATCATTTTATACTTACCAACACTGAACTTCATTTGCCACATTGTTGCCCACTACCCAGCTTGTGGAGGTCCTCTTAGAGCTCTTCACAGTCAGCCTTGGTTTTCACTATCTTGAATAATTTGGTGTCATCTGCAAACTTGGCTACTATGCTACTGTCCCCTAGTTCCAGATCATTTCTGAATAAATTAAATAGTACCAGTCCCAATACCAATCCTTGTGAGACCCCACTGTTTACTTCCCTCCATTGTGAGAACTGTCCATTGATTCCTACTCTTTGCTTCCAGTCATTTAACTAATTTTAATTAATAATATAACTCATCCTCTTATACCATTGTGATGCACCCTGTGATATAACCCTCCTTCCGACCTGGAGAAACTCACTAGAGGTGCTGTGGGCTCTT
>NW_015172561.1:1222813-1249751 GCF_001447785.1 Gekko japonicus | reverse complement strand
GTCCAGGGTCACTACACAGAGGCCGGCAATGCCAAGCCACCCACACGTTGGCTGCAACTCGACAGCGCTTTCCACCACCAAATTTGGTGTGGATCTTAGGAAAAAGTTCCTGACCGTCGGAGTTGTGCAGCAGTGGAACCAGCTGCCTCGGGAGGTGGCGAGCTCCCCTTTGGTACTGGCCGTCTTTAAGCAGCAACTGGACAAACACTCGTCAGGGAGGCTCTAGGCTGGTCCTGCATTGAGCAGGGGGTTGGACTAGATGGCCTCTAGGGCCCCTTCCATCGCTGTGATTCTATGATTCAGCCCGGGGCGGATTAACCATGAAGCAGACTAGGCACGTGCTTAGGGCACCAGGGCCAAAGGGGGCACCACAAAGTTGGGGGAAAGGGTGAAAAGCTTAGTTTGTACAGTATATTGTGTTATCCTATGAAGGCGTTTTTGTATTGCTGCAACCTGCATTGTATATCTGGTCAGACAGGTCAACAACTAAAATGGACTGGGGGTCAGTGTGGAAAGTGTGGACCAAGATTGGTCAGTGTTTAGGGCACCAGTGAGCCTTCATCCGCCCCTGATTCAGCCAGGATATGTTGGGTTCATGACGCGAAACAGCAGCTATGACGAACTGTGGTTAATGAGTCAACTTCAGATCTTGGCTTGAAGGACAGGGAGCGGCTTTAATTGAATGTCGGTTCCACGTCGTGTCTGAACGGAGCCACTGTGAGACTGGACCAGCCACACTTGCTGATTCGTAGTTCAGTCCTGATAAAGAGTCCCAGATTCCTTGAGGAGAGAATAGCTCCAATTTGCCCAGGTGCTAGTGTTCAAACATTGTGGCAAATTGGGGTGTGGGTGAAGCCTCCCAAAGTCGGAAAGCCCTTGATTGTGCTCTGGGGATTCCGGAGCACACACAAAGACCAGTTTGTTTGTGATGGCTGAACGGAGCCACGGAGTCCATTTCTTCTTCTTCTTCTTTGCAGTCCATAGTTGCCTATTTCAACAAGCACGCGGGCAAAACGAGAGAAGAAGCCAAGCTTGCCTTCCTAAAGATTGTATACAAGTGGCCTACCTTTGGATCAGCTTTCTTCGAAGTGAAGGTGAACATGACGGGGGTCTTTATTCTGTGACTTACCTGTGGGTTCCAGGGAATTTGGGTGGGAGTTAATTGCAGGAATGTGTGATGAGTCCCAGCAAAATCGTTCCACTTATGATAGGAAACGTAGAAAAGAGCAACAGTATGATACACGGATCTGTGCCTGCGTGCTCCCGTGCCGAATTGGAAACACATAGTCGGAGTGCAATGATGAATATCTGTTTAATGCATTGAAAGTGAAGGTGAACATGACGGGGGTCTTTATTCTGTGACTTACCTGTGGGTTCCAGGGAATTTGGGTGGGAGTTAATTGCAGAAATGTGTGACGAGTCCCAGCAAAATCGTTCCATTTATGATAGGAAACGGTGAATTTAACATGGTGTCGTAGAAAAGAGCAAGAGTCCAGTATGATACACAGACCTGTGCCTGCGTGCTCCCGTGCTGAATTGGAAACACATAGTCGGAGTTCAATGATGAATATCTGTTTAATGCATTGAAAACAGGGAATACAGAGCAGAGTACCTTAAAAAGGTAAAGTTAAAGGTTCCCTTGCTCGAAAGCCAGTCGAGTCCGACTCTAGGGTTGCGGTGCTCATCTCCGTTTCAAAGCCGAAGAGCCAGCGCTGTCCGAAGACGTTTCCGTGGTCATGTGGCCGGCATGACTAAACACCAAGGCGCACGGAACGCTGTTACCTTCCCACCGAAGTGGTACCTATTTATCTACTTGCAATTTCTTGCTTTCGAACTGCTAGGTTGGCAGGAGCTGGAACGAGAGACGAGAGCTCACTTCGTCATGCGGCACCTGGGTCTCGAACTGCTGAACTACCAACCGTCCACAGCCTGCAGTTCAGCGTCTTAACCACTTAGCAATTCCAGAGCTGTATTCTGCCATAACCAGGAAGGGCAGAAGGTCTTATACCCCAAATGACATCACATATAGTTTACACATTAAAGAGTTTCTAATTGGTACCAAGCAGTTAACATCATACAAGCATAATTTGACTCAGTGCATCTCTCAGTGGTGTCAGTAATTACTTGTTTACCTTGTTTTCAGAACACTGGGAACATTAGAGAAAACTGGGTCCTTCCTGCGCTCGCATGTGGAGAGCTAGCTGATAAGGGCTGTGAATCACATTAAACTTTGCTCTCGGCGGCCTTGCAACTTCTAAATAGCATTCCATTCTTACTGCATCCTAATTCCTTCTACAGAGGCTTCTTATACACAGATATTCAGATATAAAATATATGTTCTGCTATAAGTTTCTCTAATCAAAAGATTCTAGGTTACATACCAAAATCTGAATCTGTTATGATTAAACTTTTGAAGGCACAGTGACAGGCTGTCAATATACATCAAGGAGAGAGTGTCAGAAATCACATTCAGAAATAACATTCTTTTTCTCTTGTCCTACAAGTAGAACCTTAAAAACTCAGTGGAATGTGGCTCAGTGGAAGAGCCTCTGCTTGGCATGCAGAAGGTCCCAGGTTCGATCTCTGTCATCTCCAGTTAAAAAGGACCAGACAGGAGGTGATGGGAAAGACCTCGGCCTCTCTGCCCTGTTGTTGGCCCTCCAGAGGAACTGACTGGCTCCTGTGTGAGGCAGGAGGCTGGACTAGATGGACCCTCACTGGTCTAATCCAGCTGGGCTCTTCTGATGTCCTTATCAGGGGAAGGCCTCGGCCCCTCTGCCCTGTTGTTGGCCCTCCAGAGGAACTGGTTGGCCCCTGTGTGAGACAGGAGGCTGGACTAGATGGACCCTCACTGGTCTGATCCAGCAGGGCTCTTCCGAGGGTCTTATCAGGGGAAAGCCTCGGCCCCTCTGCCCTGTTGCTGGCCCTCCAGAGGAACTGGTTGGCCACTGTGAGACACAGGAGGCTGGACTAGATGGACCCTCACTGGTCTGATCCAGCAGGGCTCTTCTTAGGTTCTTATCAGGGGAAGGCCTCGGCCTCTCTGCCCTGTTGTTGGCCCTCCAGAGGAACTGGTTGGCCCCTGTGTGAGACAGGATGCTGGACTAGATGGACCGCTGGTCTGATCCAGCACGGCTCTTCTGACGTTCTTATTTCCAACAGCAAACAACTGATCCGAATTACCCAGAGCTCCTCCTGATCGCCATCAATAAACACGGTGTCAGCCTCATCGACCGCAAAAGCAAGGTAAGCCCCAGGCTCTGGGAGCAGGTTCTCTATGGGAGGCTAAAGGATAAATATCCTGTGGGTCTTGGCAGGATGCTGCCCAGCCCTAGCTCAATGTATTTCCTTTTGTCTGCCCTGAATCTGCTGCCCATCAGATCCATTGGATGCCCTCGAGTTCTAGTCTTTGGGGAGAGGGAGAAAAATTTTGCTTTGTCCACTCTCTCCACCCCGTGTTTCATTTTCTAAACCTCTCTCATGTCGTCCCCCCCCACACACCCTTAGTCGTCTCTTTTCTAGACTGAAAACTCCCAGGCTCTTCAGCCTTTCTTCACGGGGAAGCTGCTCCAACCCTCTAATCATCTTGATTTCCCTCTTCTGTACTTTCATTCGACTGTCCATTCGTGGTGGTCAAAATGGCCTGGCTCCATACAATAACAGCTCATAATACACATTCATATGGTTCATCCCGGGTGTCACGGCTCAGGCGGGGTGTCTCCTGACGCTGCCACCACTCTGGTCTTAGGATCCCTTGAGAAGGCCCAGAGCACCCTCCCGAGACCTTCAGACCTCCCTTATTTGGCCAAATAATAGGCATGGGGAACCAGGCAGAGTCAACAACAAGTAAAAGGTTTATTTTTACAGGAGGTCAGCCCAATATGGGAAACAAACAAGGTGCAGGAATAATAATGATAAGTGGGTGAAGAGAAAAGGAACCAAATGCCCTAACGCGACTAGACTCACAGTCCCTCGTCCACTGTCTCAGTTGGGCCTCAGTCTGCTCACCCTTCCTCTCGGGGCGAGGGTCTCTCCCAGCAGCAGCCTTCCCTCTGGCCCTGCTCTCTTGGAAGAAAGAACAGCTCTTCTTCTGTATCTGCTCTTTTGTTATAAGTCCCCTTTCTCTGTCATTGGTTACATTTGGTGCCAAAACCTCTGTTATGTCTGCTGACTGCCACTAGGTGGCAGCATATTTTACTCTAGGAACAATAGGGACTAGGATCCTGAAACCTCTAGTGGTCACCAATGGGAACCTTGGCGGGAAGTTTAAACCCACCAATGGAACCTGGGGGTGGTCCACAGAGACTGTATTTAGTTGGCCTCCGGCCAGTATTGTTGTTGTTATGTTGTGTACTAGTAAACATGTGCTGAATATCACTCTGTTTCCTGATCATTCGATGTGTCAAACCCACTACACAACAACCTCTCAGGGGCTTCTGGGAGTTGTAGGCCGGGCTCCTCCCACTGCTAGTCAGGCTCCCTGGGCCTGCTAGGCCTTCGCTTGCACAGCCCAGATCGTGACACTGGGCTTATCCCATTTTATCTTTTACCTCGTGAGGTGGGTCTGTTGTTTCCATGGAGTTTCTGGAACCACCTACATTTCTTTCCATGGGTTTGATAGGACAGTGGGTCCAGAAGGAAGGGGCAGCGTGCTTTCCAAGATGGAAATCTGACCACCTTGAGTGCCCCCGGGAATTAATTAATATCATATGGCATTGTGTGTAATAGCTAGAAGATCTTGGAAGGGATTGTTTGGCTGCCGAAGCCGTAGCTCTTTTCTGGCACCACTAGGTGGCGAGCTGTGCTTATTTGTGGGCTGTGAGTGCTGTGAGTTGCCTAAGGTCACCCAGCTAGCTTCAAGTGGGGAATCGAACCCAGTTCTCCAGATTAGAGTCCGCCTCTCTTAGCCATTACACCAAACTGGCTTTCTACTCCTAGGATATCCTCATCACTCACCCCTTCACAAAGATCTCCAACTGGAGCAGCGGCAACACCTACTTCCACATCACCATCGGCAACCTGGTGCGGGGAAGCAAGCTGCTTTGCGAGACGTCTCTGGTAAGGAAGGGGAAGTGTTCCAAGATGCTGGCTTCTAAAGGAAAACAGTGGCGAGGAGGTACTGCGGTGGAAGGCCCAGGCTTTCAGAATAGTATGGTTCACAGAGGATGGGAAGGGCTTGTACGCTTCCAGACAAAGAAAATTTAGATCCCCCAAGCCTGTAGTCCATCCATCTCAAGTATTAAAGGCATGTATTAGTATTTGTATGAATGGGTTGCCAGCTTCAAGAGAATTGTCCAGATCACAGAGATCAGTTCCACTGGGGGAAATGGCTGCTTTGGAGGGTGGACTCTGTGGTATGATACTTTGCTGAGGCCCCTCCCCTCCCCAAACTCCACCCTCCCCAGGATCCACCCCTAAAACCTCCAAGAATTTCCCAATTTGGAGCTGTCGAGCCTAGGCTGTTCCTGAGTCTTCTTTCACTCTGAACTCTCACCCTTGAGCCTTCCTGACCTCACAAACTTGATAGGAGAATAAACACCTTAGCTGCTGAGAGTACTGTATGGCACGGAAGACATTTTGGGTTGGGAGGAGGAGGGCTGCTATTTGCATTTAAATCACCTAAATGGCTTGAATCCAAAGTACCTGAAGGACACCCCTCCCATATCAGTCTGCATGACATTTGAGAATGGGTGAAGCCTTCCTCCGGGAATCTGTTTTATATGAGCGGTAGCTCAAGTGGTTAAGATGCTGAACTGCAGACCGGAAGGTCGGTACTTCAGCAGTTCGAGACCGCTACTGCCCACCTAGCAATTCGAAAGCAAGAAATAGCAAGTAGATAAACAGGTACCGCTTTGGTGGGAAGGTTAACAGCGTTCTGTGCGCCTTGGCATCTAGTCATGCCGGCCACACGACCACAGAAACGTCTTTGGACAGCGCTGGCTCTTCAGCTTGGAAACGGAGATGAGCACCGCAACCCTAGAGTCGGATTCGACTGGCTTTCGAGCAAGGGAAACCTTTACCTTAGGTCGGTGGGGGCACACAGCAGGGCCTTTACAAATACAGCCCCCAAGATGTGTAACTCTCTCCCCCGTGAAATGGGTGGGATTAACTACAAGCCTTCTGGAGCAAGTGGGAGTTGTTTCTGCTGCAGAACAATTGATGGTGTTAAGTGTTGTGATTTTCTTGAGTGACGTGATGGTTGTTTTAGGATATCTGATGGCTGCTTTATGACTTTGTCAATGATTTCTTATTTTTGTTTGTTTTATTCAAGTCCAGTAGCACCTTAGAGACCAACAAGATTTTCGGGGCATGAGCTTTGGAGAGTCGAAGCTCCCTTCAGTCTTTTGGTGTCGTGGTTGAGTGCGCGGACTCTAATCTGGGAGAACCAGGTTTGATTCCCCACTCCTCCACTTGCACCTGGCTGGATGACCTTGGGCAAGCCGTAGTTCTGATAAGAGCTGTTCTTGAAAAAGAGCAGTTTCGGAAAGAGCTCTCTCAGCCCCACCTACCTCACAGGGTGTCTGTTGTGGGGAGGGGAAGGGAAAGGAGTTTGTAAACCACTCTGAGTGAAGGGCGGAGTATAAATCCAATCTCCTCCTCCTCCTCCTCCTTCTCTTCTTCTCATTTTCCTCACTTGTAAGGTCTAATTTCTTCAGGGGGCAGAGGTTCTGTTCAACACACGTTTTGCTCCCTCTAGTGGTCAATTCGATATTACACCTGTTTACGTCCGGCATATCTCCCTGCAGATTTAAACTGCAGGTTTCTATGCTGGACATAAACCAGTGTAATATCAAAGTGACCACTAGGGGGAGCAAAACACGTGGAGAACAGGAAAAAGACCCTGACGAAACAGGAACTTACAAGTGAGGGAAATGAGGATGCAGAAAAGCCCTTCGTCAGATACCAAGCTTTGACTCTCAAAATGTATTTTTCCTGAAATGTATTTTTCATTGTGGATTGGTGGGTGCCTTGAGGAGAACTATTCAGCCTAAGCAAACCCGTCACCCCCCCTTCTCCGTTTTTCTGTCAGGGCTACAAGATGGACGACCTCCTGACCTCCTATATCAGCCAGATGCTGACGGCGATGAGCAAACACAGGAGCACAAAAGGCAGCAAGTGAACTGAGAGAAGCCACTGGCCGGCCACTCTGGCTCTACTCTGTCAGCTCGGGGCTGTGGGTCACCCCTGTAGCTGGGGAAAGACGTTTTCCACCCATGTGTGGAAGATGAGCCGGACTCCTTCAGAAAGCCTGTCAGACTCGGATCCTGAAGACTCCGGGCTAACCTCCCCTTCGAGTGAGGATGACTATCTCTGAGGACAGCCTTCCATGGGTACCCCTTGCTGCCACCTTTTCCTCTCTCGCTCTGGATTTTTAAACCTCGATACTTCTTTTTACCCTCCTCTCAGACTGAGGAGCTGCAAAACTGCAGTGTTGACATTTAACCAAAATGGCGGGAAATTGCAAAGACCTGTGGGAAACGACTGCCCGCTTCTTGCTCGGAAGAACAGCCGAGGGGATTGCGGACCCGTCTTTCTGTTAGAAACAAAAATCCCCCTACACACAAAAAAAATCACCCAGGGCTGAGAGATGAACTTTCTCGAGAGAAGGAAAAATTAAAGTTGTTTTGTTTTGTTTTGCTTGTGGAAAAATAAAGTGACGTAAAGGTGAGGGAAAAGAAGCAAATTTTTCAAAACAAGAGAGGGAGAGCGATAAGGCTCCTACCGAACAAGACATAACGTTAGGAGGGCAGCATAACTGTGCAATAATGTATTTAAGGAGGTTTGGTTTTAACGTGATTTCTTTTTGCTCTTTTTATTTATTTACTGTGAGGGAGGCGGCTTTTCTGACTGGATGAGATTGACGAGGATGGATGGGGGAAGATTTCTGTCGGCCTCTGCCCTCTTCTTGGGTAAATCCAAGCAGTAAGATCGGGGCAGGGAACTCATTTCTGAGCAGCCATGTTTATTTTTGTCTGGGGTTTCCCTGTGTTGGGTTGGCTGGAAAGAGAAAGCTATACCTGTGGGGGAAAGTTAGTCATTCCAGCAGATTCAGGTATAATCTGTACCGGTCAACCCATAAAACCTTACTGGACAATAGAATTAGATTGAAGCAGGGGTCATTTCATAGAAAAAGAGGTGCAGGAGCTCATTAGCATAACATATTTGCATATGCCACACCCCCTGACATCACCGGAAGTGTGTCAGAAGGCAACACCCATCACTCAAGCTCCACTGGGCTGTTTTGGATTGCTAGCTATTGGGTGGGGGGGGGAACCATGCAGATCTGTCCTCACAGAGGAGGGAGAGCTTGTACCTGAATAAAACTTGGTCTTAAAAGTGCAACTGGACTGTTTTGGGCCAGGGGGGCAGGGGGGGAGCCTCTGTAACTTACCTGGGTGCTTCTTGCTCTGACTGAGGGCTGCTGGGAGCAGGGGGTGGGGCTTGTTGCATGTGCCCGCCCCCTGGGCTCTTTACTGTCGGAGCTCCGCTCCTGTGCACTCCTGCAGGAAATGACCCCTGGATCATTGAAGGGACTAGAACTTGGAATTAAATCGAAGGGATTAAAGCAGAACTTCCCTTGTCTGTAGTGACCCCACCCCATGAAATAAGCTTGAGGGGAATGGGAACTTTTTGAGTAAATTTTTCAACTTTAGATTTCCAGCTCTGGATACTATTAGTGGGGAGAGGAAAGGTATAAAAATGTGGTAATATGCTTACGCGTGGAAAAAGACAAAAACGCTAGGAAAAGTTGAAGGCAATAGGAAAAGAGGAAGACCGAACATGAGATAGATTGACTCAGTCGAGGAAGCCACGAGGGCCTTCAGTTCTCAAGACCTGAGCAAGGCTGTTCAGGAGAGAACATTTTGCAGGTCACGACTTCATGACTTCAACATAAATCAGAAGCAACTTGATGGCACATAATTCACACATAATGCTTTACTCCCCACTCCTTCACATGCAGCTGCTGGTGTGACCTTGGGTCAGTCATAAGTTCTTTCAGAGCTCTCATGAGCAGTTCTCGAAAGAGCTCTCTTAGCCCCACCTACCTCACAGGGTGTCTGTTGTGGGGAGGGGAAGGGAAAGGAGTTTGTAAGCTGCTCTGAGACACCTTTGGGCAGTGAAGGGCGGGGTATAAATCCAATCTCTTCTTCTTCTTTTACCTCACAGGGTGTCTGTTGTGGGGAGGGGAAGAGAAATGAGTTTGTAAGCCGCTCTGAGACTCCCTTGGGTAGTGAAGGGCGGGGTGTAAATCCAATCTCTTCTTCTTCTTCTTTTACCTCACAGGTGTCTGTTGTGGGGAGGGGAAGGGAAAGGAGTTTGTAAGCCGCTCTGAGACTCCCTTGGGTAGTGAAGGCCGGGGTAGAAATCCAATCTCCTCTTCTTTTACCTCACAGGGTGCCTGTTGTGGGGAGGGGAAGGGAAAGGAGTTTGTGAGCCGCTCTGAGACTCCTTCGGGTAGTGAAGGGCAGGGTATAAATCCAATCTCTTCTTCTTTTACCTCATAGGGTGTCTGTGGTGGGGAGGGGAAGGGAAAGGAGTTTGTAAGCCACTGGGGTATAAATCCAATCTCCTCTTCTTTACATTTTCACCTTAAATTCACAAAAACTGAGGATTTATTTGACTTTACAGATACCCCTTACAGGCCAGTTTAAAAGGGATAATTTGAAAACGCTTTTATTTTTTTTGCCATTCAAAGTTTTGGAAGGTTAGCCGAATTTTCATCTGCGTTGCTTCCATTCTGCCGAAAACAACTTTTCGCTGTCTTCCTCACATTTCTGAGTCTGGAGGCAGTGCAATATGGTCCAAAGTAGCCCCTCTAAAGCTGAAGGATGTGTTTCCGCCATCGAAATGACTGGAAGTTACACAAGAGCAGATCAGGTGAGGCGGCACTTTCGAAAAAACTAAATAGGGTATCCCAAGCTGTTGGTAACCATGGGTACCGACTGTGACCACCTTCTTGCCTCTCCCGAATATCTCATACCCCAAGTGCCTCCGCAGTACCCCTCTAGCTACTTGCAGGTTCCATTATTGGCCATTAGAGCGCTCATCCATTGTGGTTTTTCATGTCCCCCAAGTCTGTGCCACCTGTACACCCTGGCTCATGCCGTATAGCACACGGGGTTGGCCTTTGTGGGTGAGTTTCCTGTTTTAAACATCTTTTTTTTAAAATAATGGCATGAGTGTATGTCTTACATTTTGTGTGTGTCTTGATCCGTTTGTAATCTGTCGTGTCCGCACATGTGATACAGAAAGTTCAGTATTGTGAAACATTCCAATTAAAGCAAAAGATTTTTTTGGGGGGGAAAGAGAGCAAGAATGAGAGGAGCCTAACATTATTTTATGCTTCATTATAGCACAAGAAGAAAATTGATTCATTTGAAACGTGATGTTGGGGGAGAGTTTTGCAGATATCCTGGACTGCTTTGGCGCCAGGGTGGTGCAGTGGATGGAGTATCAGATTAGGATCTGGAAGACCCAGGTTCAAATCCTCGTTCTGCAGTGGAAGTTTGCTGGGTGATCTTTGGCCTCAGGGTTGTTGTGAGGATACAATGGAAGACAGGAGAATGATGAAAGCCATTTTGGGGGCCCATTGGGTAGAGCATAAGAACCTCAGAAGAACCCTGCTGGATCAGACCAGTGGTCCATCTAGTCCAGCATCTTATTTCATGCAGTGACCAACCAGTTCCTCTGGTAAGCCCAACAACAGGGCATAGAGGCAAAGGCCTTCAGAAGAACATAAGAAGAGCCCTGCTGGATCAGACCCATAGTCTTATCTATCTAGTCCAGCATCCTGTCCCACACAGGGGCCAACCAGTTCCTCTGGAGGGCCAACAACAGAAGCATAGAGGCCGAGGCCTTCCCCTGATAAGAACCTAAGAAGAGCCCTGCTACAACCGACCAATGGCCCATCTAGTCCAGCATCCTGTCTTACACAATGGCCAACCAGTTCCTCTGGATGGCCAACAACAGGGCAGAGAGGCCGAGGCCTTCCCCTGATAAGGACATCAGAAGAGCCCAGCTGGATCAGACCAGTGGTCCATCTAGTCCAGCCTCCTGTCTCACACAATGGCCAACCAGTTCCCCTGGATGGCCAACAACAGGGCATAGAGGCCGAGGCCTTCCCCTGGTGTTGCCTCCTGGCTCCGGGATTCAGAGGTTCTGTGGGATTTTGTTAGTCTTTAAGGTGCTTGTGGCATCAGATGACACTTTAGAAACTCTATGGTAACCACAGAGTTAATGCTTACAGTAACTGTAGAATTACCGTAGAGTTTCTAGAGTGCTCGTTGACACACTGACGTCACATAGGCATATAACGTGATGTCCCAACCCACCCCCGGCACCCCTAATATAACCTCACGCAAAAACAAGCAGACTCTTTTTCACAGATAGATTTTATTCTTCTGTACATTTTAAAAATAAAACTTTTAATTTCTTTAAATACATCCTTTTTTTAAAAAAATGTAAAATGGCTAAGTTCACAGGAGACATGGAAAAGGATCTTCTGCGGCTCTCTTTCCGTCAAGCCACTACTGTTGCTTCTTTCTTAGGGAGCCAGAGCACAGGCGAAGAGAGCCCTGACGTCACTCGAGGCTGCTGGTTGAACAAAGCACTCTTCACCTGGATTTTTATGAGGAAGAGTCTCTTTCTGGAGCGCTGTGTTCCAACAATTAGGCCAATGTCCCTGGATCATGGGGGAGTACAGGGCAACACCCAAATAAAATCCATCTTTTCGGATAGCTCCACCTGCACAGTTCCCACTAAAAACCGGAAACTCTGTGCCTCTTAATTCGGGAAGAGAGGCGACGGATTCATTGACCGCAGTTTTCACCCAAATCTGGGCCCAGACTGGCTTCTCCTATCCATTCCAGTCACCGAACCGTATATATCGTCATCTTCGGTTCTAACAGAGCACCGCGAAGCTCTTCGGAAGCTACGAATCTTCCTCCTCAGGCAAAGGGGCATCTCTGAGCCAGACCGTCTTCTTAGGCCACCGTTGGCATAGCGTTAAGATCTGAAACAAACACGGCAACGGTTGCCTGGCTGAAAATGTGAGACTGCACTCATGAAAAAGAGAACCATTCAGGCACAGGGAAGATCTTGAATTTTAGAAGTATTACATTGCCCAAAAAAACACCCCAAAAACACAACCAATAGAAATAATAAACAGAAAACCGTTTTTTTTTTTAAAGGCCCTGGAACTATAAAAAGGATTTGGTCTTTGGTGGTGGTGGAAAGCACCATCCAGTCGCAGATAACTTATGCCTACCCCGTAGGGTTTTCAAGGAAAAAGATGTTCAGAGGTGGTGTGCCATTGCCGGCCGCTGTGTAGTGACCCTGGACTTTCTTTGGTGGTCTCTCATCCAAGGACCAACCAGGGCCGACCCTGCTTAGCTTCTGAAATCTGCTGAGGTCCGGCTATCCAGACCTCGTATACATTCCCCATTGAAAATAACAGTCCCAGACTATAAAACCACACAAGTTTGAATCTGAAACGGTAAGGTCTTGTCCCGAAATAAACATTAAAAATCACACACACACACCCAAAGCCCAGATCTGAAGTTATAACAATTTTTTCTTGATGCACATTTCTACTCTATACCACAAACACAAGTGGTGGCTACAAGCATGGACAGCTTCAAGAGGGAACTGGATAAACATATGGAGCAGAGGTCCATCAGTGGCTCTTAGCCACAAGGTAGAGATAGGAACTCTCAGGCTGGAGCAAGGGATACTCTGCATTCTTGATGCTTGGGGGGGAGGCAACAAGAGAACTACCAGAAGTACAAGCTGGGTTTCGAAGAGGTAGAGGAACTAGAGATCAAATTGCCAACATTCGCTGGATTATGGAGAAAGCAAGAGAGTACCAGAAAAATATCTACTTCTGCTTCATTGACTATGCTAAAGCCTTTGACTGTGTGGATCACAACAAACTATGGCAGGGCCTTAAAGAGATGGGAGTACCAGACCACCTCACATGTCTCTTGAGAAACCTGTATAAGGGCCAAGAAGCGACAGTTAGAACCGGATATGGAACAACTGATTGGTTCAGCATAGGAAAAGGAGTACGACAAGGATGTATATTGTCACCTTGCTTATTTAATATATATGCAGAGTACATCATGCGAAATGCTGGCCTGGATGAATCACAAGCGGGAATTAAGATTGCTGGGGAAAAGATCAACAACCTCAGATATGCAGATGATACCACTCTAATGGCTGAAAGTGAAAAGGATCTAAAGAGCCTCTTGCTCAGAGTAAAAGAGGAGAGCGCAAAAGTGGGCTTGAAGCTCAACATCAAAAAAACTAAGATCATGGCATCCGGCCCCATCACTCCTTGGCAAATAGAAGGGGAAGTCGTGGAAGTAGTGACAGACTTCACGTTCCTGGGATCCCAGATCACTGCAGACTGTGACAGTAGTCATGAAATTAAAAGACGCCTGCTCCTTGGGAGGAAAGCGATGGCGAACCTAAACAGCATGATAAAAAGTAGAGACATCACCCTGCCAACAAAAGTCCGCATGGTCAAAGCAATGGTATTCCCAGTATGGCTGCAAGAGTTGGACTATAAGGAAGGCCGAGCGCCGAAGAATAGATTCTTTTGAACTATGGTGCTGGAGAAGACTCTTGAGAGTCCCTTGGACTGCAAAAAGATCAAATCAGTCAATCCTAAAAGAAATCAACCCTGACTGTTCCCTGGAAGGCCAGATAATGAAACTGAAGCTCAAATACTTTGGCCACCAAATGAGAAGGGAGCACTCCCTGGAGAAGACCCTGATGCTGGGAAAGATTGAAGGTCAAAGAAGACGGGGACGGCAAAGGATGAGATGGTTAGACAGTGTCATCGATGCAACGAACATGAAATTGAGCCAACTTCAGAGGATGGCGGAAGACAGGAGGGCCTGGCGGGAGATGATCCATGGGGTCGCGAAGAGTCGGACTCGACTGTGCGACTGAACAACAACAACATAGATAGGAACTCTCAGGCTGGGGCAGGTGATGCTCTGTATTCTTGGTGCTTGGGGGGGCAACAGTGGGAGGGCTTCTAGTGTCCTGGCCCACTGGTGGACCTCCTGATGGCACCTGGTATTTCTGGCCACTGTGTGGCACGGAGTGTTGGACTAGATGGGCCATTGGCCTGATCCAACATTGGCTTCTCTGATGTACTTATGTTCTGCCATTTTCAAATCACACACACACAAAAAATGCATGTGCCCAAATTTTATCACCAATAATCAATGAATGTAATAATAGTAAGACATATAAAGTACTCAAAATAAATTTCCCATGAACAACAGGTGGAAATTCACCGGTAAAGTTGAATACAGGTAGAAATTCACAGGTGGGAGTTTTTCCACAAACCATTTCTAATAAATTTTTTTAAAGTCCTTGATCTATAAGGACGTTTCTGACAGAAACACTGAGCAGGTGACACCATAGACTAGCGAAATTAGGGTCACCGACTCTCCGTTGGGAAGTTCATGGAGATTTGGGGGGTGGAGCCTGGAGAGGGCGGGGTTTGGGAAGGGGAGGGGCCTCGGCAGGATATGATGCCATACAGTCCACCCTCCACAGCAGCCATTTGCTCCAGGGGAACTGATCCCGGTCGTCTGGAGAGCAGATGTAAGGCCCCACCTAGAGCCTGGCAACGCTGAGCACAATGGAAGCAGGCCTATCGAGAAAGTCGTTGTCCCCCCAGGCAGGAGCATGAGAAACCAGAACCCCGGTTTAATACCTCTGGTCCGCTGTCGTTCTTATTAAGTCACCTGCCTCTGAAGTACAGGAGGGCCCGACTCCAGAGAGGGAAGGACTTACCTGTTCCAAACGTGCTGAAAGAGCCACTCGCAAGACTGTCGGTGCTGTTACCGGGCAAGCAGGAAGTCCCCTTTTCTCTCCACCTAGGAAGAAATGAATAGGCCGTCACAATCCCTCCGGCTCAGACCCCCTCCACGCGCACACACAAAGGTGTGAGCATGTGCTCGGACACATAAATACACAGCAAGCTAGATGAATCCTCCAAAAGAAGAAGAGTTGGTTTTTATACCCCTAAGGAGTCTCAAAGCACCTTCCCTTTGTTTCCCCACAACAGGCACCTTGTGAGGCAGGTGGGGCTGAGAGAGTTCTGGGAGAACTGGGACTGGCCCAAGGTCACCCAGCAGCACCCTTCATGTGGAGGAAGAAGAAGAGAAGAGTTCGGATTTATACCCTGGCCTTCATTACCCAAAGGAGTCTCAGAGCAGTTTACAATCTCCTTTCCCTTCCCCTCCCCACAACAGACACCCTGTGAGGTAGGTGGGGCTGAGAGAGTTCTGGGAGAACTGGGACTGGCCCAAGGTCACCCAGCTGGCTACATGTAAAGGATTGGGGAATCAAACCTGGCTCTCCAGATCAGAGTTCACTGCTCTTATCCACTGTCCCACATTGGTTCTCCACTACTCCTCTCCCCACGACAGGCACCTTGTGAGGCAGGTGGAGCTGAGAGAGTTTTGAGAGAGAACTGTGACTGACCCAAGGTCAGGAGTGGGGAATCAAACCCAGAACTTCAGATCAGTGTCCGCCACTCTTATCCACTCCCCCACGCGGGCTAAAAAAGTGTCTTGCAAAGGGCTGTGGCTCAGTGGTAGAGACCAGCCAGAGTGGCAAACTATTCCTTGGGCCTATGCGGTGATAAGGAGCACTGGCTTAGGTTTATTTATTTGTTTGTTTATTTATTTATTAGATTTTTATCCCGCCCTCCCGCCGAAGCGGCCTAGGGCGGCTTACAACAATTAAAACCCAGTAAAGATTAATGCAGTACATCTAAAAACAATAAAACAGCCAATATAACTTATTAACAATAAAATTACAATTAGAGCATTACAGTTTGCACATGGCGGCCGTCCATATAAAGTGCTAGAGTGTTTGATCTGGGCTGTTAAACGCTTGGCGGAATAGCTCAGTCTTTACCGCTCTGCGGAATTGGTGGAGATCCCGCAGAGCACGGATTTCGTTTGGGAGCTGATTCCACCATACTGGTGCAGCTAAGGAAAACGCTGTTGAGTGTAGGGCTGCCGGCCTCCAGGTGGGAGGCCCGGCCCAGCCCGGCCCGGCGATCTCCCAGAATTACAAGACTTTCGGAATATGAGCTTTCGAGAGTCGAAGGTCTCTTTGTCAGAGGAAGAGATCTCTGACTCTCGAGAGCTGATACTCAGAAAATCTCGTTGGGCCTCTAAAGTGCTACTTGGCCCAAATCTACCTGGAGAAAATGGCAGCTTTGTATTGGAATGAGCGACTCGGCACGCCTGGACATCGTGGCCGAGTGGGAATTCGAACCCAGATCTCCGAATCTGACAATCTGGCCCTGGGAATAATAAAGGCAAGTAACCCAGAGCGGGCGCAAATGCCATCTGTCATGGCGGAACTTACCAGTGAAGAAGAAACACCAGGGAGATGAGAATGCCCGAGAGCACGTCTGTGAGGATCCACATGATCTGGTAATCCCGAGGAGTCTGTAATACAAGAGCAGAGAAAAGGGGTTACTCATTCCCCAAGAAAAAGGCTTAAAACTACACAGAGGAAGAAGAAGAAGAGATTGGATTTATACCCCGCCCTTCACTTGGAGTCTCAGAGCGGCCTTTCCCTTACCCTCCCCACAACAGACACCCTGTGAGGTAAAAGAAGAAGGAGAGATTGGATTTATACCCCCCCCCTTCACTACCCAAAGGAGTCTCAGAGCGGTTTACGATCTCCTTTCCCTTCCCCTCCCCACAACAGGCACCCTGTGAGGTGGGTGGGGCTGAGAGAGCTCTGACAGGAACTGTCTTTTTCAAGAACAGCTGTTATCAGAACTACGGCTTGCCCAAGGTCACATCAGCAGGTGCTAGTGGAGGAGTGGGGAATCAAACCCGGTTCTCCCAGATTAGAGTCCGCGCACTTAACCACGACACCAAACTGGCAAGGAAGAACTTGCACTGGCTGATGACCGGCTGATCACCACAGTATCATAGAGTTGGAAGGGGCCAGAGAGGCTATCTAGTCCAGAGGTGTCGAACTCATTTGTGACGAGGGCCAGATCTGACATAAATGTCACTTTGTTGGGCCGGGCCACGTGTGCTGTAAAACGCAGTGCCAGGTACCGGAGATAGAAACTGTATGAAGGAAAGCAGCTGGTAAGCTCAGAGTTGGTGTATCCTGACTGCAAGGCCCCACGGACTGGGGGTTACGGAGGAAAACCCGCACGGGCGGATGGGAGAGCTGGCTCCACACCCTTTCTTACAGGCACAGCCCCACAAGAGTTTCTCCTGTAAATACTGGGGAATTTCAGACAGGCGCTATGTCCCAGTAGGGAACCGATTCTCAACAGGGTTGTGGTCTGTCATTTCAGACAGAACCCGGTTAGGAATCGGTTCCCTACCGGGATCTAAGTGGCATTTCAGACACAGAAGCCTCTCTTCCGTATAGGAACCGGAAGCGATTTACCTGTCAACCGCTTCCGAGGAGTCTCCCGTTCCCTCTTCCGGTTCCGATACGCTTGTTTCCCGCCTTTTTTCGGTCGCGCGGGCTTTTTTTTTTTTTTGACACTTGCTTATAGCGAACCTCTAAGGAGTTGCATTCCAATGGGATCGTTATTGCGACCATTTGAGGTTCTGGTATAGCGATATATCGATATATCGCTATAAGCCGAACCTTTTTTTTAAAAAAAACCCGATCGCCCGCGCGGGAAGAAAACGGCGGGAAAACGAAGCGGTGCGTGTGTGAAACGCCGAACCGCTTGTGAATCGGCTCCTTTCCGGTAGGGGCAAGCCGTGTGTGAAACGGCAGCCCTGTACCAGTTCATCTGGAAACGGAAGACTCCCGGTTTGAAACCGGGAGAAAACTGGTAATGTGAAATTCCCCACTGTTTTCAATCATCTTAAAAATGTTTTTTTTTAAAGGCGTGTGCTCCTTCAAGCAGAGTGGGGTGCGGTAGTTGACTAATTCCCACACTGCGCAAGGGGGTTGGAGTAGGAGGTCTCCGGGATCGATGTATCTAATAACCAAGTCGCCCTCTCTGTGCGGATATCTAAATTTGCACATCGGGGGGCACTTGGGGGGGGCAGAGAGAGATTTTCCCTGCACACTTGGAGCAGTCCCCAGGTGTGCAGAAAAATCTTAAAAAGTCGAAAAAAAGTGTACGGGAGATACTTAAATCCCCCCCAAAGTAAAAGAGCATTCCCTGCACATGCGCAGAGATCACCCTGGCAACTGTCTCTTCCCTTGCTGCCGCCGCTGGGGGAGGGAAGGGAGAAGGCTTGGCGGGCCCGGCGGCTGGGAGCCACGCGGGCCTCAATGTTGGTGCTGGAGGTGGGGGAGAAAGCTCACCTGCGGCTGCTTTCTCCTCCTCCTCCTCCATGTGGAGCTCCCCTTCCCACGAGTATCGCAGGTTCCCCTCCCTGTCCCTTCTGACTGTGTCAAGAAACTGGTCTCCTTTAAGAGAGTTCTTCTTCCTGTTAGCTTTCTTGACTATAGAAGTCATCCCCCCCCAGTTTGGTGTCGTGGTTAAGTGTGCGGACTCTAATCTGGGAGAGCCGGGTTTGATTCCCCACTCCTCCACTTGCACCTGCTGATGTGACCTTGGGTCAGTCACAAGCTCTGGCACAGCTGTCCTTGAAAAAGAGCCGTTTGTGTCAGAGTTCTCTCAGCCCCACCCACCTCACAGGGTGTCTGTTGTGGGGAGGGGGAGGGGAAGGAGTTTGTAAGCCGCTCTGAGACACCTTTGGGTAGTGAAGGGTGGGGTATAAATCCAATCTCTTCTTCTTCTTCTTTTACCTCACAGGGTGCCTGTTGTGGGGAGGGGAAGGGAAAGGAGTTTGTAAGCCGCTCTGAGACACCTTTGGGTAGAGAAGGGCGGGGTATAAATCCAATCTCTTCTTCTTCTTCTTTTACCTCACAGGCTGTCTGTTGTGGGGAGGGGAAGGGAAAGGAGTTTGTAAGCCGCTCTGAGACACCTTTGGGTAGTGAAGGGCGGGGTATAAACCCAATCTCTTCTTCTTCTTCTTTTACCTCACAGGGTGTCTATTGTGGGGAGGGGAAGGGAAAGGAGTTTGTAAGCCGCTCTGAGACACCTTCGGGTAGTGAAGGGCGGGGTATAAATCCAATCTCTTCTTCTTCTTCTTTTACCTCACAGGGTGTCTATTGTGGGGAGGGGAAGGGAAAGGAGTTTGTAAGCCGCTCTGAGACACCTTCGGGTAGTGAAGGGCGGGGTATAAATCCAATCTCTTCTTCTTCTTCTTTTACCTCACAGGGTGTCTATTGTGGGGAGGGGAAGGGAAAGGAGTTTGTAAGCCGCTCTGAGACACCTTCGGGTAGTGAAGGGCGGGGTATAAATCCAATCTCTTCTTCTTCTTCTTTTACCTCACAGGGTGTCTGTTGTGGGGAGGGGAAGGGAAAGGAGTCTGTAAGCTGCTCTGAGACACCTTTGGGTAGTGAAGGGCAGGGTATAAACCCAGAAGGGAAAGGAGTCTGTAAGCCGCTCTGAGACACCTTTGGGTAGTGAAGGGCAGGGTATAAACCCAATCTCTTCTTCTTCTTCTTTTACCTCACAGGCTGTCTGTTGTGGGGAGGGGAAGGGAAAGGAGTTTGTAAACCGCTCTGAGACACCTTTGGGTAGTGAAGGGCGGGGCATAAATCCAATCTCTTCTTCTTCTTCTTCACCTGCCGGCTTGTTCTCAGAATTGTTGCTTAGGCTGGCAGGAGTGATTAACTAGCAGCAGCTGAGAACTGTCCTCTCAAGTGGCTGACGGCTTGCAATTTAGAGACTTCTCCTGGTCACAGCTTCGGATTGGCTAAATGGCTTTTCCTTCTGCACTAAGAACTTCAGCCCCACCAGGGAAAAAAAATTAACTCCACAAACCACAAAATCCTGGCTACGGGCCTGAGATGCACTGTCAGTTGTGATTAGCTGGGAAAAAATGAGAGCTCTGGCCACCCGGGCCACAGTAGAAGATGTTTTTTCTCCCACTTACCATCAGGAAGACGGGCTTCGTGATGCCCCTTAAAGTGTGCACCGCATTGGTTGTGACAGAATGAGCACCGGCGCACCAGGCCAGAGAGAAGAGCCAGGGTTCGCTGACCACGTAGAAGTTGGTGGTGATGTTGTTCTCGGCGTACATCCTAAACGAGCAAGCAAGCACAGGGTTCCTCTTAGTTGACTCGAAAAGCCGAGCTGAGATCGGCTTCTGGGATCCACCCGTTCATCTCGGAAACCAAGATCCTGCCCCCGTCCAGTGTTCCCTCTAAGCTGAGTGAGTGTGAGCTAGCTCACAGTTTTTTAGTCTCCAGCTCACAGATTTTTGTCTCCGCTCAGGGAGGGAGGGCTCCAGAGCAAACTGATTTATGCAGCAGCCAAATCACTCGCTCACAGGTTTAATGCCGGGAGCTCGCAAAGTAGAATTTTTGCTCACAAGACTCCACTGCTTAGAGGGAGCATTGCCCCCGTCCCCCGGTTCTCTCTATTTTGGGTCTCTTTGCCAGAAGTGATATGGAAGGATTAAAATGATTTTTAGGATAACAGAGGGTTACCAGTTGGAACTGCAAAATAAAATGCCCCAAGTTCAACACGATGCACCCATGAAGGTTCTTGATAGTGAATCAGTCCATCAAGGTCAGTATAGTTGGCTCAGACTGACAGCCGCTCTCCAGGGTCTCAGGCAGAAGGTCTTCGCCATCACTAATCCTCTGAATCCCAGAGCCAGGAGGCAACATCAGGGAAAGGCTCTATGCCCTGCAGTTGGCCCTCCAGAGGAACTGGTTGGCCCCTGTGTGAGACAGGATGCTGGACTAGATGGACCCTCACTGGTCTGATCCAGGAGGGCTCTTCTCAGGTTCTTACCAGGGGAAGGCCTCGGCCTCCATGCCCTGTTGTTGGCCCTCCAGAGGAACTGGTTGGCCCCTGTGTGAGACAGGATGTTGGACGAGATGGACCCTCACTGGTCTGATCCAGCAAGGCTCTTCTGAGGTTCTCCTCAGGGGAAGGCCTCGGCCTCCATGCCCTGTCGTTGGCCCTCCAGAGGAACTGGCTGGCCACTGTGTGTGATGGGATGCTGGACTACACAGATCCTCACAGGTCTGACCCAGCAGGGCTCTTCTTAGGCTCTTAAGGGCTGGAAGGGAGATCCTGCAGTACAGGCAACCCTACCGAATGTCTTCAGCAGACATCTCTCTGTAATCCAGATTGAGCTTCACGATTTTCTTGCTTCGGAGCTCTTCAAGGGAAGCTTTGTCACCGTATGTTTGCTGGAACCCTGGGGCAGTTGCCTGAACGTGGGACCGGTCGATATTTTGCAGCCACAAGACCTGTGGGGACGTACAAAAAGAAAAGTGCAATATTTATTCCCAGGGCTGCACATGGGGAGAAGCTGTCGTCTTCGGGACGCAGGGCGATTCTGCATTGGCTTTTCCCTCCGTTGTTTTACCAAACCCACGTTGAAACAGAAATTCCCCTCTGCATCGCATGCCGCTTTCCCCTTCTTTGATCATTGGGTTTTACGGCACCCTCTACACTGCATGCTGCTTTCACTTTCTTTGTCCATAGGGTTTTATGGTACCCTTTATACTGCATGCCGCTGTCACTTTCTTTGATCATTGGGTTTTATGGTACCCTCTACACTGCATGCCACTTTCGCTTTCTTCTATCATTGGGTTTTACAGCACCGTCTACACTGCAAGCTGCTTTCACTCTCTTTGTCCATCCCGTTTTATGGTACCCTCTACACTGCATGCCACTTTCATTTGTTCGTCGAGTTTTATGGTACCTATCCTGTCCGGCGCTAGCTTCGGCTGAGGCCAGCACTTTCTAGGTGTGAGCGAAAGTACGACTACTGAACAGATTTAAATCAACTTTATTTCATTCCACATGCAATTCACTCACGGTAAAAACTGATGGGTGGGTGGAAAAGTTACATTTTGTGACTCAGATCAAGTCTATAGCCGTGGTGAGAAAGAGATGGTTTCCCCTCTCCTTGTGGTAAGGATAGATAGACAAAGAAACAGAAAAGAACAATAAAAATTCCTATCTTCGTGCCTCTGAGCTCAGGAAATGACCCTAATGAGCCAGTCAGAGGGACGCTTTTGGAACACCCAGGGCTATTTTTGGGCAGGCTACTCTTAAAGACATACAGCAGTCTTACTAAACTACTATTACCTACAGTTAACGCTGACTGGGGGCAGCACACTGTTGTTTTCCCCTGCTACAACCACAGCATCCCCGAGTACTGATACCGACCTCGGGTAGACGTGGAGCACCCACTGGAGGACGGCAAAGATCTCCTGCTTGTCCAGGTCCTGAGCAAGGATTTGGTGGAGGTGGCGGGTGAGGCCCTGGTGATACATGTCGGTAAAGGCTGAGAGGAGGTTGTAGTGGGGCGGGCAGCACTGGACCATCAGGTCTTTTACAATGCACAGTTCAGCCAGGATGGCGCTCTGCAAGGAAGCCATGTACCTGGGGATGGGCCGGCCCTGGGCCTCACCGGGTACAGTCTGGAAGTGGGCGGCCACGATGGTGTCCCGGATAACCTGGAAGAACTTCTGCCGCCAGCTCTTTGGGCGTCCCGGTGGGAGGAAACCAGGCGCCTGGGATCTCTGCAGCAGGGTGGTGTCGATGCTCTCCTCTCGCTCGATAATGCGCACGGCAGAAACAAAGAGGGCCGGGTCCTCGAACATCAGTCTCATCGCGTGGGCCACGATGTGCCACAGGTGCTGGGCCAGGGCCTCGTTCAGTTTCTGGAGGCCCCGGAAGTAGGACTCTATGCTGGCCAGGTGTAAAGGGCTGAGCAGGTTGTGGTCGTGCAGCTGGAAAAGGATGCTGTCCCGCAAGCTCTCCAGCTCCATGAGCCTCTCGTGGGCTTCCAGGAGACGCTGACGCTGCAAGAGGTCGAAGCTCTCAGAAAGGAGTTCATGAACTGTGGGAGGAAGAGGAGAAGATGTTCGAGGAGAAGGAGGAGAAGGAGAAGAAGAGATTGGATTTATACCCTGCCCTTCACTACCCGAAGGAGTCTCAGGGCAGTTTACAATCTCCTTCCCTTCCTCTCCCCACAACAGACATCCTGTGAGGTAGGTGGGGCTGAGAGAACTCTGAGAGAACTGCTCTCAAGAGAACAGCTCTGAGAGAACCGTGACTGACCCAGGGTCACACCAGCAGCTGCATGTGGAGAAGTGGGGAATCAAACCCAGTTCTCCCAGATTAGACTCTGTGCTCCTGACCACTACACCAAACTGAGAATGTGAATGGGAGAGTGAAGGGAATTTCATTGGAGGCCAGCCACCGTGAGCATCTTGGAGGCAGGAGTAGGGTTGGAGAAGGGGAGGAGCTATGGCTCAGAGGTAGAGCATCTTCTTTTCAGGCAGGAGGCCCCAGGTTCAATCCTCAGCATCTCCAGCTAAAAGGATCAGGTAGCAGGTGATGAGAAAGCTACGAATCTGGACAGCGGCTGCCAGGCTAAGTAGACAGTACTGACCTTGATGAACTAATGGCCTGATTCAGGATAGGGTAGCTTCCTGTGTGGTCATGTGCACAGTGCAATGCTCCCTCTAAGCTGTGGAGTCTTATGAGCAAAAATTCTGTTTCGTGAGCTACGGGCATTAAAGTTGTGAGCGAGCGATTTGGCTACTGATTCATGAGTAACTGTACATCGCTCAGAGCCGGCAGCTCTGCATGGATTGAGCGATTAATAAATGGAAAGATTATTATTATTATTATTATTACTGCATAAATTAGTTTGCTCTGGAGCCATCCCTCTTGAGCTAAGGTAAAAATGTGTCAGCCGGAGGCTAAAAAACTGTGAGCTAGCTCTCACACTAACTCAGCTTAGAGGGAACACTGGTCACGTGTGTGATTCCCAACCTTCAGGTGGGGCCTGGAGTTGTCCGAGAATTAGAACTTTGGAAGGTGGGTTCTGTGGCATGATGCCCCGCTGAGATCCATCCCCTCCCCAAAACCGGTCCTCCCTAGGCTCCACCCCCAAATCTCCAGGAATCTCCCAAGCTAGAATTGGCAACCCTAGGAAGGGAGGAGGGAATAAAAATTTCCAAGAGCGAAAGAAAGAGACGGACAGGGAGACCGAAATGGTCCAGTTCTAGAAAACAAGTACCCTTCTACCAGTTTTGCGCTCTAGAAGGTTGTTTATTTACTTCATATATTTCCCCACAGTTCTGCCTGAGAAGGACCCAAAGCAGCTGACATCATTCTCCTCTCCTCCATTATATCCACACAGCCACCCTGAGGAAGGTGAAAGCTGAGAGCCTGTGACTAGTCCAAGGCAACCCAGCCCTGGTAGAGGGAATGCAACTCTGGCCCTTCCACCTCCTAGTTCAGTGATGGCTAGGGTTACCAACCCCCCCCGGGGGGCGGAATTCCCCCCGGTTTCGAGCCCCGATTTCCGCTCCCGCGGAATCAGGGCCCGGGGGAAACCCCACCCCCGCGAGCGCGTCACCAGGAAGTGACGTCAGATGCTGGGGTTGGGCCGCGCTATTTGAGGGGAAAACAAAGGGGAATTTCAGACAGGCGCTATGTCCCGGTAGGGAACCGATTCTCAACCGGGTTGTGGTCTGTCATTTCAGACAGAACCCGGTTAGGAATCGGTTCCCTACCGGGATCTAAATGGCATTTCAGACACAGAAGCCTCTCTTCCGTATAGGAACCGGGAGGGAAGCGATTTACCCGTCAACCGCTTCCGAGGAGTCTCCCGTTCCCTCTCCCGGTTCCGATACGCTTGTTTCCCGCCTTTTTTCACCCGCGCGGGCTTTTTTTTTTTTTGAACGTTCGGCTTATAGCGATATATCGATATATCGCTATACCGGAACCTCTAAGCGTGTGTGAAACGCCGAACCGCTTGTGAATCGGCTCCTTTCCGGTAGGGGCAAGCCGTGTGTGAAACGGCAGCCCTGTACCGGTTCATCTGGAAACGGAAGACTCCCGGTTTGAAACCGGGAGAAAACTGGTAATGTGAAATTCCCCAAAGAGTCTTCCCCTCAAACGGCAGCCATTTCCCCTCAAACGGCGCGCGCATCCCAGACCGGCTCCCGGACCTACAGGACTCTCCCCCGCCGGTAGGAATTTTCGAGTTGGCAACCCTAGTGATGGCGAACCTTTTGGAGACCGAGGGCCCAAACTGCGACCCAAAACCCACTTATTTATCGCAAAGTGCCAACATGGCAATTTAACCGGAATACTGAGGTTTTCGTTTAGGAAAAAAACCCCATACATTAACTTAAGATAATCCAAACAAAGTAAGGAAAGCAATCCCAAATGCTTTCAGTTACTTAAAATTATTTGGCAGAGAATTCGACACTTTAATGATGGTCTGGGCCTGGCTGGGGTGACGGCACACGTGCCCACAGAGAGAGCTCTGAGTGCCACCTCTGGCACCCGTGCCATAGGTTTGCCACCACTGTCCTAGTCTGACCACTGTTCCGCACAATGAATCAAGGAGATGAACCAAGCAGCCATTTTCTCCTTGGAAAGTTAGTTACTTTCATTGCAGTAATTCCATGTTGCATAACCACTTGCTTAAAATGAAGAAAACAACCTAATATTCTTAACATATGAATGATAAGTTTATAAGAACGTCCATCATTTTTTGCCAGAATGACTTATGCACAATCTTGGAAGCAGGACAGAATACCAGAAAAATGGGAATGGATACAGAAAGTGTTATTCATGGCTGAAATGGACAAATTAACGAAGAAACTTAATGACAAAGAAGATCAAGAATTTTTTGAAGAATGGAAAGACTTTAAAGAATATCTGGAAAAAAACTGGGATATAAAACATAATTTACTTTGTTTTGATAATTATTAAGGGCAGAAACATATAAAGGTTTGGAATGTTTAGATTAAGATATTGTTACCTTGAAGTTTAAGATGAAAATGGGAAAAGAAAAATAGAATTATAAATGGGAAAGGGGGAGGAGCATTGCGGGAAGCCACAAAGGGGGGGGAGGAGATAAGAGAAATGGATATGTGATAAAAGAAATGTAATGTAATGTTGAATGTGTTGATATATCCAACATAAAAGTTTTGACATAAAAAAAAAAGAACGTCCGTCATTTTTCGCATCTTTGTAGAGTACTCAATCGATCCATCAAATAACACTAAGATTCCAACCAGCTTTTGGTGGTCCATAAATAAAAGATATGTTTTGCTTTCTTTTGCTTTTTGGTGGTCCATGAATAAAAGATGTGTTTTGCTTTCTTTTGCTTTTTGGTGGTCCATGAATAAAAGATGTGTTTTGCTTTCTTTTGCTTCTGTTTCTGTTGATGTGCAATTGTGTTTGTTTTTTTAAAGTTTGATGCAAGCTGCTTCGAGTCCCATTGGTTGGGGGGAAAGTGGGTTACAAATATTTCAAGCAAATAAATAGATAAAAGGATGCCAGCTGCAGCTGTTTTCAGCCACTTGTTTTATAGCCTTCTGAGCAGCCCTCAATCCAAAGTTGAGGAGGAAGAGGAGGAGAAGAAGTTTTCTACCCCACCCTTCACTACCCAAAGGAGTCTCAGAGTGGCTTACAATCACCTCCCCTTCCTCTCCCTACAACAGACACCCTGTGAGGTAGGTGGGGCTGAGAGAGCTCTGAGAGAACCGTGACTGGCCCAGGGTCACCCAACGAGCTTCCAGTGGTGATTTGAGCCTGGGTCTTGCAGATTTCAGTCTGCTGCTCTAACCGATACACCACGCTGACTCTTGCTAAGACTTCACAACCCAGAGGAGGCAAAGGTATACCTGCAGTCCAGGGGCTTAACAGCCATCTTACAGTGGTGAAAAAGAAAAGGTCTCCAGAACCCCCCCTCTCTGAGCAGCGAGGCTGGGGGAGATCTTGCCAAGAACGCCTCACCTGAGAAAAGCCGTGGCAGTGCACGGGCGACCGAACCTAGCTGGGCATGTTCCAGCGCCACTTCCCGTAGCAGCTGCAGCTTCTGAAAGGAGTCTG
>NW_015172561.1:1213097-1222799 GCF_001447785.1 Gekko japonicus | reverse complement strand
CTGCTGCACGCGTTCCAGCGCTTGCCGCACATGATGAACCTCCGCCAAGGCTGAATGGAGCTGCTCCAAGCCCGTGCTCATCCCCTCCAGGTAGGACTGCACAGTAGACTAGAGACAGAGCAGAGGGATAAAGCAACAAAGCAGTCATTCACACGCCGTAGGCAATATTAGAGGGGATATTAAATACTAGGGGAGGGGATGAAGCTCAGTGGTAGCCAGAGGTCATTTCGGGGGGGATCGCGGGGGATCGCAGTTCCCCCGGGTGAGGTGCGGGGGGCGGGGCACATGACGAAGCCCCACCCCCTGCTTCCGGCCACCCCGCTTCCGGCCCTCATTCAGCCAGGAGGAGGCAGGAGAAGAGGGAGGGTAAGTTGCTTCCTCCCTGCCTCTCCCCACCCCTGCCTGCCTGGGGCCAGGGAGGGCCTTCGCGGGGCTTCCTTGCACTCCCGCCGGCCTTGCAGGTCCACCACCGGGCCCCTCAAGGGGCTCGGCAGTGGAGCTGCAAGGCCAGTGGCTGCGGCCGGGACCGTTGGGGGCGGGGTGTGTGCCCTTATGACACACATCCGGTGATGTCAGGGTGTGTGGCCTTATGACACACTTCCGGTGATGTCAGGGGGTGTGGCATATGCTAATGAGTTATGCTAATGAGTTCCCCTAGCTCTTTTTCTACGAAATGACCCCACTGGTAGCATATCTGCTTTGCATACAGAAGGTCCCAAGCAATGCTCCCTCTAAGCTGTGGAGTCTTGTGAGCAGAAATTCTACTTTGTGAGCTACTGGCATTAAAGTTGTGAGCGAGCAATTTGGCTATTGTCTAAATTAGTTTGCTCTGGAGCCATCCTTCCTGAGCGAAGACAAAAATGTGTCAGCCGGAGGCTAGAAAACTGTGAGCTCGCTCACACTAACTCAGCTTAGAGGGAACACTGGTCCCAAGTTCATTCCTGGGGCATCTCCAGGTAAAAGCAGATCAGGTAGTGAATGATATGAAAGAGCTCTGCCTGAGACCCAGGAAAGCCACTACCAGTCAGAGGAGACAACACTGACTTGGACAGACCAACGTCTGAGCCAGCAGATGTCAGCTTCAGGGGTTCATGTAAAGGTCCATACCCAGATCTCCCAAACAGAAATGCTTCTTACAGCAAACGCAAGACTCGGGGAAACAGAGAAGCCTGCTCTGTGCTGCCAGACAAGGGATACTCCAAACCCTTTCCATATTTGCATTTTTAAAAAAGTCCCCAATCCAGCACATAACAACTGTCCACAACCTGGCTTCTAGTTGCACATGACAACTGGTGACCACAGATGGCGGATATGCATAAAAATCTGCACCCATCCTGGTTCATGCGGCCTATTGGTTCATGGAGCCAGTTTGGTGTAGTGGTTAAGAGTGCGGACTCTAATCCGGGAGAACGTGTTTGATTCCCCACTCCTCCACATGCAGCTGCTGGTGTGACCTTGGGTCAGTCATAAGTTCTTTCAGAGCTTTTCTCTCAAGGGCAGTTCTCTCAGAGCTCTCTCAGCCCCACCTACCTCACAGGGTGTCTGTTGTGGGAGGTGGAAGGGAAAGGGAGTGTAAGCCGCACGGAGACTCCTTCAAGTAGTGAAGGGTGGGGTATAAATCCAAACTCTTCTCTTCTTCTTCTACCTAGACAAGCACTGCAATGCAGATAGGAAAATGCCTACGAATTGATATGTATGGTTACGAGGGCTCTTTTCATAAAAAAAAAGCCCAGCAGGAACTCATAAGCATAACAGGCCACACCCAACAGCAGTCATTAGCATATTAGGCCACACCCCTGACAGCACAGCTCATTAGCATATTAGGCCGCACCCCCATATTGCCAGACCTGTGGTCATCCAGCCACACCCACCTTTTGCTTCTTATTCTGTTTACCTTGCTTGTTGTCAAAACCCAGGGCTTTTTTTGGAGCAGGAACCCTTTGCATGTGAGGCCACACACCCTAATGTAGCCAATCCGAATGAGTTTCTGCTGTTGGGTGTGGTCTATTATGCTAATGAGTTCCTGCTGGGTGTGGCCAACTTGGGAGCCAGCCGGAACTCAGTTCCTGTGCGTTCCTGCCCCAAAATAGCTCTGATGGTTACACATGTGGAAGGGGCTTCTGTGTATGGGTGTCCGAGTGAACTGGGCTCATTTTCTTACAGATTTTTTAAAAAATACTTGAGGCAGTAGCATAGTGGTTAAAGTGTTGGACTAGGATCTAGGAGAGCCAGGTTCAAATCCGTACGTTGCCAGGGAAGCTTGCTGGGTGGCCATGGGCCTAACCTACCCCACAGGGTTGTTGTGAGGATAAAATGGAGGAGAGGAGAATGCTGCTATAAAGCTGGTTTGGGTCCCCACTGGGGAGAAAGGGGGGATGTAAATAAAGTAAATAGAATAATAAATCAATATTCTTCCGGTACCTCAGCTAGCATGACA
The DNA here is from genome assembly GCF_001447785.1 of Gekko japonicus. Lineage (NCBI taxonomy): Eukaryota > Metazoa > Chordata > Lepidosauria > Squamata > Gekkonidae > Gekko > Gekko japonicus. Next base: position 1,220,362 of record NW_015172561.1, on the reverse strand, counting down.
GTAGAGCAATCCACTGAATGTTACAATAGTAGGATGACTGGCAAATATCTGAGTACCCCAGTTTGGCCTAGTGATGCTGGACTAAATCTGGGAGGAGACACAGGTTCAAATCCCTGCTCTGGCATGAAAGCATGACCTTGGGCCAGTCACACTCTTTCAGCCTACCCCACAGGGTTGTTGTGGTGAGGGGAAAATGGGAGGGGGAGAATGACGCTGTCAGCTCCTCTGGGACCCGACTGGGGTGAAAAGCAAGGTATAAATACACCAATAAACCCGAGATATGGCGGATGGCAGCAGGAGTTCTCAACCATGTTGTAGGTTGAGACTTTCCAAACGATAGCCCATTTTTAGTCTGCATTGCATCAATGCTAAGTCGGAATGAATTCGTTCTCGAAGCTTCTGAGGCGGGCAGTATTTGTTTTTATACATTCAGTATGCGGTTCTGTTAATATTGAAGAAGGGCATAGAAAGAAGACCGGCTAGCCTGCTAAAGCATTTTTATCCTAAAAACTTACTCAGGAATAAGCTCGTTTGAAATCTGTGAGATCTACGTCAAAGTCCGTGTGTTTAAGACAAGGGCATATGGATAAGCAGGGATAAAACCTACTAAGGATTGGGTTTTTCAAACCAGGCCGACCCAGAGGTTCAGGGAGGCGTTTCCCTGTTGTCGTGAACACCCACCTTTATGCGGGATTGGATGGAGCTGTTGCGCTGTAGCTCCCGGATCCGATAAAGTCCCAGGCCCTCCAGTTGCTCTGGTCGGTAAAATATCCCTGATGCCCATTTTAAGGCAGCGCCTCTTGCTAATTTCTCGGCCTTTTCCATTTCCGGCCATTCCTCCTCTGAAAGAGAAAAACAGACCTGAGGAGCCAGCCTTGACTAAACAGGAAAATCTCTTCCACCCCAGCTGCTTCCCTGCATGCCAAGAGGAAACAGGATGACGTGACTGTCTGGGAAGGAACAGTCACTGGGCAGAAACTGGGGGCCATTTTACTGGAGAAGCAGCGGGGAAGGTGCCTAACCCTTTCCCCACTGATCCGACCGCTTCTCCATTGCAAATTGCCCATCCCTCGAACGCTTTTTTTTTCTGCTCAAGGAATTCAAAAAGCATCAGGACTCTGGGAGGAACAGAACAGTCAGAGAGTCAGGAGTTATCCTATCACAGTGGTGGCGAACCTATGGCACGGGTGCCAGAGGTGGCACTCAGAGCCCTCTCTGTGGGCACGTGTGCCATCGCCCCAGCCAGGCCCAGACCATCATTAAAGTGTCAAATTCTCTGCCAAATAATTTTAAGTAAATGAAAGCATTTGGGATTGCTTTCCTTACTTTGTTTGGATCATCTTATGTTAATGTATGAGTTGTTTTTTCTAAAGTAAAACCTCAGTATTCCGGTTAAATTGCCGTGTTGGCACTTTGCGATAAATAAGTGGGTTTTGGGTCGCAGTTTGGGCACTCGGTCCCTAAAAGGTTCACCATCACTGTCCTATCAGGACGGCAGATGATGTAACGAGGCTGGTACTCATCTGTCTCTCAGGGTCAAATTAGATTTGACGGGAGGTACCTGTTTTCCCCCTTCACCTAGCAAGGGTGTGTGCGGGAGGAGGGAAGGGCCATGGCTCTTTCCACGCAGAAGGCTCCAGGCCCAATCCCCAGCGTCTCCAGTTAAAAGGATCGGGCTTCTGGGCTGGGGGAGGAAATGTCTGTGGATGCTCTCAAACGATCCAGTTTGGATACCAAATCAGAGAGCAGAACCTCGGTGTGGACGGAATTCCGGTTTTCTATTCGAAAGGATCTGAAATAAATGAACAAACATCAAGTAGGGCTGCCAACCTCCAGGTGGGGCCTGGAAGCCTCCCGCTATTACAATCGATCTCCAGATGGCCAAGATCAGGTCCCCTGGAGAAAATGGAGGCTGGACTCTATGATAGCATCGTACTCTGCTGAGGTCCCTCCCCAAACCCCACCCTCCCCATCTCCACCCCCCCCAAAAAATTTCCAGGGATTTCCCCACCCAGAGCTGGGAGCATCCCAAAATGTAACATAGGGGAGCATCCCAAAATGTAAACATAGGGGAGCATCCCAAAATGTAAAATGTGACCTTCTACCTTCCCTCTGAATGTGCAGTCCATTCTCTTGTCTCATTACAGTCACTTCAGCATATACGGATCAGGCCTCATTTTTTATTTATTTAATATTATTTTATTAGTTTGATTTATATCCCGCCCTCCCAAAGGCTCAGGGCGGCTCACATGCGGCAAAGCCAAGTGTAAAATACAATAAAACAGATAGTAGAATACAATATTTAAAATCACAATAAGCAGTTTTTTAAGCAGTTCCTGTTTGGCTCCCAGGAAATCGGCCTGAGTTCTGTTCCATGAGGACACAGACCATCTATTGCTCAGCAGAAATCTCTCTCTGTTCTTGCTCCCCACCCGGAAGGGCTGGGAATAAACAACCAACGGAGTTATATGAACATTATTTAAAAGGAGATTTTTCATCAGTGTCATTGAAGCCTGCTGGCTCTCTGTCCTTGAACTGGCACTCACGCTGGATGGACAATTTCACGACCACGGAAGCCCCTGCGCCCACACACACACAATCCGGCCCTGATTTTCCTAGATAGTGTCTTTCCCATGTTTTGCTGTGCTTTCCTCAACCCCCCAAGTAGGGTTGTCACCTCCTGACGGGGCCTGCAGTTCTCCTGGAATGACAACTGGTCTCCAAACTACAGAGATCAGTTCATCTGAAGGAAAATGCAGCTTTGGAGGGTGGACTCTGTGGCATCAAATCCCTGCTGAGCTGGCCTCCCTTCCCCAAACCCTGCCTTCCGAGGCACTGCCCTCTAATCTCCAGGAATTTCTCAAGCTGGAATTGGCAGCCTTGCCCCCAAGCCTTCTGGTGGTGTGGTGTCAGAAATGGCAACTGTTGGGGGGGGCAATGAGGCTGTGTGGAAGCAGCTCGGGTCTTACGTTACAGTTCACTTATTTCTAGAAACTGCAGTCCTAATTGCGACTCCCTCCCTGTGACCCGTCTTCCCCTCCACCCCAAGGAGCGGCCTATCTAGAAAACTCTCTCCTTGTTTCATGGATGCCCTTCCTCTCCCCCCCACCAACTAGGAAGGTGTCAGAAGGGCAAGGGGTTAACTCTCTCCGCAATAGACCAAGGACAGAGACAGCCACAGAGCCAGGAATGATGCTTCGCCCACCGCCCACCCCACTACAGTACGGCCATCGGGATCCTCAGTCTGTGCCTCCCATTACCTTTGGGGCTGGTGGGCTCCTCTTCCTCTGTAGACGTGCCCATCGCTTTAGCTGCAGTGCACTGGTTCGGAGTCTAGGGCTGGGCTCGGCAGAGGAAGCAGGCAGAGCCAGCTGCAGCCGTTTCCGTCAGTGATACCACTCACAGGTCCTCAGGGGCTTGTTCTGTTCCGCAGATCTACTCAGGATGTAGGAATAGGAGGGCGGGGAAAGCTGCAAATGCACCGGACACTTCTGTTCTTGGGAAAGGCAGAGTCTGCAGCCCACAGCAAAAGGGGGGAGGCTGGATCTGGGCCATGTGCATAGTGTGGATTGTGGTCGCTGGACTCTGCCGTGCGTGAGTCTCTCCATCTTCTACTGCACAGGTTGCGTGCTTGACTGTGGATGCTGGGTGTATATGCCACTGGAGAATTATTAGTGCCTTTTATTAAATTTTCTTTCTTTTCAAATGTTCCTGTAGCAAATAAATCAGTAGAGTCAAAGCAGATGCTCAGTTTGGACCAAATTTACTTCTGCTTTTCAGAGCTGAACATTGCCAGTTCCAAAACTTCATTTTTCTTCTCTGGGCCTGTCTAAGGAGAGAAAGAAACCCCTGTCATTCCAAGTGGTTGAATAAGGTGAAATGCTCTTTCCTTTCAAGGAACTAGTCACTTAAAATGCATGGGACATCATTCTTTATTTTTATTTATTGATTGATTGATTAGGATATATATCTCGCCCTACCCTGCAAGCAGGGTTGATCACTGTGCCCTGCCCTGAATTGTTATAGTTCCAAGGGGAAGAGAAAACCACTCCCTGTTCAGACAGTTTTAGCCTGGCCTCTGATGTGGCCGGCAGCGTCTACATTGTGGAGTGTGTATGATGTGCTGACCAGTATGCTGTACGGCTGATAGCATTGGTCTAGGATCTGGAAGACCCAGGTTCAACTCTCCACTCTGCCATGGAAGTTGGCCAGGTGACCTAGCTCTCTCTCTTTCACAGATAGATTGAATAAAACTTTGTTGGTCTTAAAGGTGCCACTGGACTCGAATTTGGTTCTTCTATTTCACCAGGTGGTGACTGTTGTAAGGTTAAAACGGAGAGGTGAGACTGGAGGAGGGGAGATTTCTCCCATTGGGGAGAAACGGGGTGTATAGAAGATATCTAAAATAACATGTATGGGTTAATCAGTTTCCCCCCTTGCTGTCAAGTTGCAGCCTACTTATGGCAATCCTGTAGGGTTTTCAGGGCAAGAGATGTTCAGAGGTGGTTTGCCATGGCCTGCTGCTACATAGCAAAACCAGAACTTCCTTTGGTGGTCTCCCGACCAAGTACTAACCGGGGCTGACCCTGTGTAGCTTCCAAGCTATGATGAAATTGAGCTAGTCTGAGCTATCCAGGTCAGTGCAACCCAGTTATAGATCATCATCATCATCATCATCTTTGTATGGCATTGTGTGTAGTCAGGGGTCATTTCCTGCAGGAGCGCACAGGAGTGGAGCTCCGGCAGTAAGGAGCCCAGGGGGCGGGCACATGCAACAAGCCCCACCTCCTGCGCCCAGCAGCCCTCAGTCAGAGCAAGAAGCAGCCAGGTAAGTTGCAGAGCCCCCCCTCCGCCCACCTTCAGGTACAAGCTCTCCCTCCTCTGCGAGGACAGATCTGCACGTCCCCTCCCCCAATAGCTAGCAATCCAAAACAGTCCAGTGAAGCCTGAGCGGTGGGTGTTGCCTTCTGACACACTTCCGGTGATGTCAGGGGGCGTGGCATATGCAAATAAGTTATGCTAACGAGTTATGCTAATGAGCTCCTGCACCTCTTTTTCTACGAAATGACCCCTGTGTGTAGTATAGCCAGGAGATCCTAAGATTGTCTGGCAAGTACAAGTTCTCGCTCTTTTAGTGTTATGCACCACTAGGTGACGACCTAGACTTGTTTTTAAGTCAAGAGACATTTCAGAGGTGGTTTGCCATTGCCTGTATGTCACACGACCCTGGTATTCCTTGGAGGTCTCCCTTCTAAATACTAGCCAAGGCCGACCCTGCTTTGCTTCCGAGATCTGATGAGATCGGGCTAGCCTGGGCTATCGAGGTCAGGGCTCCCAGTTATAGAAATCTACTATCTCACCCTTCATTGCAACATCCTACAAAGAGTTTACCATCTGAGACCTCGATGCTAAGAGAGGCTTTTCTTTGGAGCTGCTGCTGTCTAGTAAGATAATCAGTTCCCAACCAGTGGCAATTCTATGGTTCTCATATCAGCAGGAAGCAGTTTGTGCCTGGGGGCAATGATAACTGAAGCCATGGGTAAAGAAGTGAGCAGTGACTCACGAAAGCTCCTACCCTGCCACAAATTTTGTGAGTCTTGAAGGCGCTACTGGACTCTTGCTCTTTTCTACAGCTACGGATGGCTACCCATCTTGCTCTATCCCCATGGTAGGACTAAGAGAAGGGGGAGAATGTGAAGACATTAGATGACCAGGTCAGGTGACATGCATCCAAGCAGGCAGCATAACGTGTGGTGGCTTCACGAGTGCCATTGCCTTGTGTTTCTGTAATAGATCACTGTAGTTTAGAAAGCTCTTTGGGGAAACAATTTATTTATTTAGGAACTGCATATGCTGAGTCTCCAGAAACTGCTTCAGGCGGCTCACAACTCAGCAAGCAAAAAAACACAAACCAACAAAACGCTCAGAAATGCTCCAGTTTTGGATTGCCTGCGTGCGTGCAGCATGGGGGTTGGACTAGATGGCTTTTGGAGCCCTTCTGAGTCTCAGACGAAGCAGCACCTTTTGTGCACAGGGTGCTTTATACACTTTGGTTGGTTTTTGTCCTTACCGCGAGCATGCAAGATAGCTCAGTATTGTTACTTTGCTAATGTGAAATTTCATGTGCAATCTAATGAAATTTCACATTAGCAAAGTACGAATACTGATGATCTATCTTGCATGTTACTGGTGAGGACAAACAAGCAATTAAGGGAGTCCATGGGGGAGCAAGTTCCCAAGGCTCTACAGGTTAACATTCTCTATAGTTTGTGTTTTCCTCATGCACTAACTTGAAAAGCTTTAGGGGCTGATCCTTGCACACCAAGTGGCTGTTAAAGGCACAGGAGCAATTCCTGGCCTGTGCTTTTCTAGCTAGGTGGCAACCCTAGCCCACCTGTACAATATTTATTTCCTTATTTCATTTATTTACCACTTTTCTCCCTCAACGGGGCGACCCAAAGTGGCATACAACATTCTCATATTTTCTATTTTATCCTCACAACAACCCTGGGAGGTAGGTCTAGGCCGGAGTCCGATCAACCCTATTGGCATCCGCGTCCTCGTTGGTCTCCAATAGGCTTGCTCGGTGTCTTCTCAGAGGAGCGGAGCATCCCTTTGGCCAGCAGGGGTCGCTGCCAGGATGAGAGCTTTCCCTGGAGAAGCCGGTTTAGGGGGCGGGGCTTATTTAAAAAAAGGGAGTGGGAAGAAGAAAGCGCGTGAGGCCCCGCCCCCTCCTCCCCAATATGGATCCCTCCCCCCTCCTCCCGTCGTGCCCCGCGGCGGCCGGAAGCAGCGGAGGGTTCAGCGCGCGGGGGCCGCACCGGAGGCCTCGACGCTGAGGCGGTCGGATGGCGGAGTCCGGGCCGCAGCCGCCGGGGGGCGGCCCCAGCCGGCACGAGAAGAGCCTGGGGCTCCTCACCACCAAGTTCGTGTCGCTGCTGCAGGAGGCCAAGGACGGCGTGCTCGACCTCAAGCTGGTGAGAGGAGGAGGAGGACGGAAGGAGCCGGGCAGCCCACCCGGCGTGGCTGTGCGGGGTCGGCCCCTGGGCGTGCGGGGATAGGGGCTGGGGTGGGAGGGGAGGAAGCATGGAGCGGTCGTGGGGCAGGCCACTCAGGCGCGCCGCAGTGACAGGGTCGAGCCCAGCGCTGCTTCCACCTGGAGCGTGTGCAGAAGTGACTGTCTGGGTGAAGCATGCTGGTGCTGCAGGATCAGGCTTATCCCCCCCCCCCCCCCCCGCTCCCCTGACGCGGAGCCGGGTGAGGGG
>NW_015172561.1:1180360-1213060 GCF_001447785.1 Gekko japonicus | reverse complement strand
GCTGTGCGCCCTCAGAGCCCCCCCCCCCGGCATGTGTGTAGAAGATGAAGCTGATCAGTCAGAATGGCGTTTAAGGGATGGAAGCGGCAGGCTCAAGCTCTGGTGCTCTTCCTCCCAGTCCTCCCTTATAGGTTATATATGTTGTATCGGTGTATCTGGCTGGATCGAGTTCATTCCTTTCTGCTTTCCAACGTGTGTGTGTGTGAGAGAGAGTGAGAAGCGGGGATCAGGCTTGCTAGGCAGAACCTGACCTTCCTTACCACAGAGATGGTGGGGTGGGGGGAAATCCAAGATCACACTGCCTCGTCAGTGGCTTGGCAGGTATGGAGTGAGAGTGGCTGGCTGGCTTGTGCAGGATGAGACTTGAGGCGCCTTCCCCGGCCGGCCGTGCACACTGGTATAAATGGGACAGTAGTGCCGGGATCTGCTCACCTGAGCTAGCCTCGTCTCCTCGTTTTGCCTCCCCTGGAAAAATGGCACCAGATGGCCCTGCTTTCGCTTTTCGTATTGTGGGCATTGGCCTTCCAGTTCGTTCTCCCAATGCGAGGGGCAGGTTTATCACTGAGGCCGCAGCCTCGCTTGATAGGCCCTGCCTGTGCCCTGGAGTGATCCCCCCGCCCCCACCAACCGGCTTCTCTTCTCCTTGCCCTTCACCCGCAAAGCGTTCTGCTGAGGGAAGCACGCGTGCTACGCGGCCGGCGTAGCATCTGCTGAACTGGGAGAGAGACTGATTTGCATGGCGGGTGTGCAGGAGTGCATGAAGGGCTCTCTGGGTGTGCAGCGCAGGTTGGCTGCTTATCTCGGTGAAGCGCAGGTGTGACAAATTGATGGCCCAGAAGCAGACGTTTGGCCATGTCAGGGGCTTCTGTTTTACCGCAGCAGCAGGGGAGCTGCAGGTGTAGGTCTGCTCTTCCTGGAGAGCTTAACTTTAACCGAAATCTTACTTGGTTCTGCTGCAGCGTGGGGGGAGGAAACCCCCTCCACGGCCTAGCAGTTAAAAACTGTTCACAGCAGAACTGTGTGCTGTGTTTTATCGTGGACGAAATGTGCCTGATCAAGAGAAGGAAAGAAGCTTCTGTCAACCACAGGCTTGTTTCAGTGAAGCATCGGCAAAGCGATGTTCTAATTCTTCTTTGATGGCTTGTATGTTACCCTTGGAGGGCCATGGCCCTTCGTGATGGGGGAGGCTGCCATTGAACGTTCCTGCCGGCTCCTCTTCAAGAGGTGTTTGCTGGACCGTGAGTTTCAACAGAGCAGCCATTGTGCTGCGGCCAGTTCCAGGGAGGCAGAGGTGATTACCCTTTGCTGCAAGACAAGAAAGTCTCAGCCCACTGAAATGAATGGACTGGCCATGGCCCTTCGTGATGGGGGAGGCTGCCATTGAACGTTCCTGCCGGCTCCTCTTCAAGAGGTGTTTGCTGGACCGTGAGTTTCAACAGAGCAGCCATTGTGCTGCGGTCAGTTCCAGGGAGGCAGAGGTGATTATCCTTTGCCGCAAGACAAGAAAGTCCTGTGAGTCCTGTAAAGGCTAACAGAGTGTAAGTACTGTCCTATGCTGAGTGACTCAAGTCTCAGCCCACTGAAATGAATGGACTTGGATTGCATTGACTCTTCATAGGAATGCAGTGGTGCTGTGAAAGAAACATTTTGGTGTAGTGGTTAAGAGCGCGGGCTCTAATCTGGGAGAACCAGGTTTGATTCCTCCTTCACACGCAGCTGCTGGTGTGACCTTTTGTCAATCATAAGTTATTTCAGAGCTGTCCTCTCAGGAGCACTTCTTGAAAGAGCTCTCTCAGCCCCACCTACCTCACAGGGTGTCTGTTGTCGGAAGGGAAAGGGATTGTAAGCTGCTCTGAGACTCCTTCAGGTAGTGAAGGATGGGGTATAAATCCAATCTCTGCTTCTTCTATAGATAGAAGCCCATCAGGTATCTCAAATAGTAATTGAGGCAGGTTAGTACGTACACCCCAAGGAGAAGAGCCAGTGTGGCATACTAGTTAGAGTGTCAGAGCAGGATCTGGGAGACCCAGCTTGGAATTCTGCCATAGAAGCTTGCTGGTTACCTTGGGCCAGTCATACAGTCTCAGCCTAACCTACTGCCTAGAGACAACATGGAGGAGAGGAGAAAGCTGTAAGCTACTTTGAGCCCCCATTGGGTAGAAAGGCAAAGTATACATTCATGTAAGTAAATGAATGAACAATTTGTGTATTTACGGCGTGCATCTAAAAAGCAGACCAAGGGATTAGCAGTGGCTGTCTGGGCACCGAGCAGAACACAAATGAGTACAGGATCCAACAGATACAAGGCCCAGAAAGTAGGGTTATGACCAGGGGTGGAAGTAAGCTGGTACAGGCCAAGATAAAGAACCGGTAGGGAAATGGTATCTCTCTTCTTCTCCTTGGAGTCCCCCAAGAGAGACAGTATCAGTAAGAAATATAAGTGACTGGCATCCTTGGCTGTTACCCACTTTGGGCTAGTGGCTACTGGAGGTGACTAAGCAAAGCTCGGTCAAGGTGACCGAGGGCCAGTTTCTTCCCATTGCAAGCTGGTCGTTCCTGGGCTTGCAGAGGCTGCATTCCACAGTGCCCAATGAATTCCCAGTTGGCAGCTTCGAGCCAGAGCCTCCTTCTTGAAGTGTGGTTTTCATTGGAATGTGACGGCTTTAAACTCTGCTACACAATGTCCTGGGAGAAAGAGCCAGACTGGTCTTGCCAAGCTCGTTGCCTCACATGTACTGTGGGAGGATTTGCAAGCAGAGCATAGTAATTATGCCTGCCACTGGTTTGAGGCCCAGCTGTTGCTAGTTGCACCATCCCTGACAATGGAGGTTAACTGAGGCTCGTGCACTCTGGCAGGGCTTTTGTGCAGGCGTCCGTGTAGGCCAGTGGCGCACATTGCCCTTGCAGCATCCAGTGGCTGGGAGTTCCACTGGATTAGTTGTGTGTCAGGTGAAATCATACTCTCTTCGTTTCCTTTGAACAAGCTTATCAGTTTCAGTTAATGGCTTCAAGTCTTTTGCATTTTGAGGCAGAGTGAATCATTTTTTCCAGTGAACTCCCCGCACTGTTCATAACTTAAGTGCTCGTAGTACAAATATGTTGCTTTTGGGAGGCTTCTGAATCATTTTGAGATGCAGAAAATGGAACCTAGTTCATGGGGTATTGCGGCCTAGCTGCTCCTGCCACAGCCGCCCTATAAAAGCTCTTTCATAATTGATTTGCTTAGCTGTAAATTGAGAAAATGACAGTATTCAGTTGGGTTCACAGGAATTTTGTGGTGTGCTGGATCAGGGTCAACTGGGAGCAACATAGGTTGTGTTTCCTTTGTGATTTGAGTGACTGTTACTGAATCTAGAGAAGAAGAAGAAGAGATTGGATTTATACCCCACCCTTCACTTGAAGTCTCAGAGCGGCTTACAAACTCCTTCCCCTCCCCACAACAGACACCCTGTGAGGTGGGTGGGGCTGAGAGAGCTCTTGACAGAAACTGCTCTTTTTCAAGGACAGCTGTGCCAGAGCTTGTGACTGACCCAAGGTCACATCAGCAGGTGCAAGTGGAGGAGTGGGGAATCAAACTGGGTTCTCCCAGATTAGAGTCCGCACACTTAACCACGACACCAAACTGGCTCTAGGTGTTTTGATGCTGGTTTATTATATTTACTACATTTTTTACCTTGCCTTTCCCGTCAAGGAGCTCAGGGTGGGTGTTGTTCATCAGTCTTCGAGGTGAAGCAGCTTCCATGGCAGGGTGGAGATTCGAATGAGGGTCTCCGAAACACTCATCTGACAGCCTAACTGCAACCCCATGCTTTCCAAATAGGGTTCTTGTTGCACTGAAAGACAACAAGTTCTAGCATAACCTTTTGTAGACAGCATCAGCAGGTGCAATATTAGTCAGTCTTCCAGGTACTGCGAGACTCTTGTGCTTTTTTGTGCTTTTCAATGCACTTTCTGGTTATGGATATTGTAGCTTTGGCCTTGGAGGTCTAGATCCACAAAAGAGCCGATGCATCACTCGCTCGTCCAGTTGCAGTGCTGCCAGACAGATAGTTCTTGCATTTCCCGTCTGAGCACGGATATTCCATGACAGTGAACATCATGTGGACATACATGAGGCTTCCTTATACTGAATCAGACCATAAGTCCATCAAGGCCAGTCCCTGTCTACTCTGACTGGCAGTGGCTCTCCACTGTCTCAGGAAGGAATTTTAAGCATGGAGATGACAGAGATTGAACCTGGGACATTCTGCATGCTGAGCAGACGCTCTGCTGAGCCCACAGCCCTTCCCCAAGTGTAACATCGGTATAGATGCTCTGACATAGTAAATTGGAAGCTTTCTTCTGGATCTCAGGGGCTTTCTCATCTATTACTGGGGAGGGGGGAAGAGTAAGATGTTCATTTTCCTCATGTTCTGCAAAGTGGGACTCCTTCACCTCACCATCTGTGAGATCAAGCAATCCTGGGGATCTTCTGGAACCCCAAGGCCAACGTATCCACTGCCACTTTCCATGGTAAACGTGGCATGCACAAACCACTGCACCGAATGGAACATCCAGAGGCAAACAGGTCTGACTTCATTCTTGTCCTGAGCTTGGGGTGGGGTGGGGAGAAAAGACAGTTCCTGGATGTAATTGACGAAGCGGTACTTGGCTGGAGGTGGCTTTTCAATATGAGGTTTGGATGATGTGATATCCAGATGCCCTTAGGCAGGGCGGAGCGATGCCTTTGCAGCAAAATGATTTGTCTCCTCCTCCCTCCTTAGGCAGCAGATACCCTGGCAGTGCGGCAGAAGAGGCGCATCTATGATATCACAAACGTCCTGGAGGGCATCGGGCTGATTGAGAAGAAGTCCAAGAACAGTATTCAGTGGAAGTGAGTCCTGGGAGATCAGCCGTGATGGAAGGAAACCCTGAAAGCAGGCTTTTGTTCTCAGCAGCACACTGGCGGTGATGGCTGATGAGCTTCCATCGCCGCAAGTGGGGCTGGCCTCCTTGCATCGCAGACAGTGCTAGGCTCTGAGCCGCTGGAAGAGCTCTGCATTTAAGCCACCTTCACCAGCAGCCTTGCCGGGCTCTTCACTAGCTTGGTGGTTTAATTTGCAAATACCGTTTGATGGAGATCTTTAAACAGAGACATAGTGTTATTGGTCTGAGTCTCTGGTAGGCGGGTTCTTGGCTTCCAAAGACTTGTCTTTTCTAAATCTGCTGCAGAGTCTCAGAGCAATAGAGGGTGATTCCGTGATCTGACTTTTGGGAAATAGAGTGTGAGTGGGGTTCAGGAAACTCTACCAAAGGAATTGTGGAAAAGAACAGTGGGATGTAGGGGAGATTCTGTGGGGAGGTGGCTAGAGGGTGCTGGGATTGAAATGGAAGGAAGGAGGCTCTATCCTAAACTGGACTGGATACCACACTCATTTATTTCTGTGGTACTCACTTTTGTGGCTGCCGACAGCCACCTTTGCAGTCATCATAGTCAACCAAACAAGCATCATGACTAGCGGTGTGCAACTCAGATCTACCCGAGCTGAAAATATACCTGACAAACTACCTTATTGGTATTTTTCGGAACTATTTCGGCATCCCAAATGTATCTGGGTTTTCTTGGGAAAACTGAAAAACAATCCCGAGAAAATCCCGGTTGTATTTGGAAATTACAGGTAGATCTGAAAACAGCAAGAGGCGGGAGCTGTTTGTCAGGCTTCTGCCGTCCCTTTAAACTTTAAGGAGGCTGGAGAAGACAGTCCCTGCCAGCTGGGCTTGGGGCTGTCTGGCTTCTCTTGCAGCACAGTTTAAACCAGGCTGCAAGAGAAATCAGCCCAGGATCATCCTCAGCTGGGGCTGGCTCCTCTAGCAGGTTGGTTTAAATCAAGCAGACTGTTCCCTGCGGGCACAGCTTCTGATATGCAATTTTTTCCCTGTTTCCCCCCCTTCTCAGATCTATTGGACCCTGTTTCCCCCCCTTCTCAGATCTATTGGACCTGGAAAAATTCAAGATTTCCCAAAAAAATTCCTGGATCTGAAGGCTGCACTTGTATTGGAATCCGGGATTTTTTTGGGAAACCTGAATTTTCCCCCCAGTTCAGTGTACCCAAACTGGAAAATTGCACACCTCTAGTCATGACTATTGAATGCCCTGGGTACCACCTCACTGAACGTGCTCATAAAGTAATATATTTTTTTTAATTTACATTTTTATCCTGCCCTCCCCGTAGGCTCAGGGCGGCTTACACAGCATATAGCCGAAACGTATAATAAAACAATAAAAACATTAGAAATATTAAATAACATTACGTATTAAAACATCTACATTCATAAACAGTATTTGGTGCTCCTCATCTAAAAACAAGATGGCCGTCTCCTAAAAAGTCCCATTCTCATCCAAAGTGCCCACATCATGATGACCCTGTCCACAAAACCTGGGGCGTAGGTGGTACCATGGTGATGGTACCATGGTGGTGGCGGCTCCTATTCGAACGCCTGGCGGAAGAGCTCCGTCTTGCAGGCTCTGCGGAACTGTGCTAGGTCCCGCAGAGCCCTGATCTCCTCTGGGAGCTCATTCCACCAGATAGGAGCCGCCACCGAAAACGCCCTGATCCTGGTCATGACAAGTTTGATAACCCGGGGACCTGGCACATCCAATAAGTTCTGAGTCCCAGACCGTAGTGCTCTTGGGGGAACATGTGGGGGTAATATTAAACATATACCTGTCCCACCTCCCCTCTTTCTCCCAGTTGTCTTCCCTTTGCTTCCTCCTTCCGGTGCCCTCCAGTCACCCGGCAGTTTTTCTCTGTGGTTTCAAGTCTGGGTCATTGCCAGTCACACGTCACTTCCAGTGCACTGGTGATTGCTTCTGGGTGCCCTGCCGGAGAGACTGAGCAAATCCCTAAAGCCTGAAATTAGAAGAAGAGCTGTAGGAGGCACATGGAAGAGCCACATGCAGCTTGTGAGCCGCTGTGTGGGGGCCACAGATTGACCTGTGGCGAACACTTCTGTGCCTCCTCCCCAGCACAGAGTTTTCCAGCTCGCTCACAGCAGAGTAAAACTTTTTTTAAAAGCACAATTTATTCAGTCATTCGTGTATGTTAAATATTTAAATCATGCTTTTCTCTGGGAACTGGACCCAAATAAAATACAGTAAAATAAGTAAAAGCAGCAATGCTACAGCATTAAAGCTATTGGGGTGGAGAGGAACGGAGGAAAAGTGTGCACCTCATGTAGCTTTTTGTAAAGGTCTGGAAAGCCATTTCCACCCGATGCTGAAAACATAAATGAGTGGGCATCAGACCAACCAGTGTTTCAGATGGGGCCACGGTGGAAAAGGCTCCGTCCTTGACAGCAACCTACTGTACTTCAGCAACAGTGCAGGTCCTTTGCTGCGGAATTCAGTAGTTGGGTTGTACGTTATGTGTCGTGGAGATGGCAAGGGTCTGTGATACATTCAGAGTCCCCTCAGTATACGGAGAGAGAGGAGCTGCTCATTCACAACCTTGTTCTCCCCCCCCCCATTGCCTTCCTTCCCTCTCCAGAGGCGTGGGCCCTGGCTGCAACACCCGTGAGATCGCCCACAAGCTGATCGAGCTAAAGGCTGAGATCGAGGATCTGGAGCAGCGGGAGCGAGAGCTGGAGCAGCAGAAGATGTGGGTGCAGCAGAGCATCCGGAACGTTTCCGACGACGTCCAAAACAACCAATATCCTTTGCCTCCGATGCATCCTGCTTTCCCTCCCTGCTTTCGCCCTTGGACGCTCCTGCTGGGAGGGGCATGAGGAGAATGTTGGGTTCCCAGCCTCTGAAGGAGTATTGGAATCAAAAACTGGAAAAGCGGCACCCTCCCTCCCGAGAGTTAGCGCAGTCTCATTTGTAAATGTCAAGAGGTTGAAGGATTATCAGGTCTCCAACAGTAGCCAGCTAGAGGTCTGGGGCAGAGATAGCCTCTTCCTGCGGGTTGGTCCCTGCAGCTGATAATCAGAGGAGCTGCAGCACGTGGTAAAGAATTGCATGTGTTCCTTACGAGCTGTGTGGCAAGAGTCTTCTGGAGTGGGTCTTCCAACATCTATCAGTGTGGTGGCCTTGAAGGCTAGTGTGTGTGTGAGAGAGAATAACTTCTCTTTAATGAATTTACCCCTTTGATATATGCACTCACTTAAGCAAAAACTGGGGACGTTTTGACCCCTGTAAGTAAGGAAATTAAAAATAATAATCTACAGTTCTTAATTCATGGTGTTCCTCACTTTTAATGAGGGCGATTCATGCTTCCCCACTGGTTATTTTTTGTAAATTGCAACATGTTCTCTTGAAAGGGTTGGGGCCATTGAAAGAAAAATTGAAACTAACGAATTTGGGGTGAAATTGAAAAATTTATTGTCTTCCTGTTGTCCTTGGCTGCTGTTCTCTTCCTTTACTGCCAAAGAGAAACACTTTATTTATTTAACTGCTTCCTTTACACCCTGGCTTTCTCCCCGAGGGGGACCCCACGCAGCTTACATCCTTCTCCTCTCCTCCATTTTGTCTCCACAACAACCCTGTGAGGTAGGTTAAGCTTCAGAGTGTGTGACTGACCCCAGGTCACTCAGCAAGCTTCCATGGCAGGTTAGGGAGGCAAACCTGGATTTCCCAGATCTCAATCCAACAATACTAGCCACCGCACCACCCTGGCTTAATAAAGAGTTGTGTTTTTTTTTCTTAGCAAGCTCAGAGCCATTCCCAAGGTTTTTTTTTTAAAAAAAATTATGTCAGGCTTTGGGGGTCACTGATCCACCACTGTATTAATAAAGTGCACCTTTAAATCCAAGCAAGAGTTAATGATCTTCTTGATGTCCCTTCTCCTTAGACTGTCATCTCCCTTCCTTCGTTTTCTTGTTTTGTCATTGCTAAGAATTTTTTTTTTTACATCCTTATCAGAAGACTTGTCAGTTTTAAAACTTCACTCTCTGTCATTTTTCCTGGACACAGACGTACTGATAGAGGAAACGGGGTGGGGTGGGATATCCTTACTAATATCCTGCATACGCTACAGAGGAGGTTGGTGCAAATAATGGGTTTCGTGTAGCTTCCACTTCAGTACCTTTTTTTAGATCTTGGAATGTTCACTTTGCTTCTGGATGCAACAGAATTTTCCCTTGACTCCAAGAACGTTAGCCTATGTGACTGATGAGGACCTCTGCAAATGCTTTGCAGGTGAGGTTGTAGTACCCTTTCCTGGCTAGGCTTCCTCCCTGGCTCTTTAGTGCATCTCACTTTTCTGCCGTGGCTGCTGCTTCTGAAAAGATACATGCAGTTTGGGGTTCCACAGACTAAAGTCTGTTTTTATTTCCGCTTCCCTGTGCACCTGGTGGAAGGGGGGTGTCGGGTCCATTCAGCACATATAGAGGTAGAGACCGGAAAAGTTGGATCCCACAACTCCCTTGCGCAAAGTCCAGGCCCAAGTCTTGCTCCATTGCGGGAAGTGCTTCTCTGTCAAAAGTCAGCTTAGCTGTAGCCCATCTAAGGATCCCACCTGAAATCTCTTCCCTTTGGCCTCTCGTCACCCCTTGACTAATGTTCCCTCTAAGCTGTGGAGTCTTGTGAGCAAAAATTCTACTTTGTGAGCTACTGGCATTAAAGCTGTGAGCGAGCGATTTGGCAGCTGCATAAATTAGTTTGCTCTGGAGCCGTTCTTCCTGAGCTGAGACAAAAATGTGTGAGCCGGAGGCTAAAAAAGTGTGAGCTAGCGCACACTAACTCAGCTTAGAGGGAACAACTTGACGAAACTGTGGTTGGTCAGTTACGTCTGCAGGCAGGCCTTGTGCCTGGCCTGATCTTTCGAGCTGTTCATGTTCACCACGTGCTGCCGTTGGCTTGCTGATTGCATGGCTCCACGATTTGAGCTGAAATTGACCATGCCCTATGGGAAAAATACAAGTACCCTTTGGCAAAATTCATCAGAGGGTTCTTTGGGCAAATGTCAGGAGGGGCCTGAAAGTGTCATATTGATGTTTTAGAAAGAATGAGGTTAGGAAAAGGTACAGGTGGGGTTCTTCCCCTGCGAGACTGCATGTTGTGTGGCATCCGCGCTCTCCTCTCAGGCTAGTTCAGCCTGCTGATGACTGTTTCCGGTCTCTCATTTCAGGCGACACGCTGCTAGCCATTCGAGCCCCATCGGGTACTCAGCTAGAAGTTCCTGTTCCCGAGGTGGGTTGCGCAGGATGGGTGCTTGGTTGAAAAGAGACGAAACTGGGAGTCTCTTGCTGAAACTTTATGCTGAGGCCAGGTTGCTTGGCTAGCCTTCGTTACCCCAGTAGCATCACTTTAAAATTGTAATGATGGTCCTTCTCTTCCAGGGGAAGTCACAACACTGTTACAATAAGAAAACATTTCCACCAACCAGTAAGGGAGGGTCTTCCTCCCCCCAGTTTCACCACTATGATGCTGACAGTAGCATTATGAAGAACCCAGGGTGGTATCCATATTTAATTTAAGCCTCGCCAGCAAAAGCGGTCGTAAAATGGACTGTCTGGAGCATGTGGGCCTGCAAAGGCAGAGCACGAGGGGATCAGTTTTGAAGTAGTAGTGTTGATTTGGGGTTAGCAGAGGAAATGGGTCAGGTTTTGTGGGTTGAGCATGTTGAAAATGGTATTGTATCTTTGGTCTCTCCAAAAATGTCCCTATATGAGCTCCAAGGTGGGGAATATTGTGTTGGGGAGGATGTCTTGGAACCCTGTAGGCAGCTTTGTGACAACTATAGGGTGTGATCAGTCCAGGAGGCTCAGGGGTAGAGCATCTGCTTGGCATGCAGAAGATCCCAGGTTTAATCCCTGGCATCTCCAGTTAGAAAGACCACGTAGTAGGTGATGTGAGAGACCTCTGCTTGAGACCCCAGAGAGCCACTACCAGTCTGAGTAGACAGCATTAACCTTGATGGACCAATGGTCTGATTGAATCTAAGGTAGTTGTCTATGTGGCTGTGTCTGTCTCAACATAATTCCAAAGGTACACCTGTTCCTTTTTCTACAGGGCTTGAACGGGCAAAAGAAGTACCAGATCCATCTGAAAAGCACAAGTGGTCCGATCGACGTCCTGCTCGTCAATAAGGATGTCTGGAGCTCCCCTCCGGTCGTACTACCTGTCCCTCCCCCAGAAGACCTTATCCAGTGCCAGCCAGTCACTCCTTCCAAGCCCCATTCCCAAGAAGCGTCCCTTCCCAGTGGCACGCACCCTTCCGCGCCCGGGCCCAACAGCACTCAGGACCAGAACCCTGCTGCTCAGAAAACACCCAGCACCACAGGTGAGCAGGAGGTGCAGGCGGAGAATGGGTTTGTGGGAGCGGGGGGGGGGATTTGAGCTTTGTAATGACTGGCTGCCGTGCGGTTGTGTGCAGACCTCTGAAGGAGCAGGGTGGGGTGGTAACAGCCTCGGCTGAAGGCATGCGGGGCCAGAAATTTTGGCCTCCGGTTGCTCAGTAATGAATCCTCATGGCGGTGGTAAACCTGTGCCTGATCTATAACATTTACTTATTTATTAAATTTGATTTGCTAGGCTGCCTTTCCCGACTGGTAGGGGTCAGGGCAGCTTACGACAGAATAATATACCATGGTAAATGTAAAGGTTCCCTTGCTCGAAAGCCAGTCGAATCCGACTCTAGGGTTGCGGTGCTCATCTCCGTTTCAAAGCCGAAGAGCCAGCGCTGTCCGAAGACGTTTCCGTGGTCATGTGGCCGGCATGACTAAACACCAAGGCGCATGGAACGCTGTTACCTTCCCACCGAAGTGGTACCTATTTATCTACTTGCAATGTCTTGCTTTCGAACTGCTAGGTTGGCAGGAGCTGGAACTAGAGACGGGAGCTCACTCCGTCATGCGGCACCCAGGTCTCGAACTGCTGAACTACTGACCTTTCACAGCCTGCAGTTCAGCGTCTTAACCACTTGAGCCACCGCAACTCCTAATATACCATGTTAGAAATCACCTAAAACAGATCAATAAATAAGAACAAAATGCATATACAGGATGGTGGAAAAAATCAGCTCCCCCGGCCTCCTTGGGGGGCGGGGTTGTGAGGGGTGGGGAAGTGTAGGAGGGTGCCCAATGTCATACTATCCCCATCGCTGTCCTCAGCAAAATGCCTGGCAAAACATCTCTGCCTTGCATGCCCTGCAGAAAGGTAATAATTCCCCCAGGGCATGGATGTCTTCCAGCAGAGAGTCCCGCCAGGTTTAGGACAGCTGGATCTCTCTCGGGCCGGGGACCACCATGAAGTTCTTATTTCTTGGGCGCAGTGCTCTTCTGGGGGCGTACTGAGTGCAGACTGAAAGGGAGGTCTCCTCATATTATCCAGTACTCCTCCATACAGCCCCCACCTGAAGTCAGAGAGAAGGTCTCTAGCCTCTTCCTGATGTGCCAGTCATCTGTGAATGGGGAGACATTGTGTGTGTTTTTCATGGAGGAGTGTTCCGTCTGGGTAGCCGTGCACCCATAGCTGCATATGATGCAGCCAGACCTAGGTTAAGAATCTGGCCTGGTGGATCTTTGTTCTGAGCAATGCAGAATTGGCTCAAGCTTTGGGGGGATCTTCTGTTATCCTTTTCTGAGAAAAAAACAGATAAGTAGCGCTCTCCATGTTTTCGTCCACTGCCTTTACTGTCTTCCACGTCACTGTGCATCTTTCCTGCTCTCTTACTCGCTAAGCACCCTTGCCCGGTTGTTTCCAGTTGTGCCAGTGATGCTGAGTGGTGGGCCTTGTCACCCCATGCTCATCTCTGGAGGCCTGGCATGGCAAGTTGGATTCCTGGAACCTGTTGCAGGCCTCCTCCTGTCTTGTGCAGCAGCGTCCTTAGAGAACGTAGCATGTTGTCTCGGTGCATGTGCACACAGGGCGGCATTCAGTATCTTTAGACCGAGTGCCTTGGGATTTGTCCGTCTGCCCAGAATGGCTCCTCTTAACCTGCTTCTTGAAGGAAGGCTTTGCTTCCACAATACAAGAGGAAAGTGGCAGGTTGGCCCCGGGCAAATATTTGTTTTACTTCGTACACCTTGTGTGCTCTCTCGAGGATTAAGTTGCAGTCTCCCACTCTTAGCTCTTGGAATGTGTTAAGCAATCCGCTGCCTGCCTTTGTCTGCCATCCTGCCATCAAACCCAACGGGAGCCTCTCTGTTAACTGTTTTAAGGCTGATTTTCATCCTGACATCCTTCACTTTCAGAGATGGTGGACTCTGAGTTGAAAGGGAAAATCCCCCCACTAATTTGCAAATGTACAAGCTGAGGGAGGGACGCTGAGGAGCAACCGTGGGAGAGGGAATAAACCATGTGGCAGTTCCCTCCTTATGCACACAGATCTCTTGTCTAGTATTCTACAAGAGGGGGTTAAGCAGGCTGGGTTCCCTACCTCCCCCCTTCCACTGCCGTCAGCGGTATGTGCCAGACTGAGCACACTCGCTCCTCACTGAGACTTTAAAAACTTGTTCAGTTAATGTATAAATTTTTATTTTTCTGCACACATGGGGAGCCCTCTGACTATGGAGAGGCCCCTATTTTGTCAGGAGGTCGCCTAGTTTTCCTGCCTTCACGATAGTAATAAAAGAACAGCTACCTTCCTGTTAGATCTGTAATTCTGGCATTATATGATACACATAAAGGCCTTATTCTGGCTTGGGTGGTCAACCTGTGTTTGGGCTGTACCCCTTCAAAGGACTAGCCATTCCTCCGACACATGAGTCTTTGATGAGGGTGCCTTCTCCATGCCTGTTGTTAGCCCATCGTCACGACAGCGTCACTCACCTGAGCAAGGTCTTGTGGAATGGCCTGCCAGAGGAGGTCAGGAAGACTCCCTGCAAGAATTATCCAAGAGGGCTTTCACTGTACTAAATGATTCACAGAGTTACTTGGATAAATCATTAAAGACAGTGGTCTAGACTGCCGTGTTCAGCTTGCTGAAACAAAGATCCTGCTGTGTAGCGTTTGCATCATTTAATGTGTCGCACCAGTGCTTATGCTTTGCTTCGGCTCTGTTTTTAGATTTCTGGTTGGTGACACAACCCTGATCTTATTGCATTGCTTATTGAATGTGCCATCCTGTTGTTTGTTTTGACTCTCTCTGTGTAATTCGCCTTGAGTCCCAGCGAGACGGGCAGACTGTAAATAATGTAAGTAGCGATCATTGATGCAGTGTGGATGTCCCGGCATATCGCAGAACTGAAGCTCTGTTTGACCCCCTGCAGACAGCGGCATCTCGACAGCAGAGTCCAGAAGCAGCAGGGAGCTGGACTCGCTCACCCCTTCGACCGCCCCTGCCAGCCCTCCCGCCGGGCTGGACACGCAACCCCTCCAGTCCTCCGCCTTGCTGGACAGCAGCTCCGTCCTGCCCAGTCCCTCCTCCTCCTTCGAACCGATCAAACCAGACCCCACAGAAAGTGAGTCTCTCTTGCTGGGGCTTTTGGGGAGGTGTGTGGGTAGAGTTGCCATTCTCCTGGTGGGGCCTGGAGTTTCAGCTCCCGGAATCTGAGTTGTTTTCCAGAATGCAGAGATCAGTTCTCCTGGAGGAAATGGCAGCTTTGGAGACTGGACTCTGTGGTATCTTATCGCCACAAAGCTCCGTTCCCTCCCCAAGCGTGTCCTTCCCGGGCACCATCCTCAAATCTCCAGGAATTTGCCAACTGTAGATGGGGAGAATAGTTTGGGTGTTCCAGGAACGTCACGTGATGGGGCTGGTCCCTCTCTCAGCCGTTTTCCTTGCTCTGATCCAGTTGATGTACCATTTCTAGAGAGGAATTTGGCCGCATCACATTTCTGTAGAAAATCCCGAGTCTGCTGTGGCAGGAAAGCGTTGGATCTTGGCCAGTGAGCTGCAGCTAGCAAACTCCACATCTCTCTCTTTGCTACTTCATCTTCCAGAAGCTGCAGCAAGAGTTTTTTTAAAAAATTAATATTTTATTGAATTTTAACATTCATCGTTACTAATATAATACAGTAATACTTATCACAATCATATAAATCACAAATCACAACTGAGGCTTAAGTTGATACGATACAGTAGATTTAGTGTATAGGATTGAGCACAACCATCCAAGAATAAGAAGACAGACAACACAGTAGCCAGCTTCTAGTTAAGACTCTCTTCACACTTTTCCCTGTGAATGGGGTAATGCCTGCAAGTCTGACGTTATAAAATCCCTTCCACCATTGGCTGGAACAGGCAGGGGGCACTGCAGACGCTTACAGGGATTGGCTTAGCTCCTTCCCCCTGCATCTCCCAATGTTTCCATAGAGGAGGAAGAGACAACACCATACACCATCCTTTCCTGCTCTGCTTTCTCAGAGCAGCTCTGCCTTGCTTACTCTGGTGGCAGCTGTTCTTGCCTTACTCATAGGCAAAGGTAGCTGCTACCAGAGTAGCTTCGAGGTCTTGTCTCAAGACAGAGACACATACTTGATGGCTCCTCCTCTTTTCCTAGAATGCAGAGAAAGGCAAAGTGGATGAAAGAGTGCATGCGTGTGTGTGTGGGAGGGGGTAAGTGACTGCCTGAAGCCATCTGGAGTGCCTTCTGCCTGTTGCTGATGGAAAGGAGCCTGTTTCTCTTGAAATTTTGAAACAAGAGGAAGGAACTCTTTGTATTCCTCACTTGGGAGGGTAACACTTGAATCTGCCGACTGCCTTTGGGAAACAGAGGGGTATACGCCTTCCCTCACCTGCTCTTTGACTTTCGTTTGCTGCTGAACTGCAACACAATCTGGGGAGGACTCCTCTGCTTGGAATACGTGAAGCAGACTGTTCCCAGGGGCTTTTGCTTTGTTGCACATAGCAGAACTGGAATTCACCAAGTTCTTTATAAATGTATTAAGTCATTCTTTTGGTGTATGTTCAAGTAACTCAGTTGTATCCCCCCCACCCACCGAAGGCACAGATTCCATTTGATATCACCCAAAGTGTAGAAATCTCTCTCTGGGGCAAGGGTTGCTCATGTACCTATATCTTTCTTTTAAAATCCGTACTTTTTAGCTAGAAAGTAAAGGGTAAAGGTTCCCTTGCTCGAAAGCCAGTCGAATCCGACTCTAGGGTTGCGGTGCTCATCTCCGTTTCAAAGCCGAAGAGCCAGCGCTGTCCAAAGACGTTTCCGTGGTCATGTGGCCGGCATGACTAAACACCAAGGCGCACAGAACGCTGTTACCTTCCCACTGAAGTGGTACTTATTTATCTACTTGCAATTTCTTGCTTTCGAACCGCTAGGTTGGCAGGAGCTGGAACTAGAGCCGGGAGCTCACTCCGTCATGCAGCAACTTGGGTCTCGAACTGCTGAACTACTGACGTTCCACAGCCTGCAGTTCAGCATCTTAACCACTTGAGCCACTTGAGCCACCGCAGCTAGAAACAGCCTCCCAAATAGTACTTAGAAATCTGCTGCAATTGAAATGTCATGTAAAGTGCTGTTTGGAGAAGGGTGCTCAGCGGGGTCTGACTGTAGGCCCAACAGAACGAAGCCCAGGTGCCGCTTCCCCTCTCCGGGACATTGTTATGCCTGCTCTCCTTCAAGGAACTCAGGACATAACAACGGTCTTTCTTCTGCACTTTATCCCTACAAGAACCCGGTGAGGTGAGGTTAGGCTGAGAGAAGGTGACTGACGAAGGTCATTCAGCTTCCATGGCAGCATATTAATTTGAGCCTCGGTCCTCTCAGATATTACGCTGACACTCCTGCCCCAGCCCCACTCTCTCAAGCCCTATAAGGACATAAGAGAAGCCAATGTTGGATCAGGCCAATGGTCCATCCAGTCCAACACGCTGTGTCACACAGTGGCCAGAAATACCAGGTGCCATTGGGAGGTCCAGCAGTGGGGTGTGTGGGAGTCCAGTTGAATCTGAAGCCAGGCATGAAGGCCTGTCCAGCTGCCGTCCCTAACTGCAAAATTCTATGGGCCTAGAGAAGCAGCTGCTAGGGTACTGATGATGGCTTAAGATGATGTATCTACACTACAGACTTAAGCTGATTAAAAAATAAAACCTCACAATTGCCCTAGGTTGGAGAGGGCGGTGATAGTTGTCTGCTGAGTATCGCTGATGCTCCTAAAAACTACCGTTTCCAGGTTACCTAGGGAGAAGGAACACCTGCTTGTTTGAAAAATGTGTATAACAATTTTCCTGGCAGCACTAAAAGCACTTTCAGCCTGCAATGCAGCCGTGCCTTTAGTGACCTACGCAACTGTGGCCGAAATGGCCTAATCTGCCACTGTAGCAAAGTGTTCTTGGATTGCCCAATCAGGGTTGAACAACCTATGGCGATTGCTCTGTTAGGGAAGTTTATTGGCATTGCACAAAAGCCTGAGCCGTCTCTTCTGTCTTTCAGTACTGGAGCTTCCCAAAGAGCTTTCAGAGATGTTTGATCCAACAAGAGGTATGTAGCAGAACTGTATTTTCATTTGCTTTTCCTGGGGAGCATGAAGGAACTCGTGTCTGCTGGACTCTTAGTGCTCTCCATCTGGGGGCGGGGGAGGGGAGATGCCATGTGCATAGAGCCAGTTTGGTGTAGTGGGTAAGTGCGTGGACTCTAATCTGGGAGAACTGGATTTGATTCCCCACTCCTCCACTTGCAGCTGCTGGATGACTTTGGACAAGCCATAGTTCTCTCAGAGCTGTTCTCTCAAGGGCAGTTCTGGAAAGAGCTCTCTCAGCCCCACCTACCTCACGGGGTGTCTGTTGTGGGGAGGGAAAGGGAAAGGAGTTTGTAAGGCGCTCTGAGACTCCAAGTGAAGGGCGGGGTATAAATCCAGTCTCCTCTTCTTCTCTTCTTCATAGAAGCCCTAGAGTGCAAAGTTTGAGTCCTTTAAGACCAACAAAATTTAATTCTGGGTGGAAGCTTTCGTGTGCACGCACACTAGAAAGATTGCTGTTCAAAGCCTTTAAGGGGGTGGTGCTTTGTGGGAGCATCTTTGGATAAGAGCGGCCTCTGCTGGATACATGTGGATTAACAGCCAGTTCTGTCATTGCCCCTGCCTAGTGTACCTGTAACTCTGTTTAATTTGCCCAGCAAGACTTGAAGTACTGCAGGCAGACATCATTTTTTAAACAATAAGCAGGCATCATTTGTCTCTGCTTGCATTTTGGAACATTTTCCTCCGGTTTTTATTAAATAAACTGCAAAGGCATCACTTTAGTCAGTAGACATGCCAAAGAAAGACATATCGTATAATGGCTGGAGCCAGCGTCACATAAAACAGAACCTTCCTGATTGTTTTACATCTAGTGTAAAACAATATAGTCTACAATCCCTATCCTATATATAAAAATGAATAAAGAATTACTTAAATCTTGAACCGTATGTTGCAGTGTCATAATAATAAAGTGCTGTCAAGTTGCAGTGGACTTATGGTGCCCCCTGTAGGGTTTTCAAATGAGATGTTCAGAGGTGGTTTGCCACTGCCTGCCTCTGCATAGGAACTCTGGACTTGTTTGGTGGTCTCCCGTCCAAGTACTGACCAGGGCTAACCCTGCTTAGCCTCTAAGATCATAGAAGGGGAAGTCGTGGAAGTAGTGACAGACTTCACGTTCCTGGGATCCCAGATCACCGCAGACTGTGACAGCAGTCATGAAATTAAAAGACGCCTGCTCCTTGGGAGGAAAGTGATGGCGAACCTAAACAGCATGATAAAAAGTAGAGACATCACCCTGCCAACAAAAGTCCGCATGGTCAAAGCAATGGTATTCCCAGTAGTCATGTATGGCTGTGAGAGTTGGACTATAAGGAAGGCCGAGCGCCGAAGAATAGATTCTTTTGAACTATGGTGCTGGAGGAGACTCTTGAGAGTCCCTTGGACTGCAAGAAGATCAAATCAGTCAATCCTCAAAGAAATCAACCCTGACTGTTCCCTGGAAGGCCAGATAATGAAACTGAAGCTCAAATACTTTGGCCACCAAATGAGAAGGGAACACTTACTGGAGAAGACCCTGATGCTGGGAAAGATTGAAGGTCAAAGAAGACGGGGACGGCAAAGGATGAGATGGTTAGACAGTGTCATAGATGCAACGAACATGAAGTTGAGCAAACTTCAGAGGATGGCGGGAGACCGAAAGGCCTGGTGTGATCTGGTCCATGGACTCGACTGTGCGACTGAACAAAAAAATGCTTTTTGTAATAATGCTTTTAGTATTTGAATTATGGCATGGAATATCATTGGAAGACACTATGGACAGTAGGTTTTCAAGAGAAACTACCACGGTACATTGCCTCATAATTTATGATTGGATAGGTGCTTCAGTGTGTTCGGATGAAGTTGTGAACGAAACGAAAGCCAACTCCGGGGAGTTTCGTCAACCCACTTCTTTTTTTCTGTACCTGTGGAAGAAAAAATATGTAACAATGTGGATGTGTTATTAGCTATTATAAAATAACATTGTTAATATATTAGAGAAATTGCATTTCATTTCATCCCAAGCGCTGAGTGTCAGCCTGTTCTCTGGTTTATTAGTTGTCTTGGGCTGTTACCATTTATATTACTTAGCCTCTGAGATCTGACAGGATCGGGCTCATCTGCACTGTTCAGGCTGCGGTACTGCAATAAGGGTTAAATATATCTAAATTTCAAAAAATGCCAGCAATCACTTCCCAACGGTTATTTTATCAATCAATGCAAGATTACTTAAATATTAAATAACAAAGCTGCAAAATATTACACTGCAGTAACGAAGGTTTAATAAACTTTAGCTCTTGCTGTATAAGTTTTAACGTGCTGGAAGAGGTTCGTTGGCCCTTTTTCAACTCTGATCACCCAGCATGATCTGTGTCCTCTTCCCTACTGAAAACGGAACTTTGGCTGGACAAGAGGCTCGATGGGACTGTTCTGTTCACGCTTGGCCCCTGCTGGAGCTTCGCAGTGTCAGGGCAGGGAGCAGCTGCCCGAGGGGAGCCCAGAATGGCCTTGAGTGGCTGTGCGTGGCTCAGTGCTGCCTGCATTTGATGCTTGCCCTGCCAAGCCTCTCCAAATGCTCGGCTACAGTTAAAACGAGAGCCAGCGTAGTGTAGTGGTGCGGGAGCTGGGCTAGTACCTGTGAGACCCAGGTTCGAATCCCCACTCGTGCCGTGGAAGCTCGCCAGGTGACCTTGGGCCGGCCACAGCCAGCCCAGCCTACCTCACAGGGTTGTTGTGAGGATGAAATGGTGGACAGGAGAACGATGTAAGCCGCCTTGGGTCCAGTGTTCCCTCTAGGCTGAGTTAGTGTGAGCTAGCTCACAGCTTTTAGCCTCCAGCTCAGACATTTTTGTCTTAGCTCAGTAAGGATGGCTCCAGAGAGCAAACTAATTTATGCAGTAGCCAAATCGCTCGCTCACAACTTTAATGCCAGTAGCTCAACAAATTTTTGCTCACAAGACTCCACAGTTTAGAGGGAGCATTGCTTGGGTCCCCACTGGGCAGAAAACTGGGGTATAAACAAATTTAATAAATTTTTAGAAGCGTGCTTAGGTGAAGAAGGGGAGAGGCCCTGAGTCACGGGGCAGAGGAAAAGGGAAGTGAAAAACAGGCGCCCAGCCTGGGAAGCCGGTGGCAAAGTACGGAAGTGTAAAGTGTCTCTTTCTCTCACACAGAATGCATGAATTCTGAGCTGCTTGAAGAGCTAATGTCCTCTGAAGGTAAGGCTGAAGCCGGGGATCCCCAAACCATGTGGAGCTTATGGGTGCTTTTGGAATGTCAAGAACGTTGTGTAGGCACCACCACCAGATGGCTGCCAAGGGGAGTGGGGCTAGTCACTGGACATTGGGAGGTTCCAAGCCCTGGGTGCACCTGTGATGACTGGAGGCAAGCTCTCTCTAAACGGCGACTCCCTGCAGACCCAAAGGGGAGGTCTCCCGGGCTCTTCCGATGCACGTTTTGCTCCAATGAGGTGGAAGAAAGCTGGGACTGAAGAAGCGGGCATGCTAGACCACATTGGCAGGCCATAGGTGTCACTCTGGGAATCACAGCCTCAGGGGTAGCCTCATATGCTCTGGCGTCCCTGCAGCGATAGCCTTTCCTGACTCCTGTTTTCTCTTTGGCCAGTGTTCGCTCCCTTGCTGCGCCTCTCCCCGCCTCCTGGAGACCACGACTACATCTACAACCTGGACGAGAGCGAAGGGGTGTGCGACCTTTTCGACGTGCCTATCCTCAACCTCTGACTCTGGGCAGGCCATCTGGATGGACTTTGGGATGCGCCGATACATATATATATTTTTTATAAAAAACAACAAACTGGGGGAGAAAAGCCCCTCCGTGGTTTGGGGATTCCTTCTTTTTTGCTAGTGCTTGAGTGACTCACCTGGGCTGCTATAGTTTGGACACGAGACGGAGAGGAGCGGACTTCCTTCCTTCCAAGGCTTGGCAGCCCCGTTTGGGGGGCTCCTTCCTTTTCCGCATTGCACAGGCTGAGTCTCTGATTTTTTTTTTAACCTCCATTTTAGCTGGCCTCTCCCTGAATCCCAGGCCTCCATCCCAGATGGACTTGCATTTGAATCTTCCCGTTTAGCCCAAGAGCTTTCTGAGGTCCATCCCACCTGCTTTTGGCTTTCCTGCACTCCTGGAGAGACACTTTGTGTTAGGAACCCGGGGGCTGATCCGCAGCCCAGTGTATTTGGGAGAGCAAAGGATCAGTCTCTCTTATACTTTGTCCTCGTCGCGAACACGACTGTGCTTTGTTTGGCGATTGTACTTTTGTGTGTGCAGAGGGGTGAGCAAGGTGGGAGGCCGATGCCACAGGGATCCCAGCAGCCTCACTTTGCATCGGTTTTTACCGTAGGACAGGTGCTTAGAAGCGGCCTTTTAGAGTCCAGTCCCTCCTCATTTCAAGACACAGCCATCTGTATTGCTCAGAAGGCCACTGTGAGCGGAGTGGTTCTTCTCCTTTAGCTGCGTAGATGAACAAAAAGGGGGGGGTTCTCCAGCTTTGCACAGTCACTTTCCTCCGAAGAGACGTAATTGAGAAACTGATAGCTCCGAGCTGTGGCAAGGAAAAGCCTCTGGGACCTTTCTGCAAAGAAGCTGGCAAGCTGTGTCCCTGTGGGCCTGGAACTTTACAGCAGAAGCTGGTGGTGGCCTTCTGTAATTTGCCTGGTCAGCCTGAGGGCAATATTTAGGCGCTGGGGGTGGGCTGTACTGGCACAGTGGGACTGAAGACCACAAAACAGCTGTGTTAAATGTGCTAACCATGCTCCAGGTTGCACTGGGTTGCCGTGCTAGCACGTCTCTACCTTTCTTAAGCTTCTCCTGTACCTTCTAATGACAGGTGTTTGGGTTTTTACCCCCTGGTTGATCATCCGAAGGGCGAGAAATCTCCCTTTTGCACTTTTGGAAATCTCTCCCTCCGGTAGCTGAATCATCACTGGCTCTCTGCTCTTAACCTGAAGCGGACACTTAAAACGCTCACGCCCCAGCCCTTACCGCCAAGGAGAGTTGCAGCTGCTAAAGAGCTCCCCCCAAACCTTGCTGTGCGAAATGCAGCCCAGTTTCAGGTGAAGCACCCTGGCCTGTTAGTACCCTTAGGGCTGCAGACGGGTTCGGATCTAGACCATCCTCAGAACCAGGGAGTGCTTGTCTGTTGTAGAGAGGTGCTGGCCCTTCGTGGCGGGGGGAGGAACGTGCACTCCTTTGCAGAGTTGCTCCTGTCTCAAATGTGTTGCAGCTAATGCGCTTAGACTGGAGTAACTCTGCATAGTATTGCACTGCTAGTCTTACTTGCTGGAAATGGTGAAATAGGTGCCTCTGTCTTTCACCGGGTGGTGTTATTATTTGCCACCCCCTCCTCCAGAATAGAAGCTTGTTTCAGTTTCCAGAGGCTTAGAAGCCTGCGAAACAGCTGCTTGGCTTTGTTCTGGGCTTGAGTGTCCCAGATGTGTTGTGTGTCTGTCTCGCTCCTTCCGCACCCTGTGCCTCTAGAAGGCTAGCTGGCTTGCCCTGTTGGCTTGTTCACATCGGTTCCTTGACCTTTGTGTGTGTGACGGAGTGCTCTCCTAGCGGTCCCCCCCCCCTTGCTTACCTGTGCTGGCAATCTCCTGTTAGATGACGTCTGAAGATAACTAGAGAGATGTACAATGGGGGAAAATGAATTTTGATTCGTATATAAAGATTATTTTTATACTTTTTTTGCAGCAAAAACAAAACTTGCCTGTAATATTTGTACAGTGGGGTTGTGTTTGTTTTTTTTGAATGAATGAATGAATAAACTGATCCTTTCCGAGGGTGCCTCGTATCAGGACAAGTCGTCACCCTGCTCTGTAGTGGTGCAACAGAAGGGGACCCAAAGCAGATTACAGCATTTCTCCCTTTCTCCGTTTTACCCTCACAACAGTCTTGCGAGGTAGGTTAGGCTGAGAGCATGCGACTGGCCCAGGGTCAGTATGAGGTATGGCCGTGAGCGTCCTTAGTGGGGAGTGGCTGGAAAATGAGCTTGGTTTGGGAGCGGAACTTGGTGGGTTGACTCTAGCAGTGGATTTCTGCTAATGGTGAACGAAGGTAGATTTTGGGCAATCCCCCCCCCCCCCCCCGCCGCTCCCCCCCCCGCACTGTCATTCTGCCTATCCTCCAGGTTTCAGGCAGGGGCCACGGATCAGTGTAGCAGGAACTCCTTTGCATATTAGGCGACACACCCCTAATGTAGCCAATCCTCCAAGAGCTTACAGTAGCCCCTGTAAGAAGAGCTCTGTAAGCTCTTGGAGGATTGGCTACATTAGGGGTGTGATGCCTAATATGCAAAGGAATTCCTGCTACAAAAAGAGCCCAGGATCAGGTGACGGGGAAGACCTCTGCCTGAGACCCCGCAGAGCCACTGCCAGTCCGAATGGACAAGATTGACTTCGACGGGCCAAGGCATTAAGGCAGTTTCATGTGTTCACTCTGAGCACTGCCAGCTGCAGTAGGAGGCGGGAGTCCCACTCCGTTGACAAAAGCCCCACCAGCAGGAGTTACTGCGGGATCCGGCCCATTAGCTGCCAGCGGACCTTCTCTTCTAGGTTAAACGTTAGCCAGAGGTCAACTGCTTACCCTGTGAAAACAGATCGCGGCAGTCTACTGGAGAATCTGTAACCAAGGGTAGCTAAAGTACTAATTCAAGGGGGAGGGGAGTGACTGAAGGTGCTCCTGAATTGTGCCGTTTTAAGGAGAGGAGAATCCTTTTTACTGCCACAGGCCTAGCAGAGAAGGATGATAGTTTGCCCTCTTAGTCCCTGTGCTGGAACTCTGTCCTGACCATAAACACAGCCTGGGACTGGTTTTCCCTGCCTGTGTGGTGTGGGAGTGGATGGGGAATGGGAAATAACCCTGGGGCAAACAGAGCTCAGTGGCCCTCTGCAGTAAGCCTCTACGTGCCACTCCATGCCAGTAAAGTTAAAAGGTAACGGTTCCCTTGCTCGAAAGCCAGTCAAATCTGACTCTAGGGTTGCGGTGCTCATCTCCGTTTCAAAGCCGAAGAGCCAGCGCTGTCTGAAGACGTTTCCCCCGCTGCTGCCTCCTTGCCCATGAGGGGTCTGAGCCCAGGGACCGCTGGAATGGTGGCAGAGGTGCCAGAGCTGGCTTCTGTTTGCTGCCGGCCATCAGGCATCTTCTCCGGAAGGTTAAAGGGCTCAATCTGCCCCTGATCTGTGCTCCCGATCTCTTCCTTGTGTGCAACAACTGGTCTTTGTGCTTCTCCCACGCAGTGAGAGGTGGTCTTCCTTGCTGCGCCCAAGAAGGCTGATTCAAATATGTGCTTCTGTTGAATTACTTTTATTTTCCTTCATCGAGCGTAAGACCACCTTTGCTGGATCAGACAAGTGGTCCATCAAGTCCAGCATCTTGTCTCGCACGATCGGAAGCAGAAGAATTCACCATGGCTAGGAGCCACTGATGGACTGATCCTCCGTGAATTTATCGAATCCCTCTTTAAAGCTATCTATGCTTGTTTTATACCTCAGTGCTCCCCCCAGTAGAGACCCAGAGCAGATTACAACATTCCCCCGTCTCAATTTCATCCTTACAACAGTCCTGTGAGGTACGTTAGACAGAGAGCACGTGACTGGCCCAAGGTCACCCAGTAAACTCCCACGGCAGTGGGGAACTCAAACTTGGGTCTCCCAGCTCTCAGCATAACCCTCTAACCCAAACTTGCTTAACATAAGAGCCACACAGAATAAACGTCAGATGTTTGAGAGCTGCAAGACATGAGCAAATATTACGCATTTTTATTGGAAAATATGCAAATTTGCTTTTTGTTAACATTAGACTGTGTGAAAGAGCTGTAGGCGGCTCTCGAGCTGCAGTTTGGCCACCCCTGCTCTAACCGCTAAACTGCCCTGGCTTTCACTAGCGTCTAACTTGCTGGGACTATGATGTATCCATGTTTGTAGCTAGCATTGATCTGGAATGCTCAGATGGAGGCTTGGCCATGCGGCAGAGTTTTGTTTACTGCTAATTTCCCCCTTGAAAATAGAGTTGCTACGCACCCTGGCATCAAGCCACGGCTTCTGCTTACTCAAGATGTGTCTAACAGACGGTGGTGGTAAAAGGCAGAGTTGTAACCCTACCCCTGTTCTTCATAGGGTGGGTGTTTACACTGGCCAATTTTTCCCCTTCCATTCACACAAATGAGTGGAAGATAGAACATCTGTCCTACAGTTAATCCTGGATAAAGTAATAAACGGGCTCGGTTTCCACTACCTGTACAAAAAGCCCTGCTGTACTTTCCAAGCCGGCAGCCGTTTCAGAACTGGCCATCAACCGCTTCATAAAACATGCTCCCTTGTGGGAAGGATGGTGAGAGCTAGTAGCAAAGGTGAGCTCAAATATGAGGCTAGGCTCGATGCTGGCTCCTGTTTATGACAGTGCCAGATTATGATGGAGGGGAGAAGATAAAACCACGGTGAGCCCACTCCTTTAGCATGAGGTCTGAGGCTAGACTGCTTTTCTGGTTAGTCTCTCCCTTCCCCTACTGCTATGGGAGGAAGAGATCATCGGTATAGATTACAGTGGCTGTAATGCAACTTCCCGATATGGCTAGCTTTTGTGGTTGCAAGCTTAAGTGCATACACAGGTCCTGTCCCCCCCCCCCCGCCTTCCTCCAACCAGTGCTCAGCTTCCTTAAGCATTTTGCCACACTTGTCGGTCAGCAAGGGTTCTCAGTCTTCATTGGGCTTTGGGGGGCTGGCTGGTTTTTTACGTTTTAAGAACCCCTCCCCATAGTTTCCTGTACACCTGAAGGAGTCCTCTAAGTACACAGGAAACCTTTCCTTGGATGTGGCGGAGGGAGATGTTTGGCTTCCGTCCTGCTAGGCACAGCCCCACCAAGACACAATTTGTATGTTTGCCAGCAATCTGGCCGTAACCATGGTTCCTAGTTTCATATTCAGTCATAGGTTTCACAACAGTTACCCCCTTTTAACTTTCCCCCTCATACAAGGAGCAGAGGGTGGTACTGGGGATTCTCTGCCGTTTTATCCTTACAACAACACAGTGCGGGGAGAGTGACTGGCCCCCCAGGTAGGGCAGCCGGCTCTGGGATCGGAAATACCTGGAGATGAGAGGGTGGGGTTTAGGGGAGGGAGGGACCTTGCTAGGGTATAAGACCATACAGTCCACCTTCCAGGGTAGTCATTTTCTCCAGGAGAAGTGGAATAAATGTTTAAAATAATAAATAAGCAATCTATGTAGTCTGGGTACCAGGTATGACTCTGGGAGATCTTCAGCCCCCACCTGGAGCTTGGCAAGTGTGGGGTCTGCGTTTGCTAGCCCGATACTCTAACCACTACCCCATGCTGCTCCTCACTTATATGCGTCTGTGGGAACCAAGGCAGACTCTAATCTGGGAGAAACGGGTTTGAGTCCCCACTTCTCCCCATGCAGCTGCTGGTGTGACCTTGGGTCAGTCACAGTTCTCTCAGAGCTGTTCTCTCTAGATCAGTTCTCAGAGCTCTCTCAGCCCCACCAGCCTCACGGGGTGTCTGTTATAGGGAGAGGAAGGGAAGCCGCTCTGAGACTCAAAGGTGGGGTAGAAATCCAACTCTTCCTCCACCCCGCAGATCCTGGAATTGCCCACAGCCTCCACCTCCGTAAAACACCCCCTGCTGGGGCCCCAGGCCAGACTCTCCCGCCTTTGCACTGAAAACTGTCACTTGGTTAATCCCTGCGGGTTGCGAACGGGCTGTGGATGGAAAAGCACTCTGTGCACGCTCAAAGGGCACCTGATCCTTTTCTTCCCAGAATTCGCAAACAGGTTCCGGGGACCGATCCTTGCCTTGCGCGGCACGACGCCGCAGAGGCCACCATTTCCTCGACAGTAAGATTAGCCCAGGAGGACGAAGGGAGGGTGGCCCGCCTTCTCCACCCCGCGTACTCCTGAGCCTAATCCCAGAAGCGGAGCAAGCCGAACTTCTGCAGGAACAGGGAGACGGCGGGAAGGCCCAGCTCCACCGGTTGGATTCCTGCCTGCGGGAGGCGGAGCGTCCTTAGCCCCTGGAGGCTCCGGGGATGGGCGGCGCCCGGAAGCCTGTCCGGCCCGGGCCCCGGACCTCTCCAGCCCGCCGAGCCCTCCCCGGGGGCGGGGACGGCAGGCCTCCCGCGCACCCTTCTGGGGAGCCAGCCGAGCCACCGCCCCGGAACTCCCGAGAGCCGAGCAGGAGGCGAGTTGCAGCGCCCGGGCTCGGAAGAAGAAGACGGCGGGAGGCGGGAGCCCCTCGGCCAGGCCGCCTCGCCCTTTGCACCCCGCCCGAGCCAAGAGGCGCAGATCCGGCGCGGGAGCCGAGCTGGGGCGACTCTTGCTCGGCCGGAGCGCCTCTTTGCCCCGCGTGGAGGGAGGCGCTGGGCCGCCGCTCGGCCTCTCCGGTGGGACGGTGGGTATCTCCGCCCTCCTCTCGGGGACGGCGCAGCAGCGGCGGTCCAGAGGCGGGGAAGGGGCAAAAGCGAAGCCCCTCTCGCCCTCCTCCTCCCCCCCGAATGGGTCTGGGAAGATGGTGGGAGAGAACCGGTGGGGGCGAGTTTTCTGCCCAGTTCCGGGCGGGCTTGTTTCGGAGACGGGTCCCGACCCGTGGAGTTCCGTCGAACTTTGCGCCCGCGAAAGCGTGCCGAGGACTGCAACTCTGGCTGGCGGCGGCTTGCCGGGGGAGAGGCGAGCATTGTCCCAAAGTTTGAGAAACGGCTCTCTTTTCTTTTCTTTTCTGAAAGGGGCTTGTGTTTTGGGTGCCTGCGTGCTAGTCTGTTTTCGGGAATAATGGAGACGGCAGCGAAGTGGCTCTACACGAAACGTTTTCCTTATTCCTTTTTTAACTGCCAGTTCCAATGTTGCAGTTCTCTCCGCTTCCTTTCTTTTTCTACATAGAAGGATGCCAAGAGGGAAAAAATGCGTTAAAAATGAGATTTCGAAAACTAATTCCACCAGGGTTTTTCATGCTGGTGGAATGAGTGTATTGCTCTTGGAATGCCTCCCTAGGTCTGAACAAACTCCTAGGATCAGAATAAATAGTTTGCATGGGGAAAGTGAAGGTCTAAGTTGGGAGATATTTATTTATTGTTTGCATTTAGATAGGGCTTCTTCTGTTGAAGGGCAGATGGCATAAATTGGATGCTGTGTTTCAACCCCAGAACATTTTCATGATTCCTAAGAGAGAGTGCCTTGAGCGTGCACAGAGTGCAGCTGCCGCTGACCTTCCTGTATCAAGAATACTTGCCAAGTTTGGGATGTGGGCTCAAACACCTGGCAAGCTTTAGTGTGGTTTGTCTGAGGTTTTTTAGATTGATGTGAATTAGTTTAGCCTACTTCCAAATGGAACTTCCACATTCAGTAGGCTGTAGATCTCTGAATCCCAGTGCCAGGAGGCAACATCAAGGGAAGGCCTTGGCCTCTCTGCCCTGTTGTTGGATCTCCAGAGGAATTCGTTGGCCACTGTGTGAGACTAGACAGACCACAGGTCTGATCCAGCAGGGCTCTTCTTATGTTCTTGTGTACCTCTCACCCTGAGACTCAAGGCCTGGTTGTGTTTTCAGTCCCAGTATCATTATTATAGTATTGTTATGTATCATATTATGGCCCCGGTCACATGGCAAAGTTGCCGTGGGAGAGGCACGGGAGTCCCGTGGATTTTCCAGGCGTGATCTCACCCCAAAATCTGGGAAGCGCAGTGCTCCTGTGGCGAACCCTTGGCTCCCCGCCGAAGGTGCGGAGTTAAAAACTAGTACCTACGAGGTACTAGTTTCCTGAAACCGTGGGCCAAGGGCGGGCGTCTGAGCGCGTTGCCGGTGAACTTATGTGGCATTCTGGCGCCCGGCGCTGTTCGTCTCCGCAGGTTGCGCAACAGCGCCCAACAGCGCATGCGCACAAAGAGTGATTGCTAGTGTGATCGCGCGGCGTGGCTTCTGTGCCGCATTGCAGGATACCCATCTGATTGGCATTTCCCCCGAACCTCGGGACCTCAACCGGGACGTGTGCTCGGGCAGCCGTGCGTTAGTTTCCTCCGGGGCAATTAGCCCCCCCCCCCGATATCCGGCCCATGTGACCGCGGCCTATAATTATTATATTACTGCTGCATAGCCCAGGCTAGCCCAATCTTGTCCAGTCTCAGAAGCTAAGCAGGGTTGACCCTGGTTAGCGCTTGGATGGGAGACCACCAAGGGAGTCCAGGGTTGCTGTGCAGAAAAAGGCAATGGGAAACTGCCTCTGAATATCTCTTGCCTTGAAAACCCTGTGGGATTGCCAGAAGTTGGCTGTGACTTGATGGCAAAAAATAATAATAATAGTATTACAGTGCTATCAAAATCCATGATTCTCTAGAGCGGTGGTTCTCAACCAGTGGGATGTATACCTCTGGTGGGATGGACGGTTTTCTTAGCAGTTGTTAAGAATTCATGCTCCCTCAATCCCCATGTCCACCTGCAAACCTGATGTGCTGTTTCATGCCCACCCTACGTTTCACGGGTTGTCTGTGACCTTTTGCCGTGCTTGTAGTGACCTGGGACGCTGGGTGTTTCTCCTCATCTTTTGTTTCTCCTGCCCACCAGCAAGTGTCTTTGATGTGCCACTTCCTGCCAGTCCATTTGTGGTTTTGTAAATTTTATGTCCTTAAAACTTCCTGTAAATGAGGAATACAGTAATATAATGTCCGTAGTCATAAAAATGTTGGTCTTGGGGAAAGGGGTGTTTTTGTGTCTGTCCTGGTAGGACCCGGTTTCTTTGAAAGAGTGATTGATGGGATGTAAGATGCTGCTTTGTAGCAGCCTGATAGCCCAGCCTGGCCTGGTCTCATCAAACCTTGGGAGCTTAGCAAGGAAGACTGGGTTTGCTATATCCAGGAAGGCAATGACTAACCCCCTCTGTTCATCTCTTGCCTCCAGGGAGGGGCTGTGACTCAGTGGGTAGATCATCCGCTTGGCATGCAGAAGGTCCCAGGTTCAATCCCCGGCAACTCCAGCTGAAAGGATCAGGTAACATGATAATAATAGTAAATAATAATACTTTCAATTTATTAATCGCTTTCCCCAGTGGGCTCAAAGCGATGTACAGTTACACATTAGACAGGGGACTAACAATGTTCAAAGGGGATAGGGAGGACAACATATATTCATTTTTAATTGCACACGCTGTCACTTCATGGTGAAAACGTCTTCTGGCTTGGCTCAGTCATTTTCCGAACGGCTGCTTGTCAACCAGGCTTCAGGACCCGTATGTCACATCGCCACACTGCCACCGCCTGGCCGGAGACATCCACTGCAGGGATTTTTGTAGCCGAGAAGTTCTTTCGCCTTTTCCCGACCTCGACCAGGAAGTCCTGACCGTCAGCTAACACCCTCCCACAAGGGAGATTGGTGTGCCCACCCTCTCTAAGGAGTGGTCCCCATTTTATCTACTCGCCGAAGCTTTTGAATCGCTGGGTGGACGATGATGGGAAAGACCTCTACTCAAGACACTGGAGAGCCCCTACCAGTCTGGGAAGACAGTAGTAGCCTTGATGAACCAGTGGTCTGATTCAGAATAAGGCAGCTTCGTGTGTGTTCATGCCTTGAAAACCCCATGGCCCCAGGGGTGCTATGAGTCGGCTGTGACTACATGGCGCCCCATTGTTATTATTGTTATTATTCAATTCTTATTATTCAAGAAGCTGCTTAAGAGAAAAGATGAGTTTCTTCCCCAACAAACTTCTCACAATACAAGAACTCGTAGGCACTCAGGGAAATTGCTGAGCAGTCGGGTTAGAACAGATAAAAGTACTTCTTCGCCCAAAGAGTCTGAGTGATTAACACACGGAATTCCCTGCCACAGGAGGTGGTGGTGGCGGCTACAGGCATGGACGGCTTCAAGAGGGAATTGGATAAACAAATGGAGCAGAGGTCTATCCGTGGCTATTAGCCACAAGGTATAGATAGGAATTCTCAGTCTGGGGCAAGTGATGCTCTGTATTCCTGGTGCTTGGGGGGGGGGGCAACAGTGGGAGAGCTTCTAGTGCCCTGGCCCCACTGCTGGACCTCCTGATGGCACCTGGTATTGTTTGACTGGATGGGCCATTGGCCTGATCCAACATTGGCTTCTCTTTTGTTCTTAGTCTAAAGCGCAGTATAAGGAGCTGTTGTCGTTTAATTACATGCACTTCTCCTCCTGCTTAATTTCCAAGTCTGTGTCCAAGGGATAGGTGAATCTGTCTTCTGTTGCCTGTGGGGAATTCCTCTCTCTGGTTCTTCTTGGTGATGAGTGGATCCCTCAGGGCCAAAGTAGATGTGGTTGTGTCCTCAGGTCAGACCCATGGACACTGTCATAGAGTCAAAGAGTTGGAAGGGGCCTCCAGGGTCATCTAGTCCAACCCCCTGCACATCTAGTTTGGCCCTCAGCTGCTCCCTGGGGGGGATTCTCTTGACACCTCATTCTCTTTCAGGAGCCATTTTGAAGCAGAAACAGGACTGGTGGGACCATGCCGCCCTCCAAGGATGTTGTGAAAATTGCAGTCCAGATGATGGGAGCCATCCCCCAGCTCATAGAACTCAACCAGGTAGTATTGTGTGTTTAAGGCAGCCTTCGACAATCGTCTCGTAATTAGGGGAGGGGTAATGATACATTATGGAGCTGCGGTGGCTCAAGTGGTTAAGATGCTGAACTGCAGGCTGTGGAAGGTCGGTCGTTCAGCAGTTCAAGACCCGGGGGCCGCATGACGGAGTGAGCTCCCGTCTCTAGTTCCAGCTCCTGCCACCCTAGCAGTTCGAAAGCAAGAAATTGCAAGTAGATAAATAGGTACCACTTCGGTGGGAAGGTAACAGCGTTCCGTGCGCCTTGGTGTTTAGTCATGCCGGCCACATGACCACGGAAACGTCTTCGGACAGCACTGGCTCTTCGGCT
Organism: Gekko japonicus; assembly: GCF_001447785.1. Lineage (NCBI taxonomy): Eukaryota > Metazoa > Chordata > Lepidosauria > Squamata > Gekkonidae > Gekko > Gekko japonicus. The sequence continues at coordinate 1,180,790 of NW_015172561.1, read as the reverse complement.
TTGAAACGGAGATGAGCACCGCAACCCTACAGTCGGATTCGTCTGGCTTTCGAGCAAGGGATATTTCGAGCAAGGGATATTTTTTAATGATACATTGGTAGAGCATCTGCTTGGTGTGCAGAAGTTCCCAGATTCAGTCCCTGGCACCTCCAGTTAACAGGATCAGTTGGTGGGTGATGTGAAAGACCTCCACCGGAGACCCTGGAGAGCTGCTGCCAGTCTGAGTAGACAATACTGACCTTGATGGACCAAGGGTCTGATTCAGTATGGCAGCTTTCTGTGTTCACGTGTGACTTTCCTTCTTTGCCGTTCTGTGCCTCATGTTCCCTAAGTATTTTATGGAGTCGCATCCCAGGTTGGCATCCTTCCAGTGGCTCAGTATATTTGGGACATAAATGAGCAGGTCTGTTGCTGGTGCTGAGTCTGGTGG
>NW_015172561.1:1156236-1180321 GCF_001447785.1 Gekko japonicus | reverse complement strand
AGGCGAAGCCCTTGTCTGCGGTTGTGAAAGAGGTTTGTGATGCGTGAGTAAATTTTTGCTTATCACCTTCACCTTGTGGCAGAGTGTATACGCTTTCCAAAAAGAAAACCATAAGCATTTGCATGTTTGTGGAAGACTATGGAAAAGTAGGACTGTCATCGTATTAAATGGCTGAATTGTACATGTTTTGGCCAATTGCAAATGTAGCCCAATATATTGATTATAGGAGTACGGAAGTATAAGTCCGAAGTAAAAACCTTACCTTTTTCAATTGGCAATTAGCAAAAACGGACAAAATATGCAGTATGGTAAAAAATGATGGAATAAACCATGTGTAGTTTGCATAATTTATGCTAGATGTAGAATTCAGCTTTCTTGGCAAAGATTTTTAAACAGGATTATCCTGGAGCACAGAGAGCTCTGGATAGTTTTTAAAAAACAACCACCCCCACCACCCCGAATAGATAGACAGCTTTCTAAAACTATCTTTAGTCAGTTGTTTCCTTGTGGGATGCTATAGGAATTATACTAAAAACACTGTAAGCAAGGGCCTCCTTAAGCATCTTATCACCTCTTCTGGAACACAGGAATGGTGTCTTTTGACATAAAGTGCCCAGAGTGATGCAGAATTGACATAACCTGATCACAGCAATGAACTCAGGGGATCTGGTTTGCTAAATGCAGCAAAATGAGGTGGTAAAATGAGCTGTGTTATGTAATCAAAATTTTTAATATCCCCCTGTTTTTTTAAAAAAATGCAAACATCACAATCTTCTTGCAAGCAGAAAAAGAGCATCTAAGGGAGCAGGCTGGAATATAACCTTGTTCCTTCATGTGCTGATTTTTCACCTGTGGGGGTGGGGGTTTAAATGTTGGATAGGATTTAAAAATGGTGCTCCCGCCTGCAGTCTCAAGGTAGACAGCTACTGTTTTCCTGTTTGTGCATGCCTGTAGCCCAAGTTCTTTTGGTGGTCTCTGTTACAGGTGGAACTTGAACAATTCGGAGCGTTATGCCTTGCAGTATGTGGACGGCCAGCAGGCCTACATCACAGAGTCGGTGAGTGTGTTTGGAGTGCCAGTCCTTGTTCCTTGGGCTGTTGCCAGCTGCTCTTCTGAATGCAAGATTTTGATCTTGTAACAATTTCCCTTTATAAGATTTTGGTCCTGTAACCATTTACCGTGTCCCTTAGCAGTCAAGGACCCACATATCTTCGGGACCAACTCTCTCAATATGCCCCAGGAAGAGCATTACAATCTGGAAATAAGAACTTCCTGGTGGTCCCCAACCCAAGAGAGATCTGGCTGTCCTCAACCAGGGCCCAGGGCCTGTTCATCCCTGGCCCCTACCTGGGGGAACTCTCTGCCTGAGGACATCTGTTACCATTTCGTAGGGCCTGCAAGGCAGAGGTGTTCCGCTGGGCATTTGGTTGAGGACAGCGATGGCCTGGCACTCTCACATCCCACTCCCCCCTGCTGCTCTGCATTTTACTTAATCCAGGAGGCAAGCGGGTATTGGAAATGTACCTCCATCTTGGATTGGATTGTTTTCCTGTGGTTGTTGAATTTGAATGCTGTTTTAAGTCTATTTTTATTGATGTAAGCGGCCCTGAGCCCTGCTCGCAGGGAAGGGCGGCCCGAATAAATCTAATAAATTAATTACAAAAATAAATGTTTTGTTTTGCTAGAACCGTGGAGAGATTAAGAACGGGAGTATCCTGCAACTGACCACTGCGCCGGTGGGTTCCTTTATAAAATGGTAACCAGTGTTTCCTCTAAGCTGAGTTAGTGTGAGCTAGCTCACGGTTTTTTATCCTCCAGCTCACACATTTTTGTCTCAGCTCAGGAGGGATGGTTCCAGAGCAAACTAATTTATGCAGTAGTCAAATCACTTGCTCACAACTTTAATGCCAGTAAGAACATAAGAGATGCCAGTGTTGGATCAGGCCAAAGGCCCATCCAGTCCAACACTCTGTATCACACAGTGGCCAGAAATACCAGTGCCATCAGGAGGTCCACCAGTGGGGCCAGGACATTAGAAGCCCTCCCACTGTTGACCCCCCCCCCCCAAGCACCAAGATGACAGAGCATCATTTGCCCCAGAGTCCCTATCTATACCTTGTGGCTAATAGCCACTGATGGACCTCTGCTCCATATGCTTATCTAATTCCATTTTGAAGCCGTCCATGCTTGTAGCCGCCACCACTTCCTGTAGCTCACAAAGTAGCTCACAAAGTAGAATTTTGCTCACAAGACTCCACAGCTTAGAGGGAGCATTGACGGTAACCCCTGCACTTTGTCAAGACTACTTCTCTGCTAAGGGGCAGGATCCTTCACACGTCTTCCCCGTGTGGTGCTAATCTGGATCTCTTCAAAATGCAGTGCTTAGACTAGGATCTGAACAATCTGGCTTCGAGTCCCCATTTTGCCCTCTGGATTTCTCCAGCCAAATTTTATACCTACTCTCCTTACCATCAGTGATCTGGAGGGTTTCGAGAGAGGGGGAAGCGATTGCAATTTGTGTGTGTGCTTTTCCTAGGAAGTGTTCTTTTAAAACACATGTTGCCATGCCGATGGCAGCATGGGAAGAATTTAGTTCTATCCCACCTTTCTGCCTTCACAGGGGCCACCGAGGTAGCAGACAAATTAAAACACACATAATAAAACCATGTTTTAAAACTATTATACCCCCCTCAGAACACACATCATTTAAAAAAAAAAACAGAGCTGAGACACAAACAAAGACATAAAACAACAAAACATTGGTTAGGAAGGAGGGATTGCTGAGGGAACAGCAAACAAAACAAAAAAGTCTTCACCTACTGGCGGAAAAGGGCAACACAAGGGAACAGATGAGTCTCCTTCAGGAGGGCGTTCCAGATTTTTATTTTTATTTTGTATTTGTGTTTGTCTGCACCTGGAAGTCATGTCGACCTCTGGTGACTGACCCCTACTGGGGGCCTGGAGGATATTCAGAGAGGTGGCTGAATAAAGCCTGCCTCTGTTCTCCCGACTGGGTATTCCAAGGAAGTCTCCCATCCAAATACTAACCACAGTAAACCCTGCTTAGGGTCTTAGATCTGACGAGATCAGGCTTGCCTGGGCTATCCAGGTCAGGGTGGAGTTCCAGATCTTTGGTGCCACCACAGAGAAGGCCCTCTCCTGGGTTGTTACCTGCCTAATCTCAGGAGGCATGTGACCTGAGGCAGGGCCTCCAAAGAGGACCGCAGTGGTTGAGTGAGTTTAGGGGACCCATTTGGCTGCCATACTTAACCCTTGTGTATTTTACTCCCCTGGGCGGCTAGCCTCATTGGCAGGACATTAATGCATCACAGGGCTCTTTTTGTAGCAGGAACTCCTTTGCATATTAGGCAACACACCCCTAATGTAGCCAATCCTCCAAGAGCTTGCAGTAGCCCCTGTAAGAAGAGCTCTGTAAGCTCTTGGAGGATTGGCTACATTAGGGGTCTGTCGCCTAATATGCAAAGGAGTTCCTGCTACAAAAAGAGCATGTCTGATCATCTCCTTGCCTTCCTCCCTGGCAGGACCACGAAGCAGTGAAACTGTATGGTGGGATCCAGAGCAACCATGTGAACGTAAAGACCGACTCTTTGAAGAAGCTGGCCGGCCTTTCGCGAGACGTCGCTTTCGCTCAGGAATTCATTAGCAGGAACGGCCTGAACCAGCTCTTCCTCATTGTGGAAGAGGAGAACAAGTGAGTGTTCTGCTGGACCTGGATTCTCTGGGCGTGGGCAGCCCCTCTGGATCTCCAGCTGAGTATGTTTCTTCTTTCCTACCGCCCGCAACATGCCTTCCAAAGTCACAAGCCAAGATATTTCATTACAGCCTTCTCCATGGCCAAGTGGAGGGGAACTGTCATTCAGAGATTTACTCATCGCCCTGTTAGTAATAAGCACCTTAGAGGGTCCAAAGCATGTCTGTCTAGTTCAGCCGAGGTCCATCAAGTCCAGTAATCCCCAGCGTGGCACCTGTGGGTACCACTGTGTCCAATGATGTGTTTCCTCATGCCCACTTCCTCCTTTCCCAAAGCAAAGTGCCAGTTTTGGCTTTCCTCATTGGAGCCAGGATGGCTGGAGAAGAGCCGAAGGGGCCTCAACCTTTGCTCTGTAAGGAACACCCGTCTGGAAAGTTGCCTGAGTCATAGGAGGATGCTTGGCTTGCAGCCTCTCAACATCCTGTGACTGGGCCTGGCCTCCATTTTGTGGTTGGCCACACTCTCCCCTCCTCACTGTGGCAGCCATTTTGTGACCTACCTGTTCTCAAAATCCAGAAGCGGCCACAGGCTCCGCAAGGGCTTTGGATCTCTCATTTAGTCAAACGTTTTGTTTCCTGCAGTGGCCGAGCAGATATCCCAGAAAGTCTTCAAGCAGGGGACAAATGTCACTGCTCTCCCCCTAATGTTGTCCTCTAAGCAACCAGAAACCATGGTTTGTAAAGAACTGGTAAAGTATGGTGTGTGCTAAGTCTGGTTTAGTGCAGATCGTAGGCACAGCTGTCGCTCTGTTTGTCAGCTGCTGTATAACAAAACAGACCAAACGTAAGAAAAACAGTCGGCAAGACGCCCTTAAGCCACGGTTTGTTTTTAAATGGTTTGGCAGCTCAAGCCGTGATTTGGGTTCTGAGCTATGGTGTGTCCAAACCATAGTTTGGTGTGATGGCCGTGGTCGCACCTCTTATCATAGTCTCTGGGAACAGAGAGAGAAAGTTCTGCAGAGGAACCAGGAATTAACTTGTGGAAAGCACTGCCAGTGGATGTAGGGATAGTCCACGAGCATACACAGAGAGCAATAGAAGGGATTTTCACATCTTCACCAACCTCCAAGTGGAGCCTGGAAATCTCCCACAATTACACCTGATCTCTAGACGACAGAGATCAGTTCTTCTGGAGCAAATGGCTTTTTTGGAGGGTGGACCCTATGGCGTTATACCTCTCTGGGCTCCCTCCCCACATCCTGCTCTCTCCAGGCTCTATCGCCAGATCTCCAGGAACTTTTGAACCCAGAATTGGCAACCCTAAGGAGATGTCCTTCAACAACTACTAGCCATGGTAATTAAAGGGAACCTTTAATCTGAATGCCAGTGCCAGGAGGCAACATCAGGGGAAGGCCTTAGCCTCTATGCCCTGTTGTTGGACCTCCAGAGGAACTGGAGACAAGATGCTGAACTAGATGGACCATGGGTCTGATCTAGCAGGGCTCTTCTGTTCTTGAACAATCGTAATAAAATAGAGAAGAGTTATAAGGCGTCATGATATAAGGTGGCATGATCTGGTCCATGGGGGCGTGAAGAGTCGGACTCGACTGTGCGACTGAACAACAACAAGTAAGGTGTCATTGCTGTTTGGAATAATCTTGTACATTTAAATAAAAACCCAGAAATTTGTTTATCTAGTGGCAGAAGTCAAGATGGACGGTACCGGCTGGATATTAGGAAAAACTTTTTTTTTTTACAGTAAGAGTTGTGCAACAGTGGAATCGGCTGCCTAGGGAAGTGGTGGTGAGCTCCCCCTCACAGGCAGTGTTTAAGCAGCGGCTGGACAAACGGGGGGTGGACTAGATGGCCTGTGTGGCCCTTTCCAACTCTCTGATTCTGTGTTCTGAACAGAAGTCTGTGTTTTCTGTCTTTCCTTCCTGTCTTTCTGGAATCTTCCTTTTTCTGGGAATGTTTATACAGAAACTCTCTCCTCTTCATTTCCTTCCCTCCTTCCCTCCTTCCCTCCTTGTCTCTGTCTTTTTCTAGGTGTCTCTTAATGCATCACCCCTGTGGTTTCTGAGTGTCTCTCTTCCTCCTGCTCTCTGGCTTCTCAGGGGTGGTGCTTCTGGGGCCCTCTCACCCTGTTTGCTGTCTGTTGCTCCAGCACAGGGGAGACTCTAGCGCACGCTCTCAAGGCCTTCATGGAGCTGATGGAACATGACTTCATTTCCTGGGAGACCCTCAGTCCCACTTTCATTAAAAAAGTAAGTTTTACCTCAGAACCCAAAGAGCCTAGTTGGGAGGCACTCTGGCAGCAAATCTTTGTGTATTCTCGGACAGCTGGCCAATCAGGCTGGGCTTTTTTGTACACCAAAGAAGACAAAAGGGTGGTGATGGGAAAAATTCAAGCATCACTTTTATGAGGGAGATGCCCTGCACCTGTTACCATTTGCAGAAAACTTGAGATTTCTTCTCTGTCTATCCTGACCTCCCTCTCTATGGTGTTGGAGGCCTTTCCTAGCCCTGGAGACTTAAAAGGAGGATGTGAGAGATCTACTCAGCTGTGTATTCCAGCATAGTGTGTTCCGCCATAGAACCAGAGCATGTCTGTGCCAACAACTGCACAGAATTTAATAAAATTTCTATTCCCTACGAGTTCCTGAGGAATTCAGAAAATTCCTGGTCGATTGACTGCCTGAGTAGAACTCAGATGGGAATGACAACAGTCACGAAATAGAACATATGTACTATTTCACAGGTCTCTGGTTCTTCCGGTGTCTTATCTGCAAACATGAGCTCTATAACATGCACATCTTGGGTGCAAACTGAGATGTGTTAATTTTGTAAGGCAGCTATAAGGATTTCTGGTCAAGGACTTTTTGGCACCCTCTGAAAATGACAGTCCCCAGGATTATTTGGCAGGAGCCAAAATAATTAAGGGGGGAAGGGAACAACCGCCCCCCCCCCTCAGTCCTTTCGATTCGGTGAGTTCTTATTCTGTCCCTTGGATGCAGGTCGTGAGCTACGTCAATGTCGCTTCGATGGACCCCCCCATCCGGCAGATTTCGCTGGCCATCTTGGAGAACATGGTGCCCACCAGCCGCTCCCTCTTTGAGCTGGTCAAGCACGAAGTGACCCTGGACCGCCTCATTGCTCTTCTGCAAGAGTAAGCAGAGAACAGGCCAATGGCTGCCACTTAAGAACATAAGAGACGCCAATGTTGGATCAGGCCAAAGGCCCATCCAGTCCAACACTCTGTGTCACACAGTGGCCAGAAATACCAGGTGCCATCAGGAGGTCCACCAGTGGGGCCAGGACATTTGAAGCCCTCCCACTGTTGACCCCCCCAAGCACCAAGACAGAGCATCGCTTGCCCCAGAGTCCCTATCTATACCTTGTGGCTAATAGCCACTGATGGATCTCTGCTCCATATGCTTTATTTCTGACCACCTCGGTTTTCTTGAGTGGAGGAGTGACCTTCACATCCCAGAGTCCCTCCTCTCTGCTATCAGAGCATGACTCATTTAACTGGTTTCACTGTTTACTGAGAAACAGCCACGTGTAAGGGGCAGTCATGGTGGCAGTGGAGAGTCCATGTGATCAGTTTCCCCCCACTGTTGGCTTGCCTAGCCCCTGCAGCTTCCACCCTCCACCATTAGAGGGCACTAATCAGTAATTGACACGTTATAAGGTTAAACTATAGTAATATGTCAATTACCAACTTTTTTTTTAAAGGCTGAAAAAGTTATGGGGGTGCAGGGTGGCACGGTGGGTGGGGGGCTGGGGCTGGGACAAGAGAAAGGAAGCTGATGGGGGGTTGGACCTGCAGAAACACGCACCTTCGTGTCCACACACTGTGGAAGGTTCTTTGACTGTGAACTTTCCCCAAAAGGCTGCAGCTAACTTGGTTTGGGAAAGAAGTAGTACCCGATAGACCTGCTTTTGTACCACTCTCCCCTTTTCTAGCTTGAATGCAACACCCCGGAAGGAGGGCATTTCTGGTTGGGGAAATGGCATAGAGGTGAACCGGAAAACCCATTTTCTGTCTTGCTTCCCATCCATCCCGCTGGCTGCTCTTTGGCCGCTCAGCTTTATGTCCGGGGATCCGAACCGCAGTGCCCCCACGTTGCTTGTGTTTTGGCCCTTGGTGGGTGTTGCAGGGAGATCCTGACTCTCTGGCAGACACACAAGGCTCAGACTTTTTTCCTTTGCTCCCCTTTTCCTGTCAGGATGATTCAGCCGCTGCAGCTGAAAGCTATGGCTCTTCTTATCGCTCTGCTCCTCAACGCCAGTGAACCGGAAAGGAGGGTAAGCGGGGGGGGAGGGGGGAATCTCTTGGCTCCACAGAGCTCTGGAGGGCTAGCAAAAGCTGGAATCCTTAGCCAGGGTTGTCAGCACAGGAGGGTTGGTTGTCGGACCACTTTCTGATGTTGTATAATGACTCTTAGGTTAGAAAAGTGTTGCCTAGCCTGCAGATCCCAAGAACAAAATGGGTAGCCGTTTTTTTTGGCCAGTAATCACAATCTGCAACTCGAATGCCTACACAGAAGTATTAGGGGAACATGCAGGTCTGTTTTCTTTAGTCGTCTGCTTGTCCTCTGCTTTCCTACTTAAAAACCTTGGAAGTTTGAAGCTGGACTGTCTTGCTCAGTATTGCCTGCTAGGATCAGCAGCAGCTCTCCAGGGCCTCGGGCAGACAAAGTCTTTCCAAGCACCAGCGAAGTGAGAGACTTTTAATTGAACGATGTCAGGGATTGGACCTTGGGACCTTCTGCATGCAAAGCACGGGCTATACCACTAACCCATGGCCCCTCCTTTTCAAGGTGGTGGCAGCAAAATTATATGTATGTGTGTGTGTATATATAAATAGATAAATAAACAACATTTTATATATAAATCAAATCAATAAATAAAATGTGTGTAGCAAATAAATAAATAGATACATAAAATAATATATATAAAAATAAAATTATATATATATTTATATATATTAAAATATATAAATAAATACTATACACACACACACATATACAGGGGTCATTTCCTGTAGGAGCGCACAGGAGTGGAGCTCCGGCAGTAAACAAGCCCCACCCCCTGCTCCCAGCAGCCCTCAGTCAGAGCAAGAAGCAGCCAGGTGAGTTGCAGAGCCCCCCCCCGGTCCCCCGGTCCAAAACAGTCCAGTGGAACCTTTAAGACCAAGTTTTATTCAGGTACAAGCTCTCCCTCCTCTGCCAGGACAGATCTGCACGTTCCCCACACACACACACAATAGCTAGCAATCCAAAACAGTCCAGTGGAGCCTGAGCGGTGGGTGTTGCCTTCTGCCACACTTCCTGTGATGTCAGGGGGTGTGGCATATGCAAATAAGTTATGCTAATGAGTTGTGCTAATGAGCTCCTGCACCTCTTTTTCTACGAAATGACCCGTGTGTGTGTGTATATAAAATTAAAAAGCAGTTATGTTAAAAACAATTATGCCGCCAATTGCTCGAGACGAATTTACACCACCACAAAAGGAAAGCAGACTAGGCACCGTTAGAGTTTCTCTGGGAAGTGGATTCCCTGGATCCACAGGGTCACCACAGAAGAGGCTCTGGTCTAGGTCAACTCCTGCCTGACTTCAGAAGGTGTGTGTGTGTGGGGGGGGGTCAGCTTTGATAAGAACCTGCCTCTTGTTCTTCCTCAAAGGCAGGGGGTGATGGAAGGTCAGGGTCATCTCCTTTACAACTTTCTGTTCCTAGGACATGATGGACTATCTGGGGGAGAAGAACCTCCGGCAATTTATTCACAAGGTGAGCACCCCACTGGGCATTTGGGACTCTTTGGCATCCGTTTTCTCGACATGGATTTCTTTGGCACACTTGCCTCAGAGTTTCCTGCTTCTAGCATTTGGAGGAACCTGCCCAGGTTCAGTGCATCTCCGACCAGTTTCGACTGTTCATTGCTAGGCTGCTTCCTATCCCTCTTGGCCCGTGATGGACAGGTCTTTTCTCCCCATTGGTGGTGGGGGTTGGAAGAGTGTGTTGTGGGAGAAGAGGGCGAGGCAGTGCCAGTGACTTAGCTGTGTGGTACCTTTTCTTTAGAACATCGTCCACGCCTCGGAGCCAATTGGTGATGAGATGGCCCATTACCTCTACGTGCTGCAGTCCCTCACGCTGAACCTTCTGGAACATCGGATGAGGACTCCCATGGATCCTTATTCACAGGTCTGCCTCTTTTCCCCTCCTCTTCCGTTATGGTTCCCCCCACCCACCCCTTGTCTCCCCCATCCTGTTTTCATGGCCATCGCAGTCCCTGCCCTGTGTCCACTCGCTTAAATTGAAGTCTCTCCGTAGCTTGCCTCTCCCTCGCATTTCGGTATCGTCCCACAATGCTGATACAAGCCCCAAGGCTAGGGGTGAGGAGAGGCTGTTCAAGGAAGCTGGGGAACAGTTTTCATAAGGGCCACCTCCTCCTGTATTGTCCAGCCCTTCATTTAAGATCCCCTTCTCAAGCCCCGCTCTCTGTGCCCCCACCTGCAGAGATGAGATGGATGGTGACCTGAGATGGGGCATTTCCTCCTTCAGGCTCACCTGGTCCCTACTTGAGCCAGTCTGGTGTGGTGGTTAGGAGCAGGTTTGATTCTCTACTCCTCCACATGCAGTTGCTGGTGTGACCTTGGATCAGTCACAAGTTCTCTCAGAGCTGTTCTTTCAAGGGCAGTTCTCGGGAGAGTTCTTTTAGCCCCACCTATCTCACAGGGTGTCTGTTGTGGGGAGGGGAAGGGAAAAGAGACTAAGCTGCTGTGAGACTCTGACTGAAGGGTGGGGTATAAATCCAATATCTTCTCTTCTCCTTCTACCTTCCTTTCCTTTAGGCACCAGGCCAAAACATTTCTTTTTACCTAGGCTTTTAACTTAGGGGGCAGCCATCTTTATTCTTATTTAACTGTTCTTATGGTTTGCTCTGAACATGAGGACTGGCTCTATCAATATAATTTTAGACTGTTTCTCTTTTATTTTGCGCTGCTTCGTGTTCTGGCAGGGTTTTTATTGACACGGCTTGTTTTTATTGCTTTGTTTGCTTGTTAGTCTTGTTCTGTTAGGAGCCAACTCCAACAAGTCCTGGAGAGGCAAGATACACATTTTCCGAGTAACAGAGAAGGGAAAAAATGCAAATGCAATGTGGTCGTGCTCATTTTACCATGTTTAAAAAGAATAAAGGTGTACATAACACTTGTTCTGTTGGTTTATCCCAGAGTTCCCCAACCTTTTTTTAGTCTGTGGGCACCTTTGGAATTCTGACACCGTGTGGTGGGTGCAGCCGCAAAATAGCTACTTTAACTTACCTTCAGTCACACAGTGAAGATCTTGTACTGTGGAAGCAGCTGCTGCTAAAGCAATGTTTTTAAAAGTCTGCACTGCCAGTTAGAAGCCCTGCTACGTAAAAGTCCCATGCAGCCCCACTCACTTTATAAAAATACCTGACAGGCCACAGGAAAGGTGTTGGTGGGTGCCACGCGCCCAGAGGCAACACGTTGGGGACCCCTAGTGGGCAGCATTTTTGGCAGAGGGCTGCCTTTTCTGGTGGGAGGTTCCATCTCCACTGAAAAGGACCTTGGGTAGCAGAACTGGGAGAGGTCCCTGCAGCGTTCTTTAGGGAGCTCTGAGTCAATTGTACTAGGCTGAATGGACTGAGAAGAAGAAGAAGAGATTGGATTTATACCCCACCCTTCACTCAGAGTCTCAGAGCATCTTACAATCTCCTTTCCCTTCCTCTCCCCGCAACAGGCACCCTGTGAGGTAGGTGGGGCTGAGAGAGCTCTGAGAGAACTCCTCTTGAGAGAACTTGTGACTGCCCCAAGGCCACCCAGCTGGCTGCATGTGGAGGAGTGGGGAATCAAACCCGGTTCTCCAGAGTAGAGTTTGCTGCTGTTAACCACTACTCTTAACCACTCTTAACCAGCTTCTCTCCCACTGGTTCATATGTTGACCTGAGTCCATAACTAGAGTTATATTCCCCTCAAAGGAGCAAAGGGAACTTCTCCAGTCGCTGCGCCACACTGCCTTTGAGTCGGAGAACGAGTCTTCCGCTGGCAGCTTCAACACAGAACGGCGGCGCTCGCTGTGCGCCAAGGAATTCCGCAAGCTGGGCTTTGTGGTGAGCTCTCGCTGGGTTATCGTTCTAGGGGACCACGTGCTTCAGGCAAAAGGGAGAGCGACAATCGCTCAGAGTGCAAATGTGGTTGAAAGGTAGCACTGGGGAAGGGCCTCCTTATTCAAAGTAGATATATTTTTTTAAAAATCTAAAATTGGATACTGAGAGAACGTCTCTCTCAGGCCAGACCACAGCACCTAAACGATGCTGATCTCGTCAGATCTCAAAAGCGAAGCAGGGTCGGCCCTCGTTAGCACCCGAATGGAATCCGGGGTTGCTGTGCAGAGGCAGGCAATGGCAAAACCGCCTTTGTTCATTTCTTTCCTTTGAAAACCAGATTTGGTTGCCACAAATCGGCTGTGACATGACGGCATTGTCCGCCACCAGAGGTATAGCTATTTGGTGGAGAGCGACTGGAAGCAGGCGCTTGCCAGGGGACGAGAGTTCTACCCAGGGCTCTTTTTGTAGAAAAAGCCCAGCAGGAACTCATTAGCATAACAGGCCACACCCAACAGCAGAAACTCATTAGCATATTAGGTCACACCCCTGACAGCACAGCTCATTAGCATACCAGGCCGTATTCCCATGTTACCAGAAGTGTGGTCATCCAGCCACACCCACCTTTCGCTTGTTATTCTGTTTACCTTGTTTGTTGTCAAAACCCAGGGCTTATTTTGTAGAAGGAACTCCTTTGCATGTTAGGCCACACACCCCTAATGTAACCAATCCTAATGAGTTTCTGCTGTTGGGTGTGGCCTATTATGCTAATAAGTTCCTGCTGGGCGTGGCCACCGCGGGAGCCAGCCGGAACTCTGTTCCTGTGCGTTCCTGCCCCAAAATAGCCCTGGTTCTACCTGCTTCCTGAATTACAGATGCAGCCAACGTGCTTTCAAGTGTGTATCTGCAGCCTTTAAAAAAAAGGGAAGGGGGGAGAATCTGCGGTTCTTAGGATTTGTTCCCCTTGTCAACTTCTGTGCAGTACAGCTCACCTGAATGTGCCACAAACTTTCCAGCCCTGCATTCAGTCAGTCAATCATTTATTAGGGTCACAGACCAGCAGGCATGAACAGAGCAGCTACAAGAATGTAGATACAATCTTCTGTTAAAATATATATAGAAAAGCAAAAACGTGTCACAGAATCAATGCTGCTCACAGAATCTGGAAACTCCAGTCAAGGTCTAGAAGAAGAAAGGAGGTATACAATTCCTCTGATCTTCCCAGGATTTTTTGGAGGATGGGTGTAATAAATATGTACCTAAGGTCATTCTAGAAGGGGCAGTACAGCCAAACATGTCCAGCTCTTTCATCCAGCCCTGCACTTGCATTATGTGTGTGTTTTGCCCATGAAGTCTGCTTTTATGTCTCTTCTTTTGCAGAATAACAGTAATCCTGCGATGGATTTGCACCGCATCCCTCCTGGGCTTCTTGCGCTAGACAGCATGGTCTACTTCTCCAGACACTTCCCTAGTGCCTACAGCCGGGTAACCTGTTTTCTTTTGTTCCGGTGTTCTTCCCTCCCGCCCTTCTTTTCACACTGCTCCCTGTGTTTCTTGTATTGGGTTGGGGCGGTCACGGGTGGTAGAACGCTTGCTTTGCACGCAGAAGGTCCCTGATCCAAGCTCAGGCGTCTTCAGTTAATGGATGTCAGAAGTCGGGAAAGACACTTCCTTGGCTGAAATCATGGAGAGCGCCTGCCAATCAGAACGGATGGTATTGAGCAACGGGGACCAATTGCCTGGCTTGGTCTTAGGCAGCTTTGGGACTGTGGATTGCCTTGTGTGTGAACCTTCCTGAGATGTAAATTGGTTGCTGTTGAGAGCAGTGTTCCCTCTAAGCTGCGAAGTCTTGTGAGCAAAAATTCTACTTTGTGAGCTACTGGCATTAAAGCTGCGAGCGAGCAATTTGGCTGCTGCATGAATCAGTTTGCTCTAGAGAGCCATCCTTCCTGAGCTAAGGCAATAATGTGTGAGCCGGAGGCTAAAAAATGGTGAGCTAGCTCACACGAACTCAGCTTAGAGGGAACACTGGTTGAGAGATGTAGTTTTAAAGGACTGTTTTGACCCAACATAAATTTTTACCAAACTCTTTTAACTCCTGTGCACTGGAAGCATTTAATGCAGATACAGAAACTTCCACTAGGGAGTAAAAGGGATCTTTTTTGTGTATTATTAGATCCAGCATGGTGTAGTGGTTTAGAGTGTCAGAGGAGGGAACTGGAGTGCCATGTTTCAAATCTCCACTCTGCCATGGAAACTCTCTGGGGGCTGCTGAAGCAATCACACGCTGTCAGCCTCACCTACAGCACAGGGTTCCTTTGAGGATCAAATGGAGAAGGGGGGAATTTTGCAAATCACATTAGTTTCCCATTGGGGAGAAAAATGGGGTGTAAATACAGTAGAACAAATAAGCTGACCCCTGACCCTGATGGCTCTGCTGCTTCTCTTGCTTTGCTTCCGTGTCTTTAGTGGGGCTGAGGACGCTCTGATCAGGATGCCCTTTCATATACAGCCTTTGTAATCCGTTTTGGTAGCCTGTTGCTAATGGATTTTTTGTGTCATTTCAGACACAACTGTTTTAGCAACCAGCTGCTAATGGATTTTATTTACCTTTTCATACAAAGCAGCTTGCGTCCAGTTAGCAAAGTGTGGTTGAGCTGTTCTTGAGGTAAACTGCTTTCTCCCGTTTTCTCCTCTTCTTTGTGCTTCTGAATTGCTGTAGTGTGCTGTTGAAAATGTCTGCAGCACTTCCAATAGAACTGTGCTTCCCCCCCGCCCCTTTTCACCACGCGCTCTTCCATGAACTTTTTTTATTTTAACGTTCTACGTTGAGCGCTATAGTGCTAGACCAGTATAGCACTTCAGTGCTACAGTGGCACCCATTGAGATGCCTTGGCACCGTTGAGATGCATCGAGAAGTGCTATATTGGTCTAGCACTATAGTGTTCAACTCAGAACGTTTAAAAAAAGGTTCAATGAAGACTGCACGGTAAAAAAAAGCATGGCACTGCTTGAAATGCCAGATGACTTCAGAGACGGCTCATTAACCAAATTAAGTTTGCTGTATGAAACCTCTGACCCTGTATCACTTTCCTCGGAACTGGACCAACGACAGAAAACATCTGGTTTAGAACAGTAATGTGAAAGGGGCCATGGCTGCCTTTATGTCTAGTCAGTTTGGTGTTGAGAGACAGTTTGGTGTAGTGGTTAGGAGCGCGGACTCTAATCTGGGAGAACCGGGTCTGATTCCCCCACTCCTCCACATGCAGCTGCTGGTGTGACCTTGGGTCAGTCGCAAGTTCTCTCAGAGCTGTTCTCTCAAGGGCAAAGAGCTCTCTCAGCCCCACCCACCTCACAGGGTGTCTGTTGTGGGGAGGGGAAGGGAAAGAAGATTGTAAGCCGCTCTGAGACTCCTTCGGGCAGTGAAGGGCAATGGGGTATAAATCCAATATCATCTTCTTCTTTCCCTCAGTTTGTCCTCGAGAACAGCAGCCGAGAAGACAAGCACGAGTGCCCGTTTGCCCGGAGCAGCATCCAGCTCTCCTTCACGCTCTGTGAGGTCCTTCACGTAGGGGAGCCCTGTGAGTACTTAACGTCCTCTCCGTGACCCATAATGCTTTGGTGTTGTGGTCCTGCAGCCTCCGTTGTTGAGGCCACCTTTAAGAGCCGGCTGGGGATGTGACTGTGAGGCAGGCCTTCTCTTTCCCGTAATCCTGGGAGGGCTGTGTAGGTATGTCGCTCAAAGCTGCCTGGAGCGCCGTAAAGAGGAAAGGCAGCTAACGTTATAAATATATGAAAATAAGGCTTACAAATCAGAAGGTGTATAGCCGGGACGGGCAACTCCTCCTTGACGAGGAGGTGAAGAATAGGCGGCTCAGTTGTAGAGAATGAATTTGGGCAGGCAAGGTGCTGAAGCCTATAGAATTATATCCTTCTCTCACACACACATGCCAGTGCCATTTTCTTTCACAAGACCTGTTCTCCTCAGCCTCTAAGAGCCAAACTAGAGAGCTGGTGTGCAGGCTCTTTTTGTAGCAGGAACTCCTTTGCATATTAGGCCACCCCCCCCCCTAATGTAGCCAATCCTCGAAGAGCTTACAGAGCTCTTCTTACAGGAGCTACTGTAAGCTCTTGGAGGATTGGCTACATTAGGGGTGTGTCGCTTAATATGCAAATGAGTACCTGCTACAAAAAGAGCCCTGTAAGTGGTTAAGAGTGTCAGACAAGTATGTAGAAGATGCAGGTTTGAATCCCCACTCGTGCCACGGAAGCTCACTGGTTGACCTTGGGGCAGTTACACATTCTCAGCCTAACCTACCTCGCAGGGTTGTTGTGAGGATAAAATGGAGGAGAGGAGAAGGATGTAAGCTGCTTTGGGTCCCCATTAGGGGAGAAGGGGGGGGGTTATAAATGAATGAAATAAATAAAACTAGATGTCATGGCAGCCACGAGGCTACCCTGGGGCCACAAGTGTGATTTTGGAGGAGATTTTAGCCAGAGGAGATCTTAGCGATTTTTTTAAAAGTGTGATTTTAGAGGAGATCTTAGCCATTTTAGAGGAGATCTTAGCTGTCAAGCCAGGAGGAGATTTTAGCTGTACCAGTCCTGTGACTGCAAAAGCTTTGGAGCTTTGTGCATTTAGCCATTTCAGAGGAGATCTTAGCCCTGAGAGCACAATCAGGAGATGGGGAGAAGCATATTGGGGAGTGGAAGAGTGGGAAGACCCAGAAGACCGTGTCGCTCTGTCATTACAGGCTCAGAGACAGCCCAGGCTTTCTACCCCATGTTCTTCGGCCAAGAACACTTCTTTGAGGAGCTCTTCTGTATCTGCATCCAGCTGTTGAACAAGACCTGGAAGGAGATGAGGGCGACGCAGGAAGATTTTGACAAGGTGGGACCTTGCTGTGTTTTTCTGGTGAGCTCAGGGATGTCTCCCCAGCGCAGGGAAACCGGGGAGGCTGGTCTTGAGCAGACCCAATAAAGCTGCTGTCTGACTGGTGTTTTACCGACTTGCTTGGTTGTTTTTTCAACACCTGGTTTGGTTGCCAGGCCAGGGAATCAAAAAGCTGGAAAACATGATTGGAGAGGTTAAGCTAGTATTTTAAAAGGGAAAAGCGTGCAGTGCCCAGACCAAGAAATAAACTAAAGGGTCCCGTTAGTTTGGATAGTATCAGAATTCTGTAACGAAATGAATCCTATTGAATCCAGAGGCCGTTTCCCACTGATGGAAGGCCCTTGTGCCCTCAGAACAGAACTTCCTTGTCTCTCCTCTGTTGTTCTGGCCCGCTGAGTTCCCTGGAGTGCTGCTTCTGGGGGCCGGAGGAGCTTGAGAATGGCATAAGAGGGGAAGCGGGGGGGAGGGAATCCTACAGAAAGGGGGGGGGAATTGGCAAAATTTGCCCACCCCATCCACTGGCGGAAAATGACCATTAAGCATATTTCTCGTTTGCATTCTGCAAAATATGCCACTTACAAAATTGTGGGTTTTGTGCACAATAAACACGTGGATTTGTACATAAGAACATAAGAGACGCCGATGTTGGATCAGGCCAAAGGCCCATCCAGTCCAACACTCTGTGTCACACAGTGGCCAGAAATACCAGGTGCCATCGGGAGGTCCGCCAGTGGGGCCAGGACATTAGAAGCCCTCCCACTGTTGACCCCCCCCCCAAACACCAAGAAGACAGAGCATCACTTTAAGTTGCATGCAGGTGCTAGGGTGATGTATTTTGTTGTGCCCGTGAAGCATCTACACGTGGGGAGAGTCCAGTAGCGTCACCGAATTATTGGCGGGTGATGGGAAATGCTTTATTTGAAGTAAATGGCTTTTTGAAAACCTGTTCTTCTGTGTGTGTGTGCGTGCACGTGTTTATGAGCCTGGAAGTCATGGTGACTTCTGGTGACCCCTAGTGGGGCTAGGACATTTCAGAGAGCGTTTTGGTGACAGGACTGCCGCATCCCAGCCCTGGTATTCCCTGGCTGCTGGTGCCGGGGGCACTTGTTCCCCCCTTTCCCTTGGCCTCAGATAGGCACCAAATAGTATGGCCCAATACTTCTCTAATCTGGTGATCCCGCTGCAACGCAGAGCCTTTATGCTGGCCAGATTCAATGTTTTCCCCTCATCCTGGGGCTCAGGTAGATATAGAGGCGTTCCGAAATGCGGCAGAATCTGCAAATGCTCACTTAGAGAACCTGATAACCTTGGATCATATTCTGCTTTGCTGCCCTTTCCATTCACATCTCCGACTATTTTTGATTAAGCCTTTCATGAGTAGGGTCAATTCTGATAATGCAATCAGGTTTCTCCTTGCTGATAAGACACCAGAAGTGACTGTACAGATTCCTGAATTTTTGTCTAAAATTTTGGTAGCAAGAAGTTATTCTTAATATTGGTGTGTTCTAAGATTGATAGATGTAATTTTAGCTTGACGAAGTTCTTAACCTTACTGATTTTATACGTCGATAAAGGTTTTTGTATTGTATTGTATTGGTATTCCCTGGCGGTTGCCCTTCCAAGTACTTGCCAGGGTCGGCCCTGCTTAGCTTCCGAGATCTGATGAGATCGGACTTACCTGGGCTCTCCGGGTCAGGGCAAGAACCAGTTCTTTATTGTGTGAGCACAGCTTATAGGAGCGAGGTCTGTGGAGGGTTTGGTTGGGTGGTAGGCGATGCTCAGTCCGGGATGACTCCATCTGGCTTCTGCAGGTGATGCAAGTGGTTCGGGAGCAGATCACCAGGACCCTGACCCTAAGGCCCACCTCCCTGGAACTCTTCAAGAGCCGAGTGAACGCCCTGAACTACAGTGAGATCCTGCGTCTCCGGCAGACAGAACGAATGCACCAGGAGGAGATTTTAGCTGCACCGGTCCTGTGAGTGCAAAGGCTTCGGAGCTTTGTGCGTGTGTGCAATGGATCAAAATCACTTTTTTGTGTTGACTGTACTCTGCCTTTTAGCTTTTGAGTACCCACCAATGTGCCCCTGCTGATTAGCTTTTGGGTACCCAGCTAATGGATGCTTATATTTACTGTTTCCAGTGGTGAGCCTTCCCACACCAAATTGCAGGGGAGACCCTGTTTCAGGTTTTGTTGAAGAGACAGATGAATTCAGATGGGATTTGTGACAGGGCCTTCTCAGTAGCAGCCCCTTTATAATGGGATTTACTCTCCAAATAAGCACACTTTGTTCAGAGAAGCCTGTCCTGTTCTACAGGTGGAAGTTCAACTGGCTAAAGGAAGAACAGGGGGCAACTTTGCCTGATTCTCTAGCCTCACTGGAGAACAGGGGGCAACTTTGCCTGATTCTCTAGCCATAGGTTCCCAGGCATTTTGTCTGCAATGCTTCCCTGGAGGAAATGCTGGAGGAAAGGCAGGGAAAAAATTGCATTTGTAGAACCCAACTCCATGTTCCAATCTGGCTACAAGGATGGTGGTGGTGGTGTTTGTGCACGCGTAGAGGCTAATTGAAAGCATTTCCAGGCCTGCATTGAAAGCCTTATCCCTTGTTCTGTCATATTTTGTTCCCAGGGAATTGAGAGAGCACCTGAAACCGGAACTTCTGAAGCTGATCCAACAGCAGAGGCTCCTGCACCTCTGTGAGGGAACCCTCTTCCGCAAGATCAGCAGCCGGCGCAGGCAGGGTTAGTATCAGAGACGTGAGCATAGGGACCCATGTTGTAAGATTGCCAGCTCTGGATTGGAGAGCCAGTTTGGTGTAGTGGTTGGGAGCGTGGACTCTAATCTGGGAGAACCGGGTTTGATTCCCCACTCTTCCACATGCAGCTACTGGGTGATCTCGGGGTCAGCCACAGTTTTCTGAGTTGTTCTCCCAAGAGCAGTTCTCTCAAGAGCTCTCTCTGCTCCACCTACCAAACAGGGTGGCTGTTGTGGGACGGGGAAGGGAAGGCGACTGTAAACCACTCCGAGACTCCGAGTGAAGGGCAGGGTACAAATCCAATCTCTTCTCCTTCTAGAGATTTGGGGGTGGAGCCTGGGGAGCGGCGGGACCTCAACAGGGTATAAAGCCATAGAGTCCACGTTCACAGCAGGCATTTTCTCCAGGGGAACGGATCTCTGTAGTCTGGAGTTCAGTTGCAATTCTGGGAGATTTCCAGGCCCCACCTGGAGGTTGGCAACCCTATGCCCCATGGAGATACAGGAGGGAGAGAGTAATGCATTTGGCTACACCTGGGCTGGAAGCCAGATTCCTAAACCATTCAAAGCCCAATGACCAAGGAGTTGAAACATGAAAGGAAGAGGTGGGGAAAGATGACCCTTGGCTCTTTGAAGGAATACCAGCTTTGTATGTGGAAGGTTTTGAGTACAGCCTTTGGTCTCTCCAGTTATAGGGTCCCAGGTTGCAAAGTTTTAAAAAAAGGGGTCCTTGCCCTCTCGGAGAGCAGCTGCCTGTCAAAGTAGGCAATGCTGAACTAGACAGACGTGATGGTCTGATCTGGCAAGTGTCCTTCATGGTGCTGACAGCTTACTGTTTGGCACTGGGGCAGGAAGGGCTGGGGAAATGGTAAGTCTGCCATCACAGCAATTCCATATCAGTTGTCTGGCTGCCTAAACTTCTGTGCCCATAATCTTACTCTGGCTCCCCTGCCCCTCTTTGGCAGATAAGCTCTGGTACTGCCGCCTTTCTCCCAACCACAAATTCCTGCACTATGGAGATGTTGAAGAAGGCATAGAAAGCCCGCCTATCGAAAGCCTGCAAGACAAAGGTAGGCGACTCCATCCCATGTCCTTTCAAGGCTGTTTTCTCTCCCCCTGGCACTGATGCCCAGCATTCCAGGGCCTTTGGTGGGCACCTGGCTATAGAAGGACTTCTCTTCAGGGTGCCTTACGGGAGCAAGATGGCTAGACTGAAAACACATGTGTGCGCAGGCGTTGGTAGGAGGTGGGAGAGGTGCTATCAGGAATATATTCCTTTGCTTGTTGGGGAGGTTCAAGCCAGAGAGAAATTAATGCAGATATTTTGTTTGTTTGCCCCTTTACAAAGTAAAGGTTGTTCTGTGCCCTGTAGTTCCTTTGCCTGGGTGGAGCTGGATTCCTGTCACTGCTCCTTCGGTCTTCGTTCCTTTTTTGCATCCTTTTCCTGTTTGGCTGTTCAGGCAGTAATGGAGACCTGGCAACCGAAAGGGCAGCCTGGCCAAAGCATCATCATCATCATTATTATTGGTGTTAAGATTGTAGAACTTCTGCCCTGACCTGGATAGCCCAGGCAAGCTCAGTCTTGTCAGATCTCGGAAGCTAAGCAGGGTGGACTCTGGCAAGTCCTTGGATGGGAGACCTCCAGGGAATACCAGCAGTCGGGAGGCGGGGGCAGGCTTTACTTGGCCACCTCTCTGAATATCCCCCAGGCCCCCAGTAGGGGTCAGTCACCAGAGGTCGCCATGACTTCCAGGTGCACACACACTCAGACACACACGCACACACATGCACATATGAATAACAAACGAGTGGTGGAACGACCTCCCGGAGGAGATCCGGGCCCTGCGGGACCTTGTACAGTTCCGCAGGGCCTGTAAGACGGAGCTCTTCCACCAGGCGTATGAGTAGGGGCCGCCACTACCATCACTACTGTTCCATCTTAACCTGGCCCTGGTGGAGGGAACATCAGTGTTTCCCGGAGCAAATGATGCCGAGTAGGGAGAGCAGTGAAATACACCCATCTTGTGAAATATCATGTTGAACATCTAGAGCACTTTGTTAATAACTTGTTAATAATGTTTGTACTGTAGTGATTTTAAATGGTTTTAAGTATGTTTTATATCGCCCTGAGCCCGCGTAGCGGGGAGGGCAGGGTATAAATCGAATAAAATAAATAAATAAATAAATGGAACTTCTCAGAGGTTTGCTCCCCTCCCCCACCCCCGGGAAATGCTTTGGAAACGGCACTCTGTTGATAGCTGGTTCAAACGTCACGAGGCGCTGTCGTTCTGGGACTCGTCTGCGGAAATGCAGCTTACGCGAGAGCACAAGGGGATTTGTTGATAGTTTAGCACAGATGGCTCCTCGAGAACTGGGAATCCGTGTGCTCTCTGGTTGCGTCTGCACAGGGGCGCATGAAAACGCCCTCCTGCACACTGCCGCTGTGTAGGCCGCCACTCATCCCCAGTCTCCTCGCTTACGTCTGTGATGCCTGCACTACAACAGTGAGGCAAAGGCAATTTTGCCCCCCTCCCTTGGCCTGGCCGCCCAGAATCCCCTGACCTTCCCCCACCCGTGGGTCTCGAATCTTGCCCTCCTCCTGCAGACCAACACAGCTCCCCACTTGAACCAGACCAGTCGGTGTTAGTCCACCGTTTTAAGGTGTCCCTGATAAGAACACGTTTTGCCTTTTCGTATCTTTCCCTTCAGATGTGAATTTGGCTTTCTGTGCAGGTGGGAAAGCCCAGAAATGGTGAGCGCCCTTCACAGTAAGAGATACTGGCCCTCCTCGTTCTGGTTTCCTGGTTCCACCTGTGTCAAGATGTACGTACGTTGTGCAGCTCAGGGGAGCATTAACCTGTACATGTATTTGTCTGCAGTCCCTGTGGCAGATATGAAAGCGCTCTTGGCTGGCCGGGAATGCCCGCACACAAAGGAAAAGAGCTCCGGCAAGCAGAACAAGGTAAGCTTGGACACCCGTCCTTGCTCTGTCCCAACTCACCGCCTCTTCTCGCCCCCTCCAGTTCCTCGCAGAGAGGGGTGTTTGTGTGCCCTCCCTGCTGGCGTTAGTGGCCTGGCAAAGCACAGGTGTCCTGTTATTTCTAGCACAGCGGCCGTCACCCTCCTTGGGGTTCCAGGAGCATCAGAAGATGGTGATTGGGGTCAAGACTGAAAGGCTGTGTCTGTATAGCACACGGCGGGTGGGGCATGTCCAGGGAGATCTGATAGCTTGTGGTTTGCAAGAGGCGCCTCTGCTTGTTCGCCCTGACCTGGGTGGCCCTGCCCAGCCCGATCTCCTCAGATCTTGGAAGCGAATCAAGGTTGGCCTCGGTTAGTACTCGGATGGGAGGCTGCCGAGGAAGTCCAGGGTCGCTACGCAGAGGCAGGCCATGGCAAACCCACCTCTCCTCGTCTCTTGCCTTGAAAACCTCACTGGGGGTCGCCAGCAGTGTTCCCTCTAAGATGAGTTAGTGTGAGCTAGCTCACAGTTTTTTAGCCTCTGGCTCACACATTTCTGTCTCCGCTCAGGAAGGAGGGCTCCAGAGCAAACTAATTTATGCAGCAGCCAAATCGCTCGCTCACAGCTTTAGTGCCAGGAGCTCACAAAGTAGAATTTTTGCTCACGAGACTCCACAGCTTAGAGGGAGCATTGGTCGCCAGAGGTTGGTTGCCACTTGATGGCGCTTTCCACCACTGCCTCTGCTTGTCTGACGGCAGAAAAGCAAAGCACTCGCTCGTGGGCCAAGTAGAGCTTGCAGATGAAACCCAAAGAGGCCAGATAAAGGAGCCAAAACTGTGCCAGGCAATGCCAGCAAACCCAGTCTTGGAGGTGGCCGCACGTGCCCGTTTGCTGGAAACTGTGTGCGTAAGCAGAGCTGGGGATGCCTGTCTGACTCTTTTCTGGCCTGGGTTCGTGAGGTCATTATTAGGGGAGCTGTCGCTCATGCAGACATCTGAAGTCCTTCCCGTGTTCCTCTTCCCTCCAGGATCTCCTGGACCTTGCCTTTTCCATAAGCTACGATGTTGGGGAGTATTTGAATTTCATCGCCCCGACGCGGTACGAGGTGAGCTGCTGCAGGGGAGGAATTTGTCTTGAACATGGATGGTCTCTAGAGTAGGAGTCAGGGCTCTGGACATGGCTGCATCAGGGGGAGAAAGCAGCTAGTAGGAGAGGGTTTTTTTTGGGGGGGGTAATGGTAAACAGGAGCTGCGGTGGCTCAAGTGGTTAAAACGCTGAACTGCAGGCTGTGGACGGTCGGTAGTTCAGCGGTTCGAGACCTGAGTGTGCCGCATGACAGAGTGAGCTCCTGTCTCTAGTTCCAGCTCCTGCCAACCTAGCAGTTCGAAAGCAAGAAATTGCAAGTAGATGATAAATAGGTACCACTTCGGTGGGAAGGTAACAGCGTTCCGTGCGCCTTGGTGTTTAGTCATGCCGGCCACATGACCACGGAAACGTCTTCGGACAGCGCTGGCTCTTCGGTTTTGAAACGGAGATGAGCCCCGCAACCCTAGAGTCGGATTCGACTGGCTTTCGAGCAAGGGAACCTTTACCTTTACCTAATGGTAAACAGCCCCTCGTGTTCAATTGCCAGC
>NW_015172561.1:1149408-1156207 GCF_001447785.1 Gekko japonicus | reverse complement strand
GTTCAGCAGAGGCCTCGGTCCCTGGGGCTGCATCTGCCACTGAACGGGCGTCATTCCAGCCCGCTGTGCAAATTCCCCCTCTGACACAAGGCTGGAGTTGAAGTCGAGCCCAGGCAATGCCCCCTTTCGCTTCCTCTTTCAGTTCTGCCTGTGGACGGACGGATTGAATGTGCTTCTGGGCCGGGAAATGGTGAGCGAGCGCACCCAGACCGACCTGGATATCTTGCTGTCGATGGAGCTGAAGCTGCGGTTGCTGGACCTGGAGAACATTCCCATCCCAGACGCCCCACCAGTCATCCCAAAGCCCCCCAGTAACTTAAACTTCTGCTACGATTTCACCCATATAGAACAGTGAAGGCTGCTGTCTGCAGCTGCTGATGTCCCACACCACGGGTTGGAAGGCTGGAAGGGTCCCATGGGCCTGTGCGCGCCCTCCTCCCCACCACCACCTTTCTCACATGTAGAGCACTTCCTCCATTTCTGTTAGCAGTTTCCTGTGATATCCAGGTTGGGCAAACAAAGACTTTGCACTTAACCTCCAAACCGTGGTTCACAAACCCACTTCAAACCGTGGTTTCAGATCACAGTCAGAGGTCAGCCCTAATCATACTTTGGCCAATCCAGACATCAAAGCGAGTCAATGCAGTCCAGGGAAGGTAGGGAAGGAGTATATGAGCTCTACATGTGTTCCTGATCACCTGAAGCCCTGCTCACAAGTGACAATGAGCACATGAACAATTTGTGCACAGTGTACACTTGATTTTTCTTTATACATGCATTGAGTAAGGAGAAGGAAGTGTTACATTCAGTGCATGTACAGCTGAGTGATTTAATCTATATAATCTAAATAGATTATCTAGGTACTAGCATTTATCTAGGTGTTAACCTCCAGGTAAATTTGCGAACAGCACATTGGCTGTTTCTTACGAATGTATATACGCGCATAGATGCAGGATGTACACGTGTTCACTGTAATGTGTGAACAGGGCTTTAATGGAGCCTGTATGTGTGCGTGTGTTCATGCTACTATGATCAGCTAGAAAATCCAGTTTCCATTAATAGAAATTATTTAATCTTTCTCAGTCGCCCACATTTCTAAGGGCCGACACATTATGATTTTTCTGGGTTGATTTTAAACATTTTTTTTTTCTTTTGCAGATATTATTGCTAGGTTTGCTTGACTGAGGAGAACAGCATGGGAACAGAAAGAGGGAAGCTTTAGCCCTTTTCTCCCCTACTGTTTTCTGACTGGAAAAAGCCACCCTTGAGCTGTGTTTTACCTTCCTTTGGTACTTTTGCCCACAGTGGGAATAAAGCCACCTCAGGGGTGATTTTTTAAAAAAAATTGCTTTAAAGTAACCACAAGAAAGAAATCATAAAGTGGACTTCAGCCCTCACTTTGGGTAACTCAAGTACAGTCCGATTTGTTCAGCAGTGACCTTTCCCATGTTATGTGACTGACCTATATTGTGTGTAGATTAAGGAGGCTGAGGAGACTTGGTAGGACTCTGTGGTTGTGGGACTGAGATGTTGACAGCTGTCAGAAAAACAGTGTTCCCAGTTTTCTTTACTGGTTTGAACTAGCGACTACACACAAGCTCCCCCTGCCTGTAGTGATTGATAACAGAATATAAGAACGGAGGAGGAGTCCTTCTGCATCAGAGAAATGCTTAGTCTAGTCCAGCATCCAGTTCCCCACAGCGGCCAGTTGGACTCCTCTGTTCCTTCACAAGCGAGGCACAAATCTTCCCAGCCGTCCCCTCAGTTTTGTGAGGAATTCTGGGACTACTATCAGCGGTACAACCCACAAGAGCCCTGAGCGAGGCATCTGTTTTTCCTTTGCTTTTTTCCAAGCGAGCCAGGGTTGGAATGAATGGGATCTCCCACCGTGGCCACTTCATTCTCTGCACCCAGATGACCCCAAAGTTTTCATGTTTTGCTTCGCTTAGAGGCTGATGGTACTTGATCTGCCTTTGGTACGCTCTTCTGAGGAAGAAATTAGCACTTTACAAAACTGGCTTCCCCCTTCTCGATGGGAACAGCGGGCACAGGTATGTTGCTGGCCTGCCCAAGCAACACGAGAGAGTTGGCATGCTGGGGGTGGGTAGGCCGATTTAGGGCTTTGGGGGGGGGAGTGCGTGGTACAGGGAAGATCCCCTTCCGCTCTAGAACACTTTCGATACACTTTTGAACACCTTCTGTATCAATGTCTTGTTGCCTGTTCAGAAACACGCTCTGAAACGACACCCCGATTTTCTCTGCTCACAGTATGTGACTCGGTACATCTAGGTAGGGCTGTGTGTAGCTGGAGCTTTAAGAAAAAGAAAACCAAAAAATTACCAATTCTGCACGGGCAGAAACTGAATTATAGGACCGGTGCAAATCTGTGCACGTTTTGGATAATTTTCTTGTTTAGCATGATTCTGTGTAGTTTCTATCATTTTGCCTAACTTGTCCCGTTTCTGCTGGTTTTAGGGAAAGCTAGGGAGCTGTAGCCCCGCCCTCTGGTTAACAGAAGGCTTCATTCAGCCATTGTTCTGACTTCTGAGATTGTCACCGGTGTATGGGCATGCGTGGTTTTTCAAATGTGGGCTAGGAACCTGCTTTTTTGTTATTTAGAAAAAAAAGCAAAAGATGAGATTCTCAGGAAGCTGATTTCTGCACCTGCTGCTGTCTTTTCCTTCGGCACAAAACTGTGGTTATGCACACCTGTTATTGTAGCCTTTTTTTTTTTAAGCTAATTTTGAGTATCCTGAAAAGATCCGGGGAGGGGAGAATTGCAAATTGAGGCTGACAACTGTGAGCATTCCAGTTCCCCTTCCAGTTCCAGAGCACTTCGTACCAGTCACACACTTTTGGGGGTGCTTCAGGGTCAGTAGTGTGGGCTCTGCCTCGCAGCACCTGCCCAGAATCTTGGACAGAGATTAGACTTTCTGGTGATCCTTTTTAGCTGGAGATGCCAAGCTTGAACTTGGGACTGCCTGTCTACAAAGCAGGTATTCTGCTGCTGCCCCTTGTGTCCCTCCCCGGGCAGAGATTTTGTACCTGGCCAGAAAGGAGTTCAGCTGAATCTCACTTTGGAAAGCACTTCTTTCTGCCCGTTGTTTTGAAGAGGAACATGCAACTGTTTTTACGTGAACTCTGTAAACGTAGCACCCCCTGACACAAGGTGCCCTCTATAGAAACACGGTGAGTCCGCTGCACTGGAACTT
Source organism: Gekko japonicus (assembly GCF_001447785.1). NCBI lineage: Eukaryota > Metazoa > Chordata > Lepidosauria > Squamata > Gekkonidae > Gekko > Gekko japonicus. The sequence continues at coordinate 1,152,995 of NW_015172561.1, read as the reverse complement.
CCATTTCTTCACTTCTTTTTGTGTTAGTGACTCTTGCGGCACTGGAACCGCGCGTCGACTAATAGTACCATTCCCCCACCCTCCAAAACAAGGCCCAGAAAGGGACTTCCGGAACTCCGTTTTCTTCCTGCTCGGGTGCGTCTACTGTAACGTGTTCACAACGGCACTGCCCCTGGGACCGTAATGATTAAAAGGGAAATGATCTCGATGGAGTTTTTGGTACTGCTGCGTGGATGTGTGCATTTTTTGAGCTCTGCGACCTGTTGTGGCAAGTGGATTTTTCTGTCCACCCCAGTTCAATGATGCTGTCCTCCTTGTATCATGGGAGATATCTGGGGATCAAAAATGCCACTTCAGTGGTTAATTCCAGAGGGGCAGCTGTGCTTAGACTCTTGCGGTAAAATAACACAGGAATCTGATGGTACCTTAAAGACTGAGGACGTTTATTCTGTCATCGGCTTTCGTGAGTCAGAGCTCACTTCGCTTGGCCTCGCTACTCATTTGAGAAGGTGAGATCTGACTAAAAAAAAGCCAATGCTGGAATAAACTTCAAGGTTCCCCTGCCCTGGATGGCTCAAGATAGCCTGATCTGGGCAGATCTCTGAAGCTAAGCAGGGTTGACCTCGGTTAGTCCTTGACTCCTTGGAGGGGAGACCACCAAGGAAGTCCAGGGTTCCTCTGCAGAGGCAGGCAGTGACAAAACCGCCTCTGTCTCTTGCTTTGAAAACCCTACGGGGGTCGCCATGAATTGGCTGCGCCTCTAAGGCACCCCTTATTTTTTGAGGAGTTCTATATACCTGTGGAGAAGGTTCATCTTTTAAAGAGTGGAACAGCAGGCCCCCCTCCCCCTCTGCTGTCAGATCATTTTTGAGATGTTCCTGAATATCAAAAGTGGCTTTATTGGGAGACTTGCAAGGTGGGGAGGGCTGCTGTTTGAGAAGTCCCCCGCAGAGAGAGAGAGAGAGAGGGAACGTCTTGGTTTGCTAGGCAGGGTGATGGTTCAGGGGCTGGTCTGCGTCTTAAGAGCCAACTGGAAGCAAAAGGTGTGCCAGAGTCCTTTATTAGAGCAACGGCCTCTCCCCCTCCCCTCCAGCGCAGAGGCATGGCACATCCTTTTGGGAAAAGAAGAGTGGAGGCTGGCTGGGACTTTGCTTTCTTTCCTGTGCCTTATTTTGCAAGACGGAACCAGCCAAAGGTTGGCAGTGGAAGGATGGCAAAGCAGCCACTGCCATGGTTATTTTTCAAAGAGGTAGCAGGGGTGGGGGGTGGGGAGAGAAAAGAGGCAGTAACGATGTCACGGGAGTTCAAAGGACCCAGGGCGGCTGCGGCGGCTGCTGTTGCATTCATAGCCGCTCTCTCTGCTTCCGCTAGTGCAGGACCGATCCTGCTACAGATACTGACCACTCACTGTGTGCCTCTGCAGGATTGGTAGCCCTGCTCATTAGGGAGAGGCGGTGGTGGTGGGGAGGTGGGCATACCCTGCCTGGCATAGGCAGTGGCACAGCTGAGCTTAATGGCAGCGATTTGGCCCGCTTTGGCTACCCTGTCCTATTGGCGGGTGAGATTGCAGAGCGTTGGGATGACCAGGCAGGGGCTGTTCCCCCGGGTAGCCCACCCCAGCTGAGGATGGAGCCAGTCTGACCACCTGCGGCCGACGGAGTCTCTTTCAGAGAGTGATGGAGAGGTCTGCTCCGCCTACAAACCGGGAGTGGACGCTCGTCTGCAGCGGGAGGCGCGACTGGAAGAGTTCGACGTCGGTCATGCTGATGCCGCCGCACATGGAGACGTCCAGGCACTTCAGCTGCCGGCACTCCCGACCGATGGCCCTCAGGGTCCTGGCAAAGGAAAACCCCCGTCACGAACGGACCTTCCCCTCCCTAGGGGGAAACCCAGACGGTCTCTGTCACCAGGCTCTTTTCTCCCACCTGCTGGCTGCACTCCTGGCCTTGGGCTGGGCGATACTTACTGCGGGGTGAGCTGGTTGCAGCCAGCGAGGACGAGGTGTTGGAGCCTGGGCAGGGTGCCGGCTGCCTCCGCAAACCCTTTGTCGGTCAGGTTCACGCAGTGGCTCAGCGAGAGGTGCTCCAGGGCGCGGCAGTGACGGGCGATGGCTGTGAGGCTCGTGTCCGTGATGTTGGGCACCAGGCTAAGGGACAGGCGGCGGAGCTCGGGGAAGTGGACGACCTGGAGAGGAATGACACAACAAGCGGCTGCAGGAGAAAAGAAGGCTTGGGGGGCCCGGGGCCAGCTGGGCTTGAGGACGGCTAAAGGCACAGGTGCCCCTGAGAACTTCTATCAGCCCCACTTCTAGCTGATTCGCAACTGAATGACGCGCTCAGAACTTTCACATGGGAGCCCGCAGGGAGAAGGGGTGTGTGTAGATTCTGCTGTATTATAACAAGCTGGTGTGTTTTTGCCGAGGCATCTGCAGGTGTCAAACTATTTATATGGAGAGCAACGGCGTAGGACGGGCCTTCCAGAGTGGACTGCTAGAAACCGCAGGCTGGGTGCTGCCTTGAAGAGGCCCTGTGAATTATAAAACCAAAAACCTAGCCAGAACCGGCCATGCTAGCTGTCAAAGGGGTCGGGATGCGCTTCTGCACACAGTCTGCCATCCAAAGTGGTCTACCTGAGAAACAATGCTCCCTCTAAGCTGTGGAGTCTCGTGAGCAAAAATTCTACTTTGTGAGCTTACTGGCATCTAAGCTGTGAGCGAGCATTTTGGCTGCTGCATAAATTAAGTTTGCCCTGGAGCCGTCCTTCCTGAGCTAAGACAAGAATGTGTGAGCCGGAGGCTAAAAAACCGTGAGCTAGCTCACACAAACTCAGCTTAGAGGGAACACTGCTGAGAAGGTCTGTACCGTGCTGTCGTTTCAGATCTCTAATGCAGTGCTTACAGGGCCAAAGGTCCCCGTCATCTTAACGTTACTGTGACCCATGCTGAACTTCCCATAACCGTGAGGACTAGAAGCCTGGAGTTTCAAGCTCTCTCCACCTTGCAGCCGCCGGCTACAGACCTAGCTGTGAGTTTCCCTCCATCCCTTTTTGTATCTTCTGCCTGCCTCCTCAGGTCTCCTCCACCTGTGCTTCTTGTGCCGGCGATGAACTTTCCCCCTGTGTGTCGACCTACTTCCCCTTCCTCCATGACCCACTTAACCAAAACCCCTTTTCTCAGCCATGCTAACCTCTCCTTGCTCTTCCACTGCTGTGCCCCAGATAAGTGAAACTCTGACATTTTCCCCCTCCCCACCCACATCCTCCCTAATGCAAATCTTGGCAGGGCCTCCCCCTCTGCTGCATCCTCCCCGGCTGGTGCTTTATCAGGCGCCTGGTAGACGGCCGCGGTCCTGCGTCTGCCCTCCCCTGCAGCTGGACCAGAGGCGACTGCAGCCCACGAGGCCCAGGCCCAAACCTTAGCGATGCTCGTGTCCGTCAGCTTCCCGCAGGCCGTCAGATCAAGCTCTTGCAGGCGGGCCAGGGCGTTCAAGGAGGCCCGGTACTTCTGCGGGGTGTCCTGCTTCGTGAGGTCGATGAGGATCGGGGCATCCCGCTCCAGATCCTGTGGAGGCGGCAGGAAGAATCCCAGG
>NW_015172561.1:1140995-1149361 GCF_001447785.1 Gekko japonicus | reverse complement strand
AACGGAGGGATTAACAGAGACTGGGACCGTTCTGCTTCCCTTCCTCCGGCTCTGCTGGAGGATTATACTGTGGCACACGTCGGGGAAGAGGATTGTGCCCCCAGGGCCAAGAACACGCTCTGGAACCGGTTTTACATAGTGGCGATCAAGGCTGTGACGCGCCCAAACGCTTTCTTGAGCATTGCCGGAAGAGGAGGAGAACAAAGCAAGGAACATTTTAGAAGCTAAAAGATTCCTGAAAGGAGCATTCTTATCTCTGACAAATCTCCTTTACCTGTTTCTCCATAAAAGGAAACACGGGACAGCTATTGCTACACTACCAGAGTGGATGGTGCAATGCTACGGCAGACCCTCACCCAACATCATTGGCCATCTACTGTGGTATTGTAATAGTATCTGACCTCTGTTTTCCTTTGGTGGTGCTGTTGTCTGCTGCTACAGTCCACGTTTAACAGAAGACGTGGCCACAATCCAGAAGGCTCTGAAAGGAGCCAGCAATTCTCTCATCTGAACCCATCTTTGTGGCTTCCTGTGGGCTCCAACATGCAAGAAAGAGCATGATTGTCCTGTGCCAATGACATCACAGCCTGTCAGTCTCAGAAAACTGGACACTACTTGTCCTCTTCCGGTTTGGTGTAGTGGTTAAGTGCACGGACGCTAATCTGGGAGAACCGGGTTTGATTCTCCACTCCTCCACTTGCACCTGGCTGGATGACCTTGGGCAAGCCGTAGTTCTGATAAGAGCTGTTCTTGAAAAAGAGCAGTTTCCTTCAGAGTTCTCTCAGCCCCACCTACCTCACAGGGTGTCTGTTGTGGGGAGGGGAAGGGAAAGGAGTTTGTAAGCTGCTCTGAAACTCCCTTGGGTAGTGAAGGGCGGGGTATAAATCCAATCTCTTCTTCTTCTTCTGTCAAACTGGATGTCAAGTGAGTTATCTTGGGTGTTGTAGAGGTCATAGAATTAGTGTGCACTCATCTGTTACCTGAATTAACCAACCAGCCCCACTAGCTAAAAAGAACTACGTACCACAAGCCAGAAATTGACTCAAAGCCAGCCCAGATCTGTCAGATCTTTGCATTGCTTGGCAATGTTTTTTTCAGGTTGATCCACAGAAAGGATCAACCTTTTTCCTCCGGGATAATCCTGCAGCAATTGCGGGGAATCTGGTGTGAAAAAACGCACAGCCTGTTCTGGTCCCTCTAAGCATGGTCCAGCATGCCGCCTGTGGCAGCTAAGCCCTGCTGAGGCTCAGAAGCACTAGAAAGGTGCAATAAATGCAGGGCAAGGTGTGAGCCTCTTCTCTAAAGTTGTTCACTCCCACAGAATTTTTGCTTCTTCTGAACTGCCTGCAGCTGTTCTGTCCCTCCCGGAGAGCCAGTGTGGTGTAGGGGTTAAGAGTGGTGGACGCTAAGCTGGAGCACCAGGTTTGATTCCCCACTCTTCCACATGCAGCCAGCTGGGTGACCTTGGGTCAGTCACAGTTCTTGCAGCGCTCTCAACCAATGTTCCCTCTAAGCTGTGGAGTCTTGTGAGCAAAAATTCTATTTTGTGAGCTACTGGCATTAAAGTTGTGAGCGAGCAATTTGGTTACTGCATAGATTAGTCTGCTCTGGAGCCATCCTTCCTGAGCTAGGATAAAAATGTGTGAGCAGGAGGCTAAAGAACTGTGAGCTAGCTCACACTAACTCAGCTTAGAGGGAACACTGCTCTCAACTGCACCTACCCACAAGCAGTGTTCCCTCTAAGCTGAGTTAGTGTGAGCTAGCTCACAGTTTTTTAGCCTCTGGCTCACAGATTTTTGTCTTAGCTCAGGAAGGAGGGCTTCAGAGCAAACTAATTCATGCAGCAGCCAAATCGCTCGCTCACAACTTTAATGCCAGGAGCTCACCAAGTAGAATTTTTGCTCACAGGACTCCACAGCTTGGAGGGAGCCTTGCCCACAAGGTGCCTGTTGTGGAAAGATGAAGAGAAGAAGATTGTAAGCCACTCCAAGGCTCCTTCAGGTAGAGAAAAGCGGGGCATGAAACCCAACTCTTCTCCTCTTCCTCCCTCTGCCCTGTGATGCTGCCAGGCTCCTGCTTTCCCAGGGCGGGGCTTTGAGCAGCGCTTGAGGCTGTCAGAGCTAGATCTGCTGCTTCCCCAATCAGCTACAATCCATCTCAGCTTCACCCAGCCTCTCTGGGGCCTCTGTCAGGGCAAGGCCCCCGCGGCTGCCAAGCCTCAGCTTTTCCCGCGGGTGCTGGAATTATGGGGCTGCCCAAGTGCACAATTCCTGCACCTCTGGGCCTGGCTCTTTAATCATTTCCTCAGGAATTTCTGAACTGGCAGCATGGAAGATCCTTGTGATCAGGGCTTTTTTTTGTAGAAAAAGCCCAGCAGGAACTCATCAGCATAATAGGCCACACCCAGCAGCAGAAACTCATTAGCATATTAAATCACACCACGTGCCTTCCCTTGGTTTGCTTGGGCGCCCCATGGCTGTGGGAAGCCTGGGCAAGCCGGCCCTTGGACAGGCCAGGGAAGGCACGGGGAGGCATTTAAATGCCTCCCTGATCCTTCCAGGGGCCCCCCTGGCCCGCCCACCTTGGAGTCGCTGGGGGGGTCACTCTCTAGGCCTTCCCTCTGTAGCCATACACACAGAGGTTTTGGCTGTAGTGGGCGTGGCCAACTCTGAAGCCAGCCGGAACTCCGTTCCTGTGCGTTCCTGCCCAAAAATAGCCCTGCTTGTGATAATCTCCCCTCCCTCCCATCTTGTTTTGCTTTCTGCTATCTCTGTTGTCCTAACCCTGGTGGGAGTTATCCTGGGGGGGGGGAGATTTATTTACGTTATTTTTGGTCCCCTTCCTCACAGGGACTCAAGAGGGGTTACTCATAGTGAGTCAGGACAATCAACTCTTATTATTGAGAAGAAGAAGAGGAGGTTTTTATAGTCTGCTTTTCTCTGCCTTAAGGAGTCTCAAAGCGGCACACAGTCTCCTTCCTCTCACTGCAACAGGCACCTTGTGAGGTAGGCGAGGCTGAAAGAGCTCTGAGAGAACTGTGACTGGCCCAAGGTCACCCAGCAGGCTTCTTGTGGAGGAGGAATGGAAAATGAAACCTGGCTCTCCAGATTAGAGTCTGCCGCTTTTAAGGGCTACACCATGCCGGCTCTCGTCCTAATACATTAAAATTTTAGAAGTCTGGAACCATCAGAAAGAATTGGAGCATTAGTAGTCACGTGACACATTAAGCGGTACAGAAACTGCATAGTAGGATCCTACTTACAATAAGCTACATGCAGCAGAGTAGACCACAGTCTCAATCATTTTATCCAGGTAAGTTTGTGAACCCTTTTGTACAATGCAGCCCTGTTACCTGCACAAAAAAGCCCTCTTGAATAGTTCAGTTTTTGCGTAGTTTGCCGAAAGCCGGGCGAACAGGAGCTTTCCTGACCTCCACGGGCTGAGTTTGTGTGCACAGCCCCTAGATGTGGTCTGGTTGACGCAGTGGGGGTGGGGGAAATAGGTTTTCTTTCTGCCTGGAAGACTTTCGGCTGCAGATGCGACATCCTGTTTAGCCACGGCACAGAATGTTCCATCCCCACCTGAACAGGTGCCTCCCTGCCCTTAACAATGACCACATCCTGAGTCCCTCCCATGCCTCTTAGGGCAGAAGCTTAGAAATGGGTCAGGGCCAGGCAATGGTCTCCAGAGAGGAAGCACACCTGGACCATTGGTCCTGTCTTCCCCCCGGCTTCATAGGATGAAGGCAGTTCCGGATGGACGGGGGCAGGGGGCAGATGCTGATTACTGGAGTGGATGTACATGAAGCTGCCTTCTACTGAGTCAGACCCCCGGTCTGCCAAGAACCGAATTGTCCACTCTGGCTGGCAGCAGCTCCCCAAGGTCTCAGGCAGAGGTCTTTCACATCACCTCCTACCTGACCCCTTGAACAGGAGATACCTGGCACTGAAGCTGGGATCATCGATGTGTCATGGAAGACGAACCACAGCCCCTGTGTATTTCAAAACTGATTCTCCTCCCTAGCATGCACACAAACACATACCCACAATTTTTTGGGGTGGTGGGCGGGGGATTCTCTCACCTCCTTGGAGTGATCCTGCGCCTCTCTGGGCTGCTCGACCCCCAGCAGGCCCCAATCCGTCAGCTCCTTGCACCAGGCCAAACGCAAGACGGTCAAGTTCAAGAGGTGGGTAGAGATGGCTTGGAGGCTTTGGTTGGTGATGGACGTGCAGGAGGAGAGATCCAGAACCCGAAGGCTTCGGCTGAGTGCTCCAGCCAGCACGATGACAGAGCTGTCCTAGGAGAGGCGGGAGGAAACGGTTTACAGATCTCTTGCAACTTTTGATTGACTTCCTTTCTTTACCATCTGCCTTTCTTGTTGAGGCTTGAGGCAGATGGCAGATTTGTAAAAACCATGCGACAAAGATTGGCTCGATACGTCCAATAAACAGTGCAACGGAACTGGACCGCACGGTTAGAGAACTACGAAAAGGCCGTCTCCAATAAGCTGAAGTGCAGGATTTCGACGTCTGATGCTCTGTATTTTATTTTGTGTCTGTACTGACTTTGCCCAAGACCTTCAGTGAGAGGACTGTATTAATAATAAAGGGAAGGAAGCTGAAGCCAGTTTGGTGTAGTGGTTAAGTGCGCGGACTCTAATCTGGGAGAACCGGGTTTGATTCCCCACTCCTCCACTTGCACCTGGCTGGATGACCTTGGGCAAGCCATAACTCTGGCACAGCTGTTCTTGAAAAAGAGCAGTTTCTGTCAAGAGTTCTCTCAGCCCCACCTACCTCACAGGGTGTCTGTTGTGGGAAGGGGAAGGGAAAGGAGTTTGTAAGCCGCTCTGAGACACCTTTGGGTAGTGAAGGGCGGGGTATAAATCCAATCTCCTCTCTTTTTCTCTTCTGAAGTGCACAAGCAACTGCACCTGAAGCTACGTAGCGGCGAGAGAAAGGAATTGCTTCTCTGTATCCTAGAATTCTGGCTTAAGCTCACAAGCGACAATCAAAGCCTCTTTTGCCAGGCCTTGGTGTTTAGTCATGCCGGCCACATGACCACGGAAACGTCTTCGGACAGCGCTGGCTCTTCGGCTTTGAAACGGAGATGATCACCGCAACCCTAGAGTCGGACTCGACTGGCTTTCGAGCAAGTGAACCTTTACCTTATTTAGACGACTGTGATTTCTGTCCTGCCTCTGTCCCATAAGGCTTGTGGGACAGCCTGAACGACCCCTCTGGATAGGCTGTTTTTTTGTATTTAAGATAAGAAGTGACCTCTGAACGGATTCAAACCATTTGGGCCGCACAGGCCGGGAGTGTCTTATCTGACTGGCGGCAGCATCTTGACGACGATGGGTCCAGATCAGCGTTCCCTCTAAGCTGTGGAGTCTTGTGAGCAAAAGTTCTACTTTCTGAGCTACTGGCATTAAAGTTGTGAGGGAGCGATTTGGCTCCTGCATAAGTTAGTTTGCTCTGGAGCTGTCCTTCCTGCGCTAAGACAAAAATGTGTGAGCCGGAGTCTAAAAAACTGTGAGCTCGCTCACACCAACTCAAGGGAACAGTGGGCCAGCTCTTGCTTGGATCCCGGAAGCACTGAGGCCTCCCCCCCCCCCCGTTTGCCATGGCCTCCGTAGGTCTTGTTTTTTAGAAGAGTGGGGGGGTCAAGGTCTAGCCTCTAACTTTATGAGCCCCATCCTTGAACAGAATTAATTCAGCCCCTCCTCTATTTTTGTTGTGATGGGGAGGGAGGGTGAGTTGATTTCTGGATGTTCCCAAGGAGGAAACATGGTGTAGTCCGGGAGCTAAGAGTGCAGTCCTAGGCAGAGTTTCACTGCTCTAAGACCACTGACTTCATTGTCCTTAAAAGGGTGCAACTCTGCTTGGGATTGCACTGCTAGCCACTGGACTACACCAGGCTCAACTATCATCTCAGCTGGGCCATCAATAGGTGATCTTAGGGGACCTGAGTTACAAGAGGGAGAGGCTTGATCTTCTTCAGTATAGGTGAATGGCCCAGCCTCGCCTGGTCTTGGAAGCTAAGCAGGGCCAGCCCTGGTTAGTACCGAGATGGGAGACCGCCAAGGAAGTCCAGGGTTGCTACACAGAGGCAGCCAATGGCAAACCACCTCTGCTCATCTCTTGCCCTGAAAAGCCTTTGAGGCCACCAGAAGTTCACTTTCCACCCCCACCTTCCAGGGCTGTCGTAAGCATCACTGAGATCGTACACAGGAAGCCTTTTGAATGCCGGAAGTTCCTACACAAATATTAAGTATTATTCTTGATAGGTTGCCAACTTGGGGAACCTGTTTGAGCAGAAAGGCAGTATAGAAATGCTTTAGAAGAAGAGATTGGATTTATACCCCACCCTTCACTCGGAGTCTCAGAGCGGCTTACAAACTCCTTTCCCTCCCCCTCCCCACAACAGACACCCTGTGAAGTAGGCAGGGCTGAGAGAGCTCTGACAGAAACTGCTCTTTTTCAAGGACAGCTCTTATCAGAGCTACGGCTTGCCCAAGGGCAGGCCAGCAGCTGCGAGTGGAGGAGTGGGGAATCAAACCCGGTTCTCCCAGATTAGAGTCCACACAGCCACTACACCAAACGATGTCCACGAGTGTTCCATTCCAGATGGCCAGGGTGGGGTGGCATTCACAGAAAGGTTCAGAAGTCTGCTGTTAAGATGTATACACACGGGACACTGAAAAACAAAAACCCCTTGTATTCTGAGATCATTTGTGGTCCTCAGCAGAGAGGGGGTCTCTTGAAGAACAGCAGCATATCTGAAACATGGGGGGGAACATGACTGCCCCCCATCCAACTGCCGCCTCCTTGCCCCTTGTTTAATTATGCATTGTGTTGATACAAAGACAGAAGAAGGATAGTCTTAGAGACAACCCTTAAAACTTACTTTTAGCAAAGAGCAGAAGGCGACATTCAATGAGACCAATGGAGGCCGTCCCTCAATAGCCCTGAGGGCTTTCACCAGCTCGCTGGAGCTCACAAAGCTGCATTCGGACACATTCAGGCTTTGGAGGCACCTCAGGTGCGAAACTCCCCGGAAGCCGGCGTCTGTGACCCGCGGGAGCTTCTCCAGCCTCAGGCACCGAAGGTCCAGGAGGCGGGAGCAGAGGGCCAGGATGGCCTGGTCGGTCAGCTCAGAGCAGCCGCTCAGATCTAGCGTGGTCAAGTGAGGCTGGTGCTGACACAAGATGCTGACGGCCTCGTCAGAGAGGTCCCGGCAGTCATGGAGCACCACCTCGTGCAGGCGCAGGTTCGCCACCTGGACCAGGGACTTCACGGCCTGGCTGGAGATGCTGGTGCTGCTCAGGTCCAAAGCCTTCACACAGCCAGCCCGCTCCGCGAGGAAGCGCAGGAGGTTGCGGAAGGACAGGAGGGCCGAGGAGTTGTAGTCCCGGGAGCCGTGGTACGCGTCAAACTCAAAGGTGATGTGGCAGCGGGCGAGGGACAGCTTGGCCAGCCGGGGGGCACACTTGGTCAACCGGTTGAAGGTGAGGTCGGACAGGTAACGCACGCCGGACAGGTTAAGGTCCTGCAGGTTGCCCAGGGCCCCCTGTGCTCGGAGGAAGGTCTCCTGTTTGGAAAGCAGAGTCCCTGGCATGAAGAGGCTGTTGCAGCCGCTCAGATCCAAGGTGGTCAGGCAAGGGCAGGCAAAGAGGAGCTCCTCGAAGCAGGCCTCCGTGAAGCTGCTGCCCCGCAGGCACAGGTGGCGCAGGTGGGAACCCAGGTAACCGGCCACGTACTTGACGACCTCTCGGGAGGTGGAGGAGCTGTCCAGGTTGATTAGCTGGATGCTGCAAACCCGTCTCCGGGACAGGCTTTTGATGGTCCCGAGGGAGGCGGAGGAAGCCGGGATGGTGTAGAAAATGCTCTCCTCCTGGAAGCAAACGAGTGCAGTGAGACGGCAAAGAAAGACAGAGTGAGGCAGACGGATAATGACGATGGCAGCTGTGGTGCTGGCCGCCAATATGACAGTCAGGGCAACGGTGGTGGCAGATCGAGGTCTGGGAGATCCAGGTTTAGAATCTCTGCTCGGCCACAGAAGCTCACCGGGTGACCTCAGGCCCGCCTCTCGGCCAAACCTGCCTTGCATGGGGGTGGCTGGGAGGGTGAAATGGAGGCAGGAATACCGGTGTTGGGGGCCATCTTGGGTCCCCACTGGGGAGAAAAGTGGGGTGCAAATAACTTAAGTCATCACAGCCAAAACCAGGGCTTTTTTTGTAGAAAAAACCCAGCAGGAACATCATTAGCATAATAGGCCACACCTAACAGCTGAAACTCATTAGCATATTAGGCCGCACCCCCATGTTACCAGAAGTGTGGTCATCCAGCCACACCCACCTTTTGCTT
>NW_015172561.1:1124454-1140771 GCF_001447785.1 Gekko japonicus | reverse complement strand
ACTTTTGCCATTTAAACTGCCTCAAAGGACTGTTATGACGTTAAAGCGGTAATTCCAACCCCCCCCCCAAAAAAAACCTACTGTCCCAAGCTCTTTAGAGTAAGGGCAGGACAGACATAAGCTGTGTTAACGACGTGCATTCAGTAGCCACAGAGCGAAAGAGCTTGCCCGTTATGATCCTCTAGTGAGGCATCCTTAGAGAGAGAGAGAGATGAGAGAGCTTGCAAGAGGTAGAGGAGCCTGTCTTAAGATTTAATCCGCTGCTGCCCACCGAGGACGCAGCATTATCATTAAATGCTCCCCCAAGCCGTAGGTAGGAAAAAACTAGTACACAAGAACAGCACTTTACACAAGGCAACATTAGTGTAGGTCTATTTATGACATATGCTCCCCATACATGGCTCTCGGGCATTTGTTGCCTGCAGCCCTCGTGCTTGATGGCCCTGCACGTAGGTTTGATTCCTATTTTGATGTATGAGACTTTTTTTTAATTAAGTCTGGCCTGGAAGAAATTGGGGGTTTTATCCTCCGAATGGTATCAACCAGGGCTCCCCGGCCTTTTTTAGCCCGTGGGCATCTTTGGAAGCCTGACGCAGCAGTGTAGTGGGTACAGCCACAAAATGGCTGCCGCGTGAGGTGGAGCTTGCCACAAAATGGCTTGCCTTCCAGTCACACAGCCAAGATCCTTGGGCTGTGGTGGCAGCCAATGCTCCCTCTAAGCTGTGGAGTCTTGTGAGCAAAGATTCTACTTTGTGAGCTACCGGCATTAAAGTTGTGGGCGACCAATTTGGCTACTGCATTAATTACTTTGCTCTGGAGCCATCCTTCCTAAGGCGAAAAAACTGTGAGTCTAAAAAACTGTGAGCTAGCTCACACTAGCTGAGCTTAGAGGGAACACTGGTGGCAGCTGCTGCCAAAGCAAAGTTTTTTTAAAAAATCTGCAGACCCAATAAAGTCTCCAGTGGCCAGTTGGAAGCCTTGCTGGTCAAGAACCCCACCTGGCCTCTTCCACTTTCTAAAAATACTTGGTGGGCACCAGAAAAAGCAGCAGAAAAAGCAGCAGAAAAAGCAGTACCCGGAGACACACGTTGGGGGCCCCTGGTATAAACACTTAACAAAAAATAGCAAACTTGTCAAAGCACATAATTGCTAATCAATAACATTTTAATCTTGATTTGTTTCAGTGAGTATCAAGTGACCAAAGTCCCATCAAGATGCAAGAAAACAGCAACAGGACGAACTTTCTCGAGTTTTGACTGCTCGTTTCGACGTGTGTCTTTGTCAAACATCAATTTTCCAGTGTTCTTCTTCACATCAATTGCACCATAAGACAGTCCGGAAACATTTGTTGAATGTAAGAGTTATGGAAAACCATCCTTGAATGTTCGTCCTGTTGCCGTTTTCTTGCATCTTGATGGGACTTTGGTCACTTGATATTCACTGAAAGGTATAAAGGGTATAAAGTCTAGAAAGATTGAGAGGCTAAATGAATTGGATTCGCTTCTGGAAGTTCTATGGGTTGAAATAGGGGGGCCAAAAGGAAACTTAACACTGGGAGTTTGTTATCGCCCACCAGATCAAAAGATAGAGGAGGATTATAAAATGATGAATGCCTTAAAGATAGCAACTAGACAAAAACACTGTGTAATAATAGGTGATTTTAACTACCCACACATTGATTGGGTCAATATGTGTTCTAGTCGGGAAAAAGAGATTGAGTTTCTAGACACTCTAAATGACTGTGCTATGGAGCAGATGGTCACGGAACCTACCAGGGGAGAGGCGATCCTTGATTTGGTCCTAAGTAACACTCAAGACCTGGTGAGAGATGTAAAAGTGATTGCACCGCTTGGAAACAGTGATCATAATGTTGTTGAGTTCATCATTTGTACAAATAGAGAATTGGCCAAAAAGACTCACACAACCATTTTTAACTTTAAAAGGGGTAATTTCTCTGATATGAGGGGACACGTGGGGAGGAAACTGAAAGGAAAAGTAGAAAGGGTCAAAACAATTGGGGAAGCTTGGGATCTATTTAAAACTACGATCCTAGAAGCTCAAAAAATATATATTCCGCAGGTTAGGAAAGGCACAAACAGGTATAGGAAAAAGCCTGCATGGTTAACAAACAGAGTAATGGAGGCTGTAAAAAGTAAAAAGAATTCCTTTAAGCAGTGGAAAGCTAGTCACAGTGAGGCTGATAAAACGGAACACAGGCTATGGCAAATAAAATGCAAGTCTGAGGTCAGGCAGGCAAAAAGGGAATATGAGGAGCATATAGCAAAAAACGTAAAAACCAACAATAAAACTTTCTTCAAATACATTAGAAACAGGAAACCAGCCAGGGAGGCAGTGGGGCCCTTGGACGACCAAGGGGTAAAAGGAGTATTGAAGGATGATAGGGAAATGGCTGAGAAGCTAAATGCATTTTTTGCCTCCGTCTTCACTGTGGAAGATGAGAAGTGCTTGCCCACTCCAGAACCACTGATTTCAGGAGGGGTGTTGGAAGACCTGAGTCAGATTGAGGTGATGAGAGAGGAGGTCCTAAAACTGATAGACAACTTAAAAACTGAAAAATCACCAGGCCCAGATGGCATACATCCGAGAGTTCTGAAAGAACTCAAATGTGAACTTGTAGATCTCCTGACAAAGATATGTAATCTTTCCTTAAAATCTGCCTCCATTCCTGAGGATTGGAAGGTAGCTAATGTCACTCCCATCTTTAAAAAGGGTTCCAGAGGAGATCCGGGAAATTACAGGCCAGTCAGTCTGACGTCGATACCGGGTAAATTGGTGGAAACCATTATTAAGGAAAGAATTAGTAGGCACATAGATGAACAAAACCTATTGAGGCAGACTCAGCACGGTTTCTGTAAGGGAAGATCTTGTCTCACTAACCTGTTAGTGTTCTTTGAGGGGGTGAACAAACATGTGGACAAGGGGGATCCAATAGATATTATTTACCTTGACTTCCAGAAAGCTTTTGATAAAGTTCCTCATCAAAGGCTCCTAAGTAAGCTCAAAAATCATGGGATAGAAGGACAAGTCCTTTTATGGATCAAAAACTGGCTAGTTCATAGAAAACAGAGAGTGAGTGTAGGTGGGCAATTTTCTCAGTGGAGGGTGGTAAGCAGTGGGGTACCGCAGGGATCAGTACTTGGTCCACTGCTTTTTAACTTGTTCATTAATGATTTGGAGATGGGAGTAAGCAGTGAAGTGGCTAAATTTGCGGATGATACAAAGTTGTTCAGGGTGGTGAAAACCAGTGAGGATTGTGAGGCACTCCAAGGGGATCTGTCAAGGATGGGCGAGTGGGCGTCAACATGGCAAATGGGGTTCAATGTGGCCAAGTGCAAGGTGATGCACATTGGAGCCAAAAATCCTAAATATAAATACACATTGATGGGGTCTGAACTGGCAGAGACTGAGCAAGAGAGAGATCTTGGAGTTGTAGTGGATAACTCACTGAAAATGTCGAGACAGTGTGTGACTGCAATAAAGAAGGCCAATGCTATGCTGGGGATTATTAGGAAGGGTATTGAAAACAGATCAGCCAATATAATAATGCCCCTATATAAATCAATGGTGAGACCTCATTTGGAATACTGTGTGCAGTTCTGGTCACCACACCTTAAAAAGGATATTATAGCTTTGGAAAAAGTGCAGAAAAGGGCAACTCGAATGATAAAAGGGTTGGAACACTTTCCCTATGAGGAAAGGTTAAAGCGCTTAGGGCTCTTTAGCTTGGAGAAAAGACGACTGAGGGGTGACATGATCGAGGTTTATAAGATTATGCATGGGAAAGAGCAGGTAAAGAAAGAGGTACTTTTCTCCCTTTCTCACAATACAAGAACTCGTGGGCACTCCATGAAACTGCAGAGCGTTCGGGTTAGAACGGATAAAAGGAAGTACTTCTTCACCCAAAGAGTGATTAACACATGGAATTCACTGCCACAGGAAGTGGTGGGTGCTACAAGCATGGATGGCTTCAAAAGGGAATTAGATAAGCATATGGAGCAGAGGTCCATCAGTGGCTATTAGCCACAAGGTATAGCTAGGGGCTCTGGGGCAAGTGATGCTCTGTCTTGGTGCTTGGGGGGGGGGTCAACAGTGGGAGGGCTTCTAATGTCCTGGCCCCACTGGTGGACCTCCTGATGGCACTGGTATTTCTGGCCACTGTGTGACACAGAGTGTTGGACTGGATGGGCCTTTGGCCTGATCCAACATTGGCGTCTCTTATGTTCTTATGTTCTTATGACTTTGGTCTCTTGATATTCACTGAAACAAATCAAGATTAAAATGCTATTGATTAGCGATTATGTGCTTTGACAAGTTTGCTATTTTTTGTTGAGTGTTTGAACTTTTGCAGCAACCTCTCGTATGCCTATGCTCTTTAGTTTGCTGTACCCTTAGTCTATCTTGGCCCCTGGTATAAGCCAGTTCTCTTCCACCAACAGTCAGAAGCCACGGGAAGTGGGGAGAAGGGCGCTGCCTAAAATCCCAAATGCCCTCCATTTGTATGCCAACGTTCTGGATGCCTCCCCAAGTTTTGTAGGTGGCAACTGGCACCATTGTGTGTGGGGAGAGTGGGGGAAACAGCAGGGCCCTGGTTTTGCGAGCCACTGAGGGGAGAGGTGGTTCACCTGCCGCAAGGAGTCTTGGGCTGCAAAGTACCAGCTTCGGTTCACCAGAGAGGCCTCTTTCCTGTCAGGGATAGGCAGGAAGTTCAAGATGTGAGTGATCACCTGTCAAGGGGGGAAAAAAAAGACCGTCAAGATGGAGACCTTGCCAAAGGGGCCTTCTTTCTGTTGGAAGAGAAGCACCAGACGCTGTCTCTTCGTCTCAGCCTGGGGTGTGTGTGTGTAGGGTTTACAAGAGAGTCAGACAGATAGACAGGCAAACTGAGTTTCCTTCCTGCTTACTCTTCTGCCTCTGTCCCTTTGATGTGTAGGCTGATAGTCTCAGGGAATTGCTTCCTTCCTTCCGTTCACACTTCTCTTGCACGCACGCGCACAAAGGAGGAGCACGTTTGCTCTCCATTTTTTGCACCATGGATGCAACCTCCGTCAGCCTCCATCCAGGTAGTTAGAACAGATTCAGTTCCTGTCTCTCATCTATCCTATCTAGAATGGAGTTCACTAAATAAATAACTCTTTGTTAGTTCTGAAACTGACAATTGGCTCTGTGTAGCTCTGTAACTTTGCCAGCACATACAGGACAAAGAAGCTACTGCTGTTGTGTAGCCTGTTTGCGCACTCTGCTAAATCGATACAGGTTCCTGGCTTACCATACCAATGAATCTGACGCTTTCTTCCCAGCAGGGTGAGTTGATCTGAAAACTCGAAGCACCCCCCACAACTGATTTCCCTTTCTGTAGCTCTTCCTTTTCTGGAAACTGAGCAGCTTTGTTCCTTTGTTTGCCATCAAGTCACAGCTGACTTCTGGTGACTTCATGGGGTTTTCCAAATGAGAGACGTTCAGAGGCGCTTTGCCATTGCCCGCCTCTGCGTCACAACCCTGATGTTACACGGTGGTCTCCCACCCAAATACTAAACAGGGCTGACCCTGCTTAGCTTCTGAGATCTGATGAGATCGGGCTAATCTGGACTATCCAGGTCGGGGCACAAGCAGCTTTGCTTGCCACTAAGTAGAGAGCTTACGATTTTGTAGTGCAAATGCTGTGGGGACAAGGAAGAGCCAGACTGCAGACCTGCTTACAGATTGGGGTGGGGGGAGAATGTTACAGTTCTGAAATGACTGGTTGGCAGTTGCTGGGTGGAACGGTTATCGTTCTATGGAACACAAAGCAAACCTTCATGCAACTTGGTCGATAGAATACTGATGACTTGCCCAGTACTAAAACGATTACACAGTCTGCTGCATCACATTTGTAATCCATCTCATATCTCCCTGCCCCCTTTAAAACACACACACGCACACAACTAAACTGATTTGATGTGCTTGGCAGGAGGTAATAGGTTCCATCTGAAGAGACTAGAATTGTAGCCAAGATCATGTGCATTAAACTCAAATTTCATTTTAAACCATCTATGACTCATGAAAACTCATGCTGGAATGAACTTTCTTTCCACTTTAAGGTGCCACTGGACTCCTGCTTCATCGGTTTAAAGAAGGCGTTTTGTAGCATTGCAATGTAACTTTTTGACACCTCAATTTAATATAATTTTAAATCCTTTTTTTAAAGTATTGGTTTCTAAGCATGTTGCTCAACCAGCAGCTTGCTAAGAGGCAGATATTGCGTGGACAGAAATGAGAGAATGGAGTGACAGATTTTGTCCGTCTTCCAAAGTGAGTGAAATGCTGGAAACTGGAATCTGCATGGCATGTGGCTTGTAGCAGTAGCTTGTGTGCAAGAAGAGTCATACTCTTTGCACACCCATGGTAGGTTTGTATAAAGCGAGTCTAGAACTGTCGTTTATTCTGTAGTCCAATGCTAAAGCAAATGTATTTGCATTTCTAACCCACCCTTCTCCCAGTGAGCTCACGGTAGCTTGTATAGTTGTCCTGTCCTCCATTTTCTCCTAGCAACAACCCTGCGATGTCAGTTGGGGGAACGAAAGAGGGTTAATGTTTCCAAGGTCCCAGTGAACTCTGCGGCTTGGAGGGCTGAGCCTGGGTCCGGTGCTGTAACTACTACACCATATGGCACATTGGCTCAAGAGTATTTACTATACCAAAGTCAAGCATGCCAACTTGTGATTGGCATCTGGAGTTTGGGAAGATGGAAATTGTTCAGGAGGTTGTTAGCAGTCAGACCCCTCCTCCAAAAGGCGGCAGTTTAGTGCTTAGTGAGGCAGAAACACCCTTCATACAATATCACCTCAAAAATCATAAATATACAGGGGGCAGTTTAGTGCTTAGTGAGGCAGAAACACCCTTCATACAATATCACCTCAAAAATCATAAATATAAGACACTGCCTGTCCCAAAGTGACACAAAATGGATGCCAGCCAGAGACAAGCTTGGGAAAAATATCTTTGAAGGTGAGTCAGAGCGGCTGACTGACTGACGACCCTCTCCTTGCCCCGGAGAGAAGCATAATTTAGGACAATAAGTCTCCCAAGAAACTACTGGCTACTCTCATCAATGAGCAGCCTCACTTCCCCCTTACCCATTTACCCTTAATTTCGCAACACTTAACACTATTCATAAAACCTGGTAGCTTTTCCTGTCCAGTACTTAGAGGGTCACCAAAAACCATTTGCACCTATAGTCCGCCTCAGGTAAATTTATTAAGCTAATTCCCCCAATTAAATAGGAGATTTATTATTATTGCCTCTTTGGGTACCAAGGTCGGGAGGGCTGTGCATTTGGAAACCCTAAACCTTTTGTCCAAACCAAATGAAAAACCCAGACATTGCTGATCCTTGTCAAAAGGTGGGTATGGTATAGCAACATTATTTAAGTAGACCATAAAAAGCAGCTAATGATTAACTGGGAGTTCTTCATAAGGAACAACATCTGTGAGCTACGGTTCTCATAGATCTTGCCACCCCTCCTCCCCGGCAGGTGTGAGTGAACAAAGAAACTAAGTCTGAGTTCATTTTATGACTATTGTTTCTCCCTCCAGGGTTTGCTTTTCTATACATCAGTTAGAGAAACTCAGCTAGACATGGCTGCAAATCCTGTCTTTTCTTAACAAGCCACCAGCAATCGGAACAGTGTGCTTTATCTCAAACACTTTGGTATCCGTGCACTTCAACCTGGTAGGGCAATGTCATCAGAGAACCGGGCATCCACAGGAAGTCCTCTTGGGCTCAATGGGGGTGTGTGTGTCCTGGGGTGGACTGCCACACCCAGCAGCTAATTGGGCTCCCACTGAAAGTCAGGGAATCTAGACACAAGGTGCCAGGATGGTGCAGCCAGGGGTCATTTCCCGCAGGAGCGCACAGGAGCGGAGCTCCGGCAGTAAAGAGCCCAGGGGGCGGACACATGCAACAAGCCCCACCCCTGCTCCCAGCAGCCCTCAGTCAGAGCAAGAAGCAGCCAGGTAAGTTCCAGAGCCCCCCCGGCCCCAAAAGTCCAGTGGCACCTTTAAGACCAAGTTTTATTCAGGTACAAGCTCTCCCTCCTCTGTGAGGGCAGATCTACACGTTTCCCCCCCCCCCCATAACTAGCAATCCAAAAGAGTCCAGTGGAGCCTGAGCGGTGGGTGTTGCCTTCTGACACACTTCCAGTGATGTCAGGGGGTGTGGCATATGCAAACAGGTTATGCTAATGAGTTATGCTAATGAGCTCCTGCACCTCTTTTTCTACGAAATGACCCCTGGGTGCAGCTATCGGTTTTCAAGGGATGGCTTGTGGGAGAGACAGTGCAGGTAAACTAGTTGGTTCATCTAAATGTTTCCCTGCATCACGCCAGGTACATGCAGGCCAAGGAATGTAGCTGACTGCATGAATCACTGGCTAGACCAGGTGAAGCCAGTTGTCATGTTGGGCTAGGCTTGGGGAGACCTGGGTTCAAAGCCTGGTTCGCTGTGGAATTCAGTTGGTTTTTGTTTTTTTCCCTTTGTTGCTTTGGAAGGAAATGGGCAGAAAAACAAGATATAAATAAATGGGTCTGGCCATTCTCTCCCCACCTAATCTACCTCAACAGTCTTGCTGTGAGGATAACATGGAAGAACTGAAGACTTCCGTATGGACGACTTGTATTCTTTGGAGGACGGATGGGGAAATGGAGGTTAAAAGCACAACACATTTTATTTAGTTATATTTTGAACTTGCCCCTTCTCCCAAGGAGCTCAGGTACATGATTTTTTCCTTCTTCCATTTTTATCCTCATGACAACCCTATGAGGGTACATTAGGCTGAGAGAGAGTGCCCAAGGCAACTGGGTGGGTCTCATGGGGAGTGGGAATTTGAACCTGGGTCTTCCCGGGTCTAGTACAACATGATAAGTACGACTCACTGGGTCTCCACCCCCAAACCCAATTTTTCAGTGACCGTTCCTTTTACAGGAAAAACTGCCTTTGAGCATCTGTTTCCCATAAGACTTCTGTCCAGTGTTCCCTCTAAGCTGAGTTAGTGTGAGTTAGCTCACAGTTTTTGAGCCTCCAGCTCACACATTTCTGTCCTAGCTCAGGAAGGATGGCTCCAGAGCAAACTAATTTATGCAGCAGCCAAATAGCTGGCTCACAACTTTAATGGCAGTAGCTCACAAAGTAGAGTTTTTGCTCACAAGACTCCACAGCTTAGAGGGAGCATTGCTTATGTCACCCCAAATCATATACTGGCTCATGCAGGAGAGCGTTTCCTCCCAAGATGTCCCAGCATCGTGTCCAACCCAAAGTGTGTTCTCGCACAAGGTGCTCTCAAGCACAGTAACCCTATGCCAATTAGTTCCTATATACCTTTAAATAAGGATGCAGGGCTTTGCGCCCCCACACTAGCCTCATACACACTGCACCAGGATCTTTTCTAGTCTTCAGATTCCTTTTCAGGCAAGGTGCTCAAAATCTCATTAGCCCCTCAAACCCAGGCAGTTTCCTTTTGTTATTGGCACTGGGTGCATTGGAATTACATCTGAGACTGTTTTGGCAAAAGTGAAGCTTTAATTCAGACAAAAGTCTGGGATTTTCCATACAGATAGTTTCTTAATACAGATGGGTAATTGCTGGGGGCTAGCTCAAAACGTATTGAGGGACGGGGTACAGCATTGTGCAACTTCCAGTTCATGACACAGACTTTGGGTGCTTCCAGCCCTACATAAACAGGTTTTAAATGGACTTTTTAGAGAAACTGTCACTGCCTTGCATACGACCAAGAAGGCAAGGTAGAAATATCGGGGGGGATGGGGGGGGACAAAAACACATGTGGAAAGGCACACCCTGCATTTCCATCCTAGCCTTTTCTTAAGCATCCAAACTAATTGTTTCCGTTAGCAGCCTGTCTGTTGTGTCACTGACCAGCTCCGCCCTTGGGACAGTCAGGAAGCGCCCGAGGAGAGCAGGCAAAGGGATCTGTCACTCCCAAGATACTCCCAGAATTCTGCCTATCGGGAGGAAAGCGATGCGCACTGATTCCATTGGTTCTGATGCTCGCCAACAAATTTTCTGCCCTTTTTGATTATTTTTTTAAATTTAAAGGGCGATATAAATGTACGGGGCATTTGTGTGTGTGTGTGTATACAAAGTTTGAACTAAACATTTACAATGCTGCATCCCTAACTATGGTTACTTTGTGTCCCCAAAGGAAGCCCTACCAACCCCCCCCCCCCGGCTCCTACTCCGGATTTAAGAGCGCACAGCTTCAATCGGATACACTTGCAAGGGACTTGAAAGGGCAAAGGCGGGGGAGAGGTGAAAGGAGGGGCGAGGTGGAGGAGAGAGGAGGAAAAAGGAAATGAGAGCTGGGAAAGGAGAGCCAAGTTGCGTTCGACAAAAGAAAACGCCGCGAGGTCACCCACGGGGCACATATATTAATCAAAATATTTATACCCCGTTCTTCGTCCTGGCTCAAGACAGGCAACACCCCCCTCCCACAATAAAACACACACAAAATCCCGATGACACGTGTTTGTAGGCACATCTGTACACAAGCACACGGGTCGACTCGAGATCTGCGTCCTTCTGAGGCGCTGCCCATTCGGGCAACCCCTGCAGGGTCTCCACCGGGCTTCCCCCTCCCTCCTCTCCCTACTAGGCGCCCCTACCTCCACAGGCAATTCCCCCGTCTCCATCACCGCCCGCGGCTCAGCCTCGCCGGAGTCCGACCGTGACCGGTCTCCTCAACGGCTTGGCCACGCCCCCCTTTGCTCGGCTCCTCCCCTCTGTCTCCCCCCCCGCTCAGTTTCTCGTTCCCATGTGACGACGGTGCGCTGCATTTTGGGAACTGTAGTCCTCCGCGACGGTACCTTGCGCCACGCGATGACGCATTTTTACCTGCGCCGGAAGTCTTGCTATGCTGAGGTGGTGGGGTTCTGCCTGTTTAGGACTGGCCGTGGAGCTGTCATGGCGGTAAGCGAGGCCTTTAGGCTGGGGAGCGGGGATGTGTAGTGTTGGCCTGGAAGGGGAATTGTGGTCACTTTTCCTCCCTGTGTCGTTAATAATTGTTGTTGTTCAGTCGCACAGTCGAGTCCGACTCTTCGCGACCCCATGGACGAGCTCTCTCCAGGCCTTCCGGTCTTCTGCCGTCCTCTGAAGTTGGCTCAACTTCATGTTCGTTGCATCGATGACACTGTCTAATAATGTGAATATATAATTGCCCGGTGAAGCTGCTGTTGGAATAGTTTGGAATGATTCTACCCTCACGGGGAAGCTGTCACTTTGGTTTCATTTGGGCCGCGGTAGAGCAGTTGTGTTGCTTGCATACGGTGCCAAGTTCAGTCCCCGGCATCTCCAGTTAAAAGGCAGTGATGCTGGACAAAAGATTTCCCTCTGAGATCCTGAAGAGCTGCCGCTAGTCACAGCAGGCACTACTGATCTTGAGAGACCGATGGTCTGACTCAGCATAAAGCAGTTTTATGTGTATGTGGCAGTGTGTCTCGGTCTTTAAAGGTAGCCTGATGCACAGCAAATGAACAGAAAAAAAGGAGGCTTGTGGCTAGCAGATTTATGCCACATCCAGAGGCAGTAAACTTCTGGATACCATTCCTATGAGGCAACATGGGGTGGGAGGCCTTGGCCTTTGTGCCCTGTCTGTTGGTCCTCCAGGGAAGCTGGTTGGCCACTGTTTGAAACAGGATGCTGGACAAGATGGATCACTGGTCTGATCCAGTAGGGCATGTATGTTTTTGTAGCCTATGGTTTTGTGGGTTGGATCCCACTTCCTCAGATATGTGAAGTTGGTCCTCTGTGGATCTCTGTTTGCAGCTATAATTAACTGTCACTGTACCGCCTGAAGCCATCATGAAAAACTCTAATGAGTAAAGGGCCTTGCAGTGTATCCTTAAAACTTCTAAAGACAGTGCTGGCTGTATGTATTGGTTAACTGAAAATTCACTTTGTATATCTGATGAAACTATAAGCTGGCAAGTGGTTTCCCTACTTGGTTGACAGGCAACACTAGATCCCCTCCCCCCCCAGTGCTAATCCAAGGCCAAGGGAAAGAACAGATCTGTATACCTCTATGGCATACTTTAAGGACTCTTCTGGCATCACCTGCTTAGCAATTGTATACTGTACCTGAGAGTGGTTAGAATGCTGTACTGAACTTGGGTTCATTCCAAGGTTCAGAACAATGTACCCTTCCAGGGCTGAAGCACAGAAGTCTTATCTCGCTACAGATGCTAATTTTCTGCCCTCGAATATTTTTCCCCTGCTGACTACAATATGAATTATACCTTTGCGTCCTTTACAAGCATCTTTTACAACACCCCTCCGACCTTCTGACTAGGATAAAAGGACTCCAAGATCTCCATTGCTACTCATGTCTGACGAAGGGAGCTTTAAAAACATATGAGAAGCCAATGTTGGATCAGGCCAAAGGCCCATCCAGTCCAACACTCTGTCACACAGTGGCCAAAAATACCGGGGGCCACAAGGAGGTCCAGCAGTGGGGCCAGGGCACTAGAAGCCCTCCCACTGTTGCCCCACCCCCAAGAAGACAGAGCATCACTTGTCCCAGAGTCCCTATCTATACCTTATGCCTAATAGCCACTGATGGACCTCTGCTCCATATGTTTATCCAATTCCCTCTTGAAGCCGTCCATGCTTGTAGCTGCCACCACCTCCTGTGGCAGTGAATTCTCTGTGTTAATCAGTCTTTGGGTGAAGAAGTCCTTCCTTCTATCCATTCTAACCCAACTGCTCAGCAATTTCACTGAGTGCCCACGAGTTCTTGTATTGCGAGAAAGGGAGAAAAGTACTCCTTTCTCGACCTGCTCTATCCCATGCATAATCTTATAAACCTCGACTCTCAAAAGCTTACACTGTGAAAACGTATTGGTCTCTAAGGTGCTGCTGGACTCGAATCTAAGTGTCACAGTCTTAGTAAACCTTACAACAACCCTGTTATGTAGCTAGGTAGATATTATCTATTGCAGGTAGTGGACGAAGGACACTGAAGCTGAGAGTAGTTTACCTAAGGCCACTGGGCAAATTCAGGGCAGAACTGAGATTTAGATCTAGAACAAAGAGATGACAAACAGTGAAGAGTTGCCCTTCTGGTTCTTGATGTTGTCAGTAAAGACAGCTGAGAAAATCCCATGCCCACTTTGTGCTCCCCTGGTGGGGTGGTGCCTCAGGTATGCTGTCACTTAGTTTTAGTTTATTTGCTGGTTCTGCTGTGCAGTTCAGAGGACCGAATATTGTGTCCGGGCACGGATGATCTAAGTTCAAACCCTTGCTGACAAATCACAGGCTCGTTTTGAAGATCCAATAGCCCAGCAAGGCTTGGCTGATAGTGGTGAAAAGAAAATCAGCAAACTGAAAAACAGATGTACCTGTTCATGGTTTGCTTCGTAGAACGTGATTTGCGGTTTTTTAAAAGTATATTTATTTATTTACTTCATTTATACCCTGCTTTTCTCCCCAGTGGGGACTCACAGTGGCTTACATCATTCTCCAGTCCTCCATTTTAATCTCACAATAAGCCCTTTGAGGCAGGTTAGGATGAGAGAGGGTGGCTAGCTTAAGGTCACCTAGCAAGCTTCCTTGGCAGAGTGGAGACTCGAACCTGGATCTCCCAAATCCTAGTCTAACCCCCCTACACCATGCTAGCTCAGGACAGTATCATTGCCCTGACAGATTGTCAGTGACTCTGTAACCACAACACCACACTGGCTCAGTTCTTTGTTTAATGATTTCCCCCCCCCCCCCCCCCACAAAACATAATCTGATACCATGTATATATATTTTAGAAATGATTTGGAAAATATTTGAACACCTTGTCTTAAAATATTTTATTCATCATGTTAAAATAAAACGTTCCATAATCATTTTTTTCTTTTCTTTTTTCAAGTTTTCCAATTTTTCGGAAAAAAACAAAAAATCTTCAGGGAAAAAATGGGAAAAAACCGTTTTTTTCCCGAATTTTTCCGTTTTTTTTCTGGGCCTTCACATCTCTAGCTGATAGTGGTGAAAAGAAATTCAGCAAACTGAAAAACAAATTTACCTGTTCATGGTTTACTTTGTACAATGTGATTTGCGGTTTTTAAAAAAAGTATATTTATTTATTTGCTTCATTTATACCTGGAAACAAAAATGAAGTTCTGTCTGCCAGTAGTGGAGTTTGGATGTATGCAGATCTAAAAGCAGTTAAAGAAAAGGATGGATGTGCTAATTGCTCGTCTCTGTTTTTTTCCAGCCAAAGGGAAAGGTGGGAACCAAAGGTAAAAAGCAAATATTTGAAGAAAACAAGGACACACTGAAATTCTATCTGCGAATTATCTTAGGAGCAAATGTAAGTTTGCAGTGCCTTGCATGAGTTTAATGAAACTGATGTGGCCTGCTGGGAGATTTTTGATAGCAAGGGCCTGCCATCTCAAATACCTTTTGTTTTGAGGAGCTTTGGCTTTAATTTTCCTGTCCTGAGTTTAGGAACAATCAAGAGTATCTCCTGTATTGAAAATCGCCAAGTAAAAATCTGATTGGATACATAAACGTATGATACGTCCACAAATGTATTTAAAAATATTTCTCGTAGAGAATGTTAGAAAGCAAATGTGAAAAGCACAGATTGATGCAGAAGGGGAATAGCTAAGTTATAACAGTCCACAGATGTCAGAATATTGCGTAGATCAGTGGGCTGGCCTCCTGTTACAGAATGACTTAATTATGAAAACAACATGATATTTGAAAGATGATGCCGGTATTGGAGGACTGCAGGCTCTGTGCTATTGCCGAGGCCTCAGGGCACCCTCTTTATTGTTGCACGGCTTCTGCCAGGTCAGAAATGGTGCATCATTTAATGCTTCCAGCAAGCAGGGCACTACATTGGATTCACAAAGTGATACCATACCTTGGAAGCCCTGCGTTATTGCAGAGTGTTCTGGGGTGTCATTTCTTACTTTGTGTCAGAGTCCCACAAACTCAGGCTCAACAATATTCCTTCCAAGAGATCAAGTTTATTGAGTTCAGTAGAAGTAGTCATCTGTGCATACATTCTGTGTAAAGGCTACACAACTGGTGGGAGAGAGGAAGATATACTGCATTCAAAGCAGGGGCCCCTGATGGAGTTAAGCCAATCAGAGGTGCAAGCCTTGCGTGGTTAAAGTAACAACTACAGGTTCCCAGGGAGGCGAGAGCGCTAAACATCAAGGTCAGGCAACAGATAAGGCCGGGCAAGAAAAGTGAAACCAACATTCCAGGATATTAAGATGTTCACTCCACAGACTCCCCCCCCCCCCGTACAATGGCAGCATAGCTGACATTTTGCCAGAAAGTCTGCACTGGTGGATCTTAGCACCTTTTAACATTGCACACATGAAGTGAAGCGTCCGAAGTGAAGCACCCCTTCTGACTCAGTGGTCTCTGGTGCAAAGGCTTGAGATGAAGTCTGTCTTATTCATTTAGATTCATGTGAGATTTTTTTTCCAATCCAGGGAACTTCAAAGTTCTTATTTGGTTCTTATCACCTGGTATAGACTGGTGGCTAAGAGACCAAGCTACAAGTTGAGACATTCCTGATTCAGATCTCTCTGCCATAAATTCAACTAGGTAGCCTTAAGGAAGTCACTTTTTCTTGGCTTCCGATGAGAGTGCTGGCCTACTTACAAGACTGTCGTAGTTATTAGTGGGATAACATATGCAAAGCACTGTAAACGTTTGAAAGCACTGTATAAATGCCAAGTTGTATTATTTCTCACTTTCATGAAGATAGATCCAGGTGGCCTCTAACTTTGTTCTCTTTCTCACTTTGTTTCCACTAATTTCAGGCCATTTATGGAATTGTAAACCTTGTGATCTTCTACTCAGCGGCCACCCTCTGGACATGGGTGAGTGTTGTATGGCCCAGAGTGTAAATGCCTTGCCACAAGGACCGATTGGTTTTGCTAATGCTGTTAAGTGCTAAATATATTGATAAGTAAATAGTTGTTTCCTGAGAGAAAGGTATGTCCAGGTCAGAACCTTGTTGTTCCATGGCCACTTCATATCCACTAAAAGGAATTTTTACCAACCCGCCTAAGATGCTGGCACGCCACCATTCCTGTTTGGGGTACTACATAGTTTAGCCCACTTGATATTTGTCTGTGTCTATGACACTGTCTAACCATCTCATCCTTTGCCGTCCCCGTCTTCTTTGACCTTCAGTCTTTCCCAGCATCAGGGTCTTCTCCAGGGAGTGCTCCCTTCTCATTTGGTGGCCAAAGTATTTGAGCTTCAGTTTCACTATCTGGCCTTCCAGGGAACAGTCAG
>NW_015172561.1:1106998-1122827 GCF_001447785.1 Gekko japonicus | reverse complement strand
GGTTAGTATCTGGATGGGAGACCACCAAGGAAGTCTAGGGTTGACGTGCAGAGGTAGGCAATGGAAAAACCACTTCTGCATGTCTCTTGCCTTGAAAACCCTCTGGGGTCTCCATAAATCGGCTACGGCTTGGCGGCCCTTCCCGTCACCACCGGGGACGCTAATCCTGCAGCGAAGACCAGGGAACCTGGCCCCCATCTCCCTGCGACCACTCGTCGGCCTTGTTTCTTGTGCACATAAGGAGGGTGCTGCTGGGTCAAACTAAAGAGGTACCAACTGGTTTTCCCGTTGCAGCTCTTGGAAAGCCCACCCGTGAGGGCACGGGTCAAAGACTTCCTTGGCTTTGAGATGTGCAAGGCCCCTGAACATGGGCTCCTGGTCAGGCTGCAGCTGAAAGAGCCCTCCTCCAGCCCTTCCTCAAGGCAGAGCTCCCCCTGCCCACGTACTCTCCTCCTGCAGTGTTGTTCTCCTCTAACTCTTCAGCTAGTCTCTGAGTTTCTCCGAATGAAAGAGGATCGGGTAGCTCAGGGACAGGTAAGGCTGTTCTACCGAGTCCCGTGCTGATACATCCAACCTTTTCCTTGGTCCTCAGGCACCTGAAGGATGTGATCCTGCTCACAGCCATAGTCCAAGTTCTCAGCTGTCTTTCTCCCTACATGTGGTACTTCTGGCTCTTGGTAAGTCTTGCTGTTTCGCTTCCTGCCGTCGTCGTCATCCCCCCGCACACATTTGCTTTTCCTTCCTGTCTGTATCACTTGTTGCCTTTGCTGAGCTGTCTGAGAAGAGTCATGCAGTGTTTTATTCGATGTTGTGGACAACCACAACTGATATTACGTTGTTCTGTTCGTGCAAGAGGGTAAAGGGGGGGGGGGATTGTGGGAGCGGCTACTGGGCGGTTTGCCACCTCTTACGTTGTTCTGTTCGTGCAAGAGGGTAAAGGGGGGGGGGATTGTGGGAGAGGCTTCTGGGCAGTTTGCCATCTCCACGAGGGCCACATGCCTGCTGTAGAGTTCCACCGGCATCTGACAAAGAAGAGAGTAGCCTATGGAAGCTCCTGCTCTGTAGGTGAAAAAAAACACACTTGGCTTAATGGCGCAATTGGATTTTCTTAATATTATTTCATGAAGGCTAAGATGCTGTGTTGGAATAGATTGTCATTTGCCCTCCAGATCTTTGTAGAAGTCGCAGAGAATGTTGAATACCCCTCCCCCCCCAATGCTGGGTTGGATCCAGCACAAGAACAGTGAGAGGATCATAGATCTTCCCTGCTTTCCCCACCCCTCAGCAGCCATTTCAGACTCCTGGGAAAGTTTGTTCTGGGGTTGCGAGACCCAGATGTTGTAATAGCTTCACTCATTCAAGAGGCAAGAGTGGGTGATTTCCCCTCCTCCCTCTGCTGTCTCCCAACCCATTTGGCTGTGGTGGTTTCCACACAGGGACAGATTTGTTTATTCCCAGGGTCACAGGACTGTATCTGCAACTACAGTTCTCTGAGTTCCCAGTTTTCATTCAAAAAGAGTCTCTATCCCATTTTGTTCCAGTGATAAACTTTTCCAAAAGAAAAGGGACTAGAGACTTACTTTTTTAAAGAATGAAACCTGAAAATGCAGGCAACTTGGTAAATATTTTTGTGTAATGGTATATTGATATAGCACTGTTAAATCATCAGTTTTAAAACAAGAAAAAGAAAAATCCTGGGCAGTAGGGAGAGGAAATAGGTACTGTGGGGGAAATGGCTCCTGTGTGACTGGGATTGGGCAGCTATCCAGGTTTTGCTGTGATCTTTCCCAAAACTTTAGAGCAATGTGGGTTTGAGAAGGAGTGGAGAAAAGCTGGGGAGATCCCAGGAAATGCATGAATGCACCACAGTACTGTGGAGAAGCGGGGGAGGGGGAGACATACTTCACAATAGGATCAGAGCAGCTAACCTATGTAGAAATCCCCTGTTATTCCATGCAGGTCCCACGATTCCTTGGGCTGTAAATGGCGGGGGAGGGGGAGCTGGGAAGACCGACAATCCTCTGTGGCTTCCACCGACAGATCACTTGGCTCTATCCAACTGTCCTATAGAGACCTAAGACTGAATAACTTTCCAAAATGAGTACCAATGTTGAGTCTGAGAGCTGAATTCTCTATTACCAAGCGACAAATTTGCCAGGAGACCTTCAAGTTTTGAGATTGGAATAAAATACAAATCAGTGGGTGAAACTCAGCAAACTTTTGTTTTCTCTTTTAGCCAGTGCTTTAACTGTACCTTTTGGTAACATGTTGCCACCAGTGTTCCCTCTAAGCTGAGTTAGTGTGAGCCAGCTCACAGTTTTTTAGCCTCCCGCTCACACATTTTTGTCTTAGCTCAGGAAGGATGGCTCCAGAGCAAACTGATTCATGCAGTAGCCAAGTTGCTCGCTCACAACTTTAATGCCAGTAGCTCACAAAGTTGAATTTTTGCTCACAAAATGCCACAGCTTAGAGGTAGCATTGGTTGCAACATCCTCGGCTGGTCAATAATTTTCCATGTGCATTTGTTTGTTTTTTTCCAGGCTCCCGGACGGGCACTTTACCTTCTCTGGGTTAACATCCTGGGGCCTTGGTTCACCACAGACTCCTCCGCCACCAACCCAGAGCCCAATGAGAAGAAACAGCGCCGGCAAGAACGGCGGCAGATGAAGCGTTTCTAGCAGAGCTCCTGGGAGTAGATCTAGAATGCCACCCACCGTCTCTGAGTGGCTGTTCATCAGGGATGCAGATTTTTTTTTAACCAATCAGAAAACATCAGGGGCTGCTTCTCTCTCTCATTCCCCCCTCCCCTTTGGCAATGGCGTGTCACTTGAAGGCTACAGCGATGGTTCTGGACGACTTTAGGAGGGTCACCAGGCAGATACCTTGGCCTTCATCTGCCCCACGGCACAGGGCGGGAACCTTTTGTGGGAGCCGGAAGTGTGTAAATAATCTTCTAAAAGTGACGCTGAAATAACGCATCAGAAGATGGAAGCGTTGCAAGGCTTGAAGAAATGGTATATTAAAAGAAATGCTTTCAATCTATATGGTAACTCATACGGCTGGTATTGGTGTCATCCTGTCCCAATCGGCAACCTGTTCATTTGCCAGATCGCTCTGGGCAGGGTTGATTAAGCCAAAACACAAAGCAAACAATAAACTTAAACAGTGAAAACAATCATTAGATGCAGAGGTCACTGAAGGACAAAGCCATTAAAATAACCAAAATGAAGGTGGCTGCAGGGATAGCAAGAGGCTTTCCTTTCCTTTTTTGTTTCCTTTTTTTGCATTTTGTGTGTGTGTGTTTGCGTGTACCCATGCCTGGAAGTCATGGCGACCTCTGGCAAGTTGGCAACTCCTACTGGGGCATGGAGGATGTTCAGAGAAGTGGCTTGATAACTTGTCTCTGCCTCCCAGCCCTGGTATTCCTTGGAGGTCTCCCATCCAAGTACTTGCCAGACTCGGCCCTGCTGAGCTTCCGAGATCTGACGAGATCGGGCTTGCCTGGGCTGTTCCAGGTCAGGGCAGGAGACTATTCTTTTTATCCCAGACTTGCCATTGAAGGTCCAAGTCATAAAATAAAAATAGAACGAGTTGGTTCCTACCAACTTTCCCACTCACAAAAAACGGAAGGAGAGGTGCCCTTTGACCAGTAAAAAGGCTATGCTGGAGACTGTGGGACTGTCAGGGACAAAGGCCACTTGAGAGTGGGGGCTACGGGACGGAGGGGAACTGGTTGGATACCACCCAGTAAAATGTTAAAAATGTCTGAAATCCAGTTTGTAGAAAACAGCAACATAATAATAAAAAGACTATATTGAAAGCAGCAACCAAAAATGAAAAGAACAATGCAACAATAAATGCCAGTAATTTAACTACCATGTAAATGCTAATAATTAATATGTGAGTATTAGCATCATTGTAATAACCTAAGTAAGGAGCTGCGGTGGCTCAAGTGGTTAAGACGCTGAACTGCAGGCTGTGGAAGGTCAGTAGTTCAGCAGTTCAAGACCCAAGCTGCCACATGACGGAGTGAGCTCCCATCTCTAGTTCCAGCTCCTGCCAACCTAGCAGTTCGAAAGCAAGAAATTGCAAGTAGATAAATAGGTACCACTTCGGTGGGAAGGTAACAGCGTTCCGTGCGCCTTGGTGTTTAGTCATGCCGGCCACATGACCACGGAAACGTCTTCAGACAGCGCTGGCTCTTCGGCTTTGAAACGGATATGAGCACCGCAACCCTAGAGTTGGATTCGACTGGCTTTCGAGCAAGGGAACCTTTACCTTTTTTAATAAGTAAGTGCACAACAGCTATACAGCTGCGTCCAGGGTAAAAGACTGGGGAGCTAGCCGAAAGAGAGCCAGTGTGACGTAGTGGTTAGAGTGTTGGACTAGGATCTGGGAGACCCGGGTTCAGATCCCCGCTCTGCCATGCTCCCTGGTCCCATTGTTCCCATCAGTGCTTCTGGTCCCTAGCCTTAACTCCTAGCCTTAAAACGATTTCTTGGGGGTAATTGTAAGCCCCTGAGTCAAGGGTCCCCAACTTTTCTGAGCCTGTGGTGCCTTTGGAATTCTGGCATAGTGTGGTGAGAGCAGCTACAAAATGGCTGCTGCGGGAGGGGGACCCAGCCACAAAATGGCTGCCTTCGCTCACACAGTGAAGATCCTTGTTCTACGGTAGCGGCTGCCGCCAAAGCAATGGCTGAAGAAAATTGCACAGCCAATCAAATCTCCAGTGGTCAATCGGAAGCTTTACTAGGCAAAAGCTGCATCTGGCCCTGCCCAGATTGGGGGCCACTGCCTTAAGTGCTCCCTTTGGTAGCACTTTGGTTCAAGGTGAAGGAAATGGCAGATGGACAAAGGCGGCGGCTCAGTCACAAGGAGGTAGTCATGCAGATTTGGCTGGGTGCTTAAGTGAAACCACACCCTGTAGTCGTAACAGGAAATGACATGATGGACAGGACAAAAGCCTCCCGGCATTGCTGAATGACTACTGCAGCACCGACTCTCACTCTTGGAACAGGCAGGTGAGAGTTCTCCGCATGCCTGCTTGAAGCAAAGTCAAAGTTGCATCTGTCGGGGTACCATTTTGGGAATGTTGGTTGGTTGAGAGAGAAGCTGAAGAAATCCAAACTCTGTTCTAGCCATGATGCCGTGGTGAGAGAAGGCTCAAACAATCCCCGCTGAGGAAACGGTGCTGATGGGTGGGGAGAAAAGGCCCCGGTGCTTCCAGACGGGAGTGGAGATCTGGTCTTGACAATACTTTCCTGTTAGGTGTAGCTACAGGCCCAGCGGCCAAGGAAAAGCAGAGGAGGACGGAAGAGAAGAAAGACGCTCCAAGCATCTGGTCCTTATTTCTTGTCTGTCCCACCAACAAGATCAGCCAGCATCTGAATTCCTTTCTTCTGATAACTTTCTCCTTTCCCAAGAAAAACAATCCTTTTTTTTTTTAGTTTAAACTGTAGATGGGGGCTGGTATTGTGATGGCTTGCTAGGGTGTAGTCTCACGCAGATTCCCCGTTGTGAAAAGCCAGAAAGGGCGGGGCGTCTTAGTTGTTTTTAAAATATTTTGTACATTAGAATTCTCCCAGTCCTTTGGATTTCTTCCAGGAGTCCTATTTAGAGATCTGTTAGTGTTTGCCGGGCTGCCAGTTTCCATCAGTGCTTCACATGTTCTGGGTGGTACGTAACTGCAGCCGGTTTGTCCCTTAAGAGCCTGGAATAAAGCAGGAAGAGAAAAGCAAGACGGCTTTCCTCATTGGCACCTTTTGATGGCAACTGTATGCAGACGTCCAAGTTTCACAGAGCTGGTCTTCAGGCTGCCATGACAAGGCTGCATACGTTAACGTTCCCCAAAACTGGACCCAGTCATAGAAGCTTCTGAGTAAATGTAAGTACAGCATTCAGAAAAATACTGAGAAAACAGTAAGATTTTAAGAGCTGGAGGAAATGGATCTCTAGTCAACTTTTTTTTAATGCATCAAAAAAATTTTTTGCTGCCGATTCACAGCTTATGGCAACCCTGTAGGGGTTCCAGTTCAAGAGAGGCTCAGAGGTGCTTTGTCGTTGCCTGCCTCTGCATTGCAACCCTGGACTTCCTTGGTGGTCTCCCATCCAAATACTAATCAGGACTGACCCTGCTTAAGCTTCTGAGATCAGATGAGTTCCAGCTAGCCTGGGCCATCAGGACGATGCATCAAATACCATATGCTTAAACATTTTAGTTTCTGTCCCTATTTGATGCATGCTCTGCATCTTCCCCTTTTACAACAAACTCGATATCTTGTGTATCCTCTGTTAGTAGTGGGTGGATATGGCTCCTATTTCTACAGCCATTAGATACCCCATCAATGACGCAGCAGAGATCGGTTTCTAGGAACAGCAGTGCCCTTTCAATTTAAATTTAATCAGGCTGGCTGTAATAACAGGGAACAGACTCTCTGCACACGTTCTGTGTCTGCTGCACGTCCACATGGTTGAGTGCTGCGCTATTGCACTGTAGCGATAATTCACAACTGGATTGCCCACTGCAGATGAGCCAAGCCAGTGGTTACACTTGCTAACTCCAGCTTGAGAGATTCAAGAGTGATGTTTGGGGAGGGCAGAACTTACTGGGGATGTTTCATAGAGCCCACCTTCTGAGCTGCCGTTTCCTGGCCGTTTTGGTTGTTCGGATCGTAGAATCATGGGAGTTGGAAGGGATCTCTAAGGTCATCTAGTCCACCCCCCTGCACAATGCAGGAAATTCAGAAATATGTGTGTGTGTGTCCCCCACCTGCTCCATTCCCAGAAGATGACAAAAAAAATTCAGGATCCCCAGCCAAACTGGCCTAGAGTTGTGGCTTTCTCCCTGGGGCTTTATTTTGGAGGGCTCCCTCTAAGCTGTGGAGTCTTGTGAGCAAAAATTCTACTTTTTGAGCTACTGGCATTAAAATTGTGAGCGAGCGGACTACTGCCTAGATTATTTGCCTCTGGAACCATCCTTCCTGAGCTAAGACAGAAATGTGTGAGCCGGGGGCTGAAAAACTGTGAGCTAGCTCGCACTAACTCAGCCTAGAGGGAATGATCAGCCCTGTAGCTAGGGATTTTGGGGTGAGGGGGCCTTGGGGGGTACAACTAATTAAATCAAAGCTAATAACATTAATTCAATTTGGGGCCAGCCCGGAAAGGAGGGGACCTGGAAGAAATGCTAGGGGGCTGGGCCCCCTGGGCCCCACATTAGCTACCGGCCTGGGAACGATGCTTTGGACCTCTGCTGGCTTCTGCATCTTGCATCTCTAAATAGCTCTGTGATTTCTAAATGCACCTGAGCATAACCTCCCACTGCGAAAGAGGGATTTACCGGGGGGGGGGATTTTTTTGGAACATTGTGAAGCGGCGAGGGGAATTCGAGAGATCTAGCGGCTGCCCGTCTCCTGGCGCCGAGAGCTGTAGTAACCCCGCCTGCCGTCAGGGGGCGGACTGGTGCGGGCATCGCTGAACAGAGCGGGGAGGAGGAGGAGAAAGAGGCGGGGCTTGTATGGAATGTGGGCGGAGTCTGCCGGGCGGCTCGGCCTGTCGCCATGGAGACGGGCCCCCGCGGCCTGAGCTGCCTGGAGCCTGGTCCGGTCGGGCCCCATCGTGAAGCGCCGGCCCTGCGGTGCCCTCCCGTTCCCGGGCATGAGGCCGGTGCGTGGCCGCTCGGAACTGCCGCTGACCTGGGGGGATGGTGAGGAGAGGCACTTGGGGCAGCGCGGAGGGGGGCTTCATGCAGTTGGAGGGGGAGGGCTTTCCTTTGGCTGCTGCTTATGGGAGTGGGGCGCCCTATGGGTCTCCGTGGAGGTGTGTGGAGATGGCGGTGGGCCGCCGTGGATCTGTGCCCTCTGGCTTTCTCAGAGGGGATGGGGATGGGGGGGGTGCCATTTAAGAAAATGGAGGGAGGGGAGAGGGCTTCTCTGCTTATTTCTGGAGTTCGAATACTTTAAAATATGTATATGCCTGTTTCTCTCGACCCAAGGAGAGGTAACCGCACAAAATATAACTTGTGGTATTTCGATAAGCTTCTCTGCGTCCTGACTGGGGAGAAAAGCACGGGAAAATATGCCTTAGATCTACTAAACTGCTTGTTTATTCATAGTCCGACTTTCTCAATGAGACCTAATGTAGATCGCAACCTTAAACAATGCAATAGGAACGGTTTATGATGCTGAGAAATGGGATGGCTGAGCAGGTAGCGGTGTGATGCAGGGGACCGGATGCTGAAGTCCATGTCAATCACATATGGTATGTAAGAACATAAGTAGATCCTACTGGATCAGGCCAATGGTCCATTTAGTCCTGTATACTGTTTCTCACGCAGTGGCCAACCAATTGCTCCGGAGGGCCAAACAAACAAGGCACAGAGGCCAAGGACCACCCCTGCTGTTGCTTCCTAACTTAAGACTGGGTTTCAGAGGTTTACTGCCTCAGTGTATGGAGGATATCCAGCCCTTCTAAGGAGCTCAAGGGCCAAAAGGCTTCTATGGACCTCTGAACTGATCCAGTGAGGCAGTTCTTATACAGTTTCTCATCCTTCCCATGCTAGAATTTTCAGAGCTCCCATTGCAATGCTTTTCTGCCACTGGTTGGCAATGGGATGATTTCTTTATTTGGAATGAATGCTTCCCCACAGCATTTAATATAACACTGAACGTCCATGGCTATTCTGCAGTGCGTATCCTTTCCCCAAAGTCTAAAGTGCTTTCCTGTCACCAGGAAAACTTCACTGTTGAACTCCCTTGTCTTAGCAGCAGATAAGCACAGGTGGATTTTTCCATGCATTTTGCAATATATGAGGACCTGGAGAAGAAATGGCCCAGTTTTTTGTCATCTCCCCCCACCCTTGAATGTGCTAAGAAAGGTTTTATTCTAACCAATTTCAGACAGCTTCACCCAGTGCTGCTTGGCCTCTTCTGTGTCAACAAGGTCAATTTTAGGCAGGTTCACAGTGTTTTCCCCCTTTAAGTGATCTGTCGTTTGTGCTATTAACACACAAAGTTGCCTTACACTAATATTGGTCTACCAAGACAGTTTCAGGTGTATCTGACATTGTGGGCTTTAACTCACAAAAACTTATACCTTGGGAAAGTGTATTGATCTTTAAGGTACCATTGGACTTGAAGGTGGGTCTCTCAGGGTCAGTGTTAACCATCTGAATTAATCATGGTAATAAAGCTGGCTAGTGTGGAAGCAGCCTGCTTCTAAGGGCTGTTGATAGCAACCATCCTGCAAGACTGGTGATGTCACTGTGCTCTAGGAAACACATATTTGTGCATTCCTTTTGGCACTTGGACAGGAATCCTCAAGGGCACATAAAGCAGAGCACACAGTGCTTCTTTGCCTACTTCTGTATGTTTATTGTCATATAGATTTGTGTCCTTTGGGTTAGTCCCAATTAAAGGGGGAAAGGTGGGTGTTCAGTATGGCTGGACTGCGTAGTCTGTTGAGATCTGGGAATGTAACATTTCCATGACTTGTACTTTCATCCTTCTTGATTGGCTTTTTCCCAAATTCCGTTTTGAGGCTCTTTGTGATTTATATGACAATTGTGATTTATGAACTAACTGACACTAATTTCCTTCTACTAGTAGCTTTGTGGACAACTGTGGATGTCCCACACCTTTTTATAATGCTGTTTCTCTGGAAGGTGCCTCACTTGCCACTTCTCAACTCTCTCTTGGCTTGGTGCTCAAATCCAGTTGTCCGTTCTAGTTTCAAAGCTTTTGGGGGGATACAGAGGGGCTAAACATTAAATGAACACTAGCCAACTCTCTTTTATAGGGATGGTTCTAATTTAAGCAACAGATATTCGTTACAGGGTTTGTTTTATTTTTTAAGATTCCTATTTTCTTGTGCGCTTTTTATGCATAAGTGTCATCAAGGAGGTAAACTCTTGGGATGTACTACTTCAGATTGCAGGTTGGGGGTTTCAAGGAGAAGGCTTCTTGCTTGGTGTTTCCTTCACATATCCTAAGTTGTGTAGAGGAAACAAAAAGTCCAAATTGCCAGGGTGCCTACGTTTGGATGTCGGAGCAAATGTGGAGGATAGCGCGTTTCCTGCAACAAACTGTTCCATCATACCTGCCTTGAGTGGTAGAAACAAAACAAGTTAAAGATACTATTTTCCTTTCAGAAGCAACAAATTTAAATCTAAAGTAGATGGCGTTTGTATATTGAGGACTGTGGCACTTATTAAGCGTGTAATTCCATGCTTTTAAAGCCCCATGCTGTTTTTAGTATGATTTAATCCTTCTGATTTACTTTGACTTCTTTTTGTTTACACAGAAAAGGGCTGCAGGTCTCATGAGAACGTTCTAAGAGCTGCATGATTGACCTAAGGAGGCCTGCACGGTGAAGCTGAGGCAACCACCTTGAGGCTGGGGTAAGAGGAGGCAAGTGGAACTTTTCTGTTTGTCAAAGAGCCTCACGCTAGCAAGCAACCGGCCAGTATATTCCTGGAGAGAACTCACAGATGTAGACTGGGAATTGTGTTTGGAGGGCAGTGTGTTTAAAATTTTCGTTTATTATTTATTAGGGGTTTTGTTTTTGTGATCTGGGGCTTTTCCGTGTTATCATTTTCCTCACTCGTAAGTCCCTGTTTCTTTGGGGGGCAGGGGCGGGGTTTCCTGTTCCACGTATGTTTTGCTCCCTCTAGTGGTCAATTCGATATTACAGTGGTTTATGTCCAGCTAGGCCACTTCTTTAAGACGCTGAACTGCAGGCTGTGGAAGGTCGGTAGTTCAGCAGTTCAAGACCCGGGTGCCCCATGATGGAGTGAGCTCCTGTCTCTAGTTCCAGCTCCTGCCAACCTAGCAGTTCGAAAGCAAGAAATTGCAAGTAGATAAATAGGTACCGCTTCGGTGGGAAGGGAACAGCGTTCCGTGCGCCTTGGTATTTAGTCATGCCGGCCACATGACCACGGAAACATCTTCGGACAGCGCTGGCTCTTTGGCTTTGAAACGGAGATGAGCACCGCAACCCTAGAGTCGGACTCGACTGGCTTTCGAGCAAGGGAACCTTTACCTTAGGCCACTTCTGCACTGTCATCTTTGTCACTTGTTCGCCCCTGTTGCTTTAGGTCCCCCTCCCCAATATGTTTTGCTCTCTCTCGTAGTCCCAGAGGGAGCAAAATACATGTGGAAAAGAGGGGGAACCCAAAGCAATACTCTAGAGACAAATGAGTGACAAAAATGACAGTGCGGAAGTGGCCTATGTTTTTATGCCGGGCATAAACCGGTGTAATATAGAATCTACCACTAGAGAGAGGAAAACACACACAGAACAGACACACACACACACACCCTGCCCCCAAGAAACGGAAATTTACAAGCGAGGAAAATGAGACTGCAGAAAAGCTCTAAGTTAGAGGGAGGACTCATACAGATGAGACTGAGGTTATGAATCCCATTAAACAGCACAGTGCAGGCACGCGCAGCCTCAGTTTGCATTGGGGCTGTGTGGGAAAGAAGGAGGATGTTTTGCTATTTGTCACCCGGATCCTTGCCTTGTTAACACTTTAAAGGGAGAAAAACCTGTGTTTTTAATAACATGACTTTTTTCCAAACGCAAATAGCAGAGTCGGGAGTCTCAGACAGAGAGAGGGTGTGCGCGTTGAAGGATTAAACTGCCTCTTTCTTCCCGACATGACTTCAAGGTAAACTGAGCCTGCCTGTGGCTGAAATGTGCATTCGAAGAACAGAACAAGACTTACATTCTTTATCCGACCTGCTGGTGCCCAAAGCTAATGTGTACTCAAATGTAGAAACATAGAGCTGGAAGGGAACTGGCCTAAGGTCACCGTAAACTGCGTGCCGGAATGGGGATTTGAAGTCAGGTCTCACCAGTCCTAGTCCAGCACCCAAACCACCGCGCCGTACTGAGAGGCTTTTGTTTCTGGTGAAAGAGTCGACGTGAGAGCTCTTGCCTCACGTGGCCTTAAATCTTGTCTTCCAGGGGCTCTTTCTTTGCCAAGCGTCTTCACAGCTACTCTCCTTTTCAGGCAGTTTTCTTTTTCGGCTTGCTGTAGATGAACATCTGCAATAAACCGCCTAATAAGACAGCTCCAGAGAAGACAAGCGATGAAGCAGCTCCTGAGGCCCAGTCCCAGCATGCCCGGAGAAACGGCTGGAGCTGGCCGCCCCACCCGTTCCAGTTTGTTGCCTGGCTGCTCTACCTCTTCTTTGCCCTGGTCGGCTTCGGCATCCTCGTGCCGCTCCTGCCTGTTCACTGGGTTCCTGCTGGGTATATCGTATCCTTCCCGGCTGATGATGCAGTAGGCACGCCGCTGATGCCGCTGTCGTGTGAGTTAACGGTGAGACTGTTGCCATCGTTTAGGAATGGCGGGAAACGGTTGTTGGCCACTAAAGTCAGCAGTTGATCCTGTCCTATCCTTCATTGTCCTTGCTTCTCACCAGCTGGTTGGATTGTTGCATTTGAGAAGAAACTTTTAAGGCTTC
Organism: Gekko japonicus; assembly: GCF_001447785.1. Taxonomy (NCBI): domain Eukaryota; kingdom Metazoa; phylum Chordata; class Lepidosauria; order Squamata; family Gekkonidae; genus Gekko; species Gekko japonicus. The sequence goes on along the minus strand of NW_015172561.1, from coordinate 1,110,360 downwards.
GTCCTTAGGTGTTCCAGAAGGCAGAGCGACCAGATTCAACTCCAGTAGCGCCTAAGAGACCAAAAAGATTTTGGGGGTAGAAGCATTTGAGACTCAAAGTGAGCTTTAACTCTTGAAAGTTGTACCTCTAAAATCTTGTTGGTCTCTAAGGCGCTACTGGACTCATATACAGAAATATGGAGCTGGAAGGGAGCACAAAGGTCATCTAGTCCAACCCCCTGCACAATGCAGGACATTCACAGGTACTCCCCCCCATTCCCCCTGTGACTCCTGCTGTATGCCCAGAGGAAGGCAAAAAGCTTTCAGGATCCCTTGTTCTTAGGTGCGTTAATGCATTAGAAAGAGTAAAAAAATAAATAGATAGCACACTATGTGCGTCCGATGAAATGAGGTATGGTCCATGAAAATTCAGGATCCCTTGTTCTTAGGTGCGTTAACGCATTAGAAAGAGTAAAAAATAAATAGCACACTATGTGCGTCTGATGAAATGAGGTATGGTCCACGAAAGGTTTTTCTGGAATTAGCTTTGTTAGTCTTTAAGGTATCACTGCACTCTTGTGTCATTAAACATTTAATGGTTCTGGCCTCTTGTGAAAATGCTTCTAATTGATAGTTCTGTCCACATCCACCGTTAAGTTTTATTTTTTTCTTCTTGTTCTTGTGAACAATGGAATAAATAATGGTTTGACTCTTTAAAGCTGATCTTGTGTTCTCTTAAATGGAGCCTTGAAACACTGGAGTGAATACATCTGTGGAGACAGTCCTTAACATGTCCGTTTCAGTGTCCAGGAGTCTTTTTCCTCTGCCATCTAATAGTTCATCTTACAGTGGTTTCCATCGACCCAGCCGATGACAGCGTGCGTGAGAAGAATTACCGGGGGCCCCTCTCCACGTTCAATCGTAGCCAGCATGCTCATGTCATTGAGAACCGCCACTGTCACATCTGTGATGTGAGCGTGTAAGTACAAGTGAGCCTTGCCCTTCCTCATGAGTACATTGAGTTAATTACGTTGAGTTCTCTCGTGGACAGTGACCAAGGCGGGGAGCATTGAATGAAGGCTATAAGAGCCATGGTTGCTGAGAAAGGATACTTTCCCTTCCTTTGCGCTCACCTTGAGAAGATTTTTGTTCATTTATTTAAAATATTTATATCCTGCCTTATCTCCTAACAAAGTAACAACTAGCTGTAAAGACATCCATAACGTTCCATCAGCAAGATAAAAACAACACACGGGATAAAAACGCACATGACAAAAACAGTGAACAAAACAGATGAACAAATGATGCCGCCTTCTACTGAGTCAGACCTTTGGTCCGTCAGAGTCAGTATTGTCTACTCAGACTGGCAGCGGCTCTCCAGGAACTCAGGCTAGAGGTCCTTCACATCACCTGCTACCTGGTCCTTTCCACTGGAGATGCAGGGGATTGGATCTGGGGCCTTCTGCATGCCAAGCAGAGGCTCTACCACTGAGCCGCAGCCCCTCTTTAGCATACACAAGATTAAAAACACATCCAGATCCACAAAAACATTTTGTCCTCCATCAAATGCGCTCTGGATTAAAACCATCTTAGGTGCCTTCCTGAACGCAGCAAATGAAGGTGCCCTCCACACCCACCCTGGTAAGCCATTCCAAAGGACCACAGGAGATCCCATCACCTAAGTGTTGCCAGACGGACGATCCTAAGAGAGGAGACTTCAGCTGGGGGGGTTCTCTGAGCATTTATATTTATTACTATCCCTCAGTGTTCCAGGAGATTTAAGGTGCTCGTGTATGTCTCCCAGGCACGCACCGGCCAGCCCCAAACCTGCTTAGCTTCAGCAGGGGGCTGCACAATTTGCCTTCAGGCTGTGCTCTGGCGTATGAGCCTGAGTGCTGTGAGCATTCCTTTTTGCATCCTGGACCACTTTGAGTCAGTGTTTGCATATGGCCTGCTAGAGAGGGACCAGGATGATCAAGGGAGATGTGCTGGCACGGAGCCTGGCAATTAGCGGTAGGTAAGAGCCAGTTATGGGCTTGGGCCTCTCCTGTTCATTTCAGCAGAACTCGGGCTGTGGCCAGTTATACGGATTGGCTTAACTGGCTGGTAGCCCCTTGGAGAACGGGTGGGATAGATCCAACCATCCTCCAAGGAGCCTTCCTCTAATAGAAGAGGCAAGTCGGAGGGAAGTCTCCTTAGGCTAGAGGAAAGCTTCCAGCTTTGCTCAGTGAAGTGGGAGGGTAGAGACGGGATCCACACCCATTGGGCGCAACCAGTCTTGAGTCCAGCTGGGTGCGCTAATTCCCCACCCCCCAATGATATTTCATCATCCAGTGGAGCATCCTCGCGAGGGGGGAGGGATCGCTTTCAGATGGTTGGCTCTGCCCCGCCTGTTCTCACTCTCTGCATCCTTCCTTTCTTATTGTTAGGAGCTCCCGATCCAAGCACTGCGGGACCTGCAACAAGTGCGTGCGCGGATTCGATCACCACTGCATGTGGCTCAACAACTGTGTGGGGGAGAGGAACTACTGGTACGGGTCGCGCCTCTGGCAGCATTAATCTGTTGCAGTTAAACTACTGAAGGGCAGCTCAGCTTTCTCCAGAGCCCAAATATTCATCTCCTGCCCTTTTTGACAAAGATGCTGCAGGTTGAATGCAGTACAGAAGCATGCGGTCCTAGTTATGTGCTGTAGTAGCTGTGCGGTGCTCTGTGTTTTGGGGGTAGTTTTTCCTCTTGATCTACTGAGCCTGGTCAGCAGTGTGGCCCTGGAGAAGTCAGGTCAGGAGTGTAGCCGTGTGCCGTGTTGCATGTCGGCCCTTTTGCGAACAGTTCTTCTGCTTCCTTGGCAGGCTTTTTCTGAACAGTGTGATATCAGCCATTGTGGGCCTTCTCCTTTTCCTGCTCATCGCTTTCTACGTCTTTGTGGAGTTCTTCCTTAACCCCATGAAACTGCGCACCGACCAGCACTTTGAAGGTATCTCCCCACACTCTGCACATGGACTGTCTCATCATAGCAGGGGCTCTCTCAGGGAGCAACTCCATATACAAGTTATTTTAACAGTTGTACAGAATAAAACAGGACGATGATGGCACCTTAGAATCTGACAGGATTTATTCCAGCGTAAAGCTTTGAGCCAGAGTTTCATTAGCAATAATTTACGTTAGTCTCTATGATGCCACTGGGTTACTGTTTTATTTTGCTGCCATAGACTAACATGACTTACCTATCTGGGATTATTAACAATCGTACAGTATCCTTAGTAAGCTCAGGAGGGTCTTGATGTAACAGTTATCGTTGAAGGTTTCCCCTCAATCTTATTTTCCTTGATTGAAAGCTCCCGTTCCCCCCCCCCCCCCCCCCCCCGTGTTTTTTTTCCCCCCT
>NW_015172561.1:1103008-1106956 GCF_001447785.1 Gekko japonicus | reverse complement strand
TCGAGACCCACCGCGGCCGGAGTAAGCACCCGGCCCTAGTCCCAGCTCCCGCCCACCCAGCGGTTCGAAAGCCTTAACAACTTGCGAGTAGATGAATGGGTACCTGCCTTAGAAGGCAGGGAGCACCCTCCTCCATTGAGAGGTAAGGTGGGACCCTAGCAGCGGCGATTCGGTGAGCGGCGACGGCGGCGGAGCGGTGTGTAATGGCGGCGGCAGGCGAGGTGGCGAGCGGAAGTAAAGAAAGACGTAACATCGAGTGGTGGACCGGCGGCAGAGGCGGAGCCAGGAAGCGCAAAGACCCAGCGGCGCAGGCGTGGTGGAGCCTGAGGGACGGAGCCGGAGCCACGCTGCGGTCGGCACGACGAATGGCCCGTCGACTCCAGAAGACCACCGAGAGGTCTAAAGGAAGGAGTGGATGGAGAGGCTGAGCTGAAGCCAGGAGCCGAGCCAAGACAAGCTGAGGAAATACCAACTGAACCCCACTGGGTGCTGGTAGGCAATCCCGCCCCAATGATGTATGTGCCCATAGTTAGGGATAATAAACTACGTAAGCCGCTCAGAGACCCCGTGGGAGGGGTTCGAGCGGGATATAAGCTGCATGTATTATTATTATTTGTTATTAGAGGGGAGCAAAACACGTGTGGAACAGACCCCTCCCCCCAAGAAACCGGCATTTGCTAGCCAGGGAAATGAGAGTGCAGAAAGGCCCTGAAACAGACATGCCCCGTCTTCCTGGAAGTGACATCCAGTGGCCTGGAAGCTGGCTGCATTTACTTATTGAGGGAGGACTTGCACTTTGCACATGTCCAGAATCATTGTATTGCTACTTGAGATATTTTACGTCTGGCTCCTAGCTGGGACTTGGTTCAAAAACACCCCCCCCCCTTTCTGTTTCTGAGGTTTAAAGAACCAAACGGACGTGTGGTTTGTGTTCCTTCCTGCTGCTCCCGTTGAGACCCAGGCCCCTGCCATCTTGGCCCTGGCTGGCATCCTGATCTTCCTGGGGCTGCTGACTCTGTTCCTGTTGGGCCACCTCCTCATCTTCCACATTTATCTTAGTAGGTATTGCCTTCTCATTCGTACCGCAACCCAAATCAGCCAGGCTCTCCCCACCCCTTTGTCTCAGTCATGCACCCAGATGCACACTACCCAGGAAGAACCGGAACTCTTTCTTCTCTTTGGGAAGTACCTGGTTGCGTCATCTTGAGCTCCTGTTTCCACCCCTCGGTTATACAGGGGTGGGAAATGGTCAGTAAAATCAGTAAAAGTCAGTTTTTTCCATCTTGGTCCGTCATTTGTCAGGTTTTTTTAAAAGAATTGTTCAGTAAAGTCAGTATTTCTTTGTTTTTTGTGAACGCAGTTTGTGTTTTCCTGTTTTCATTACTGCCTTTTTGGGGGAACGTGATGACTTCCCAGGGAGAAGCCATATTGTTTTCAGTTTAGTGATGAAGTACTTTAAGGACTTTGTTCCTAAGAGTGAAAGTGATTTGGTGAAATCCTCCACAAAGTATAGAAACATAACTAACCTCTTAAAACATGAGACAATGAAAGCAGAGGTGAGGGATATTGTGGGATTCAACATGGCACAGGCTCATGCTACGAAGAGTTGAGAAAGCAACGGAAGACGAGGACAAGGGGGAAAAATGCTTGTGGATGCAGTGCAGAAAACTGCTGAGAAACGAAAGAATGTGAATAACTTTATTTATTCATTTATTCAATTTATACCTCGCCCTCCCCACCAGAGCAGGCTCAGGGCGGCTTACAAAGAGATTAAACATATAGATAACAAATTATATACAACCTTAAAACAAATAATAAAACTCTACATTATCATAAAGTGCTAGTAAGTGATCAGGTACTTATAAGAATGCTTACAGAAGGCAGGACCAATACTAGTGTTGTAATCAGATGATCTGTATTGGTGGTTGGCTCATCTTGGTCTCTATATTTAGGCAACAGCACAGGCTGTTGATGGGAAGCCCAGGCACTGTCACTTCTCAGTTATTTGATGTTACTTGGTGCGGCTCCTCAGTCAAAGGCCTGGCGGAAGAGCTCCATCTTGCAGGCCCTGTGGAACTGTAAAAGGTCCCGAGGGCCCTGATCTCTTCTGGGAGCTCATCCCACCAGTACGGAGCCACCATTGAGAAGGCCCTGGCCCTAGTTGTGGCCAGCCTGGCATCTTTAGGACCTGGGAGGCCAGTCGATTTTGTGACCCTGAGCGCAGTGCTCTCTGGGGAACGTGTGGGGAAAGGCGTTCCCTCAGGTATGTGGGCCCCTAACCATAAAGGGCTTTAAAGGTAAGTACCAGCACCTGGAAGCGAATTCGGTATGCTATTGGCAGCCAGTGCAGTGCTTTCAGCACAGGCTGGATGTGCTCCTGCATAGGGAGGCCCATCAGAAGCCTGGCTGCAGCATTTTGCACTAGCTGTAGCTTCTGGATTTGGGTCAAGGGCAGCCCCATGTAGAGAGCATTACAGTAGTCCAATCTCGAGGTGACCATCACATGGATCACTGTTGCCAAGTCATTGCATTTGAGGAAGGGAACCAACTGCCTAATCAGCCGAGGTGGTAAAAGGCTGATTTGGCAGTGGCTGCTACCTGGGCCTCCATTGTTAGTGAGGCATCTAGGAGCGCTCCCAAGCTCCTAACCTCCGGCACTGGCACCAATGGCGCCCCATCGAAGGTCAGAAGTAGGATCCCTACCCTTGGGCCACCCTGGCTCAGGCACAGGACCTCCGTCTTCGTCGGATTCAATTTCAGTTGGTTCAGTCTGAGCCAACCAGCTACAGCTTGCAACGCCCGGTCAAGATCTTCCGGTGTGGAGTCAGACTGGCTGCCCACAACAGATAGAACTGGGTGTCATCTGCATACTGGTGACATCCCAGCCCATGCCTCTGGGCAAGGGGGCACATGTAGATGTTAAATAACATTGGGGACAGCATTGCCCCTTGGGGCACTCCACAAATCAGTGGGTGCCTTTGGGATAGCTGCTCCCCTAGTGCCACCCTTTGTCCCTGACCCTGAAGGAAGGAAGCCGCCCTGAGCCCGCTTGCGGGGAGGGCGGGGTAAAAATGCCTAAATAAATAAATAAGTAAATTGCAAGGCAGGCCCCTGGACTCCAGTGTCGGCGAGGTGGTGGATCAGTAACTGATGGTCGACCATGTTGAATGCCGCTAACAGGTCCAACAGCAACATCACTGCCAATCCGCCCCGATCCAGATGCCTCCAGGGGTCATCCGTAAGGGCGACCAGTGCCGTCTCCGTCCTGTGGCCTGGGTGGAAACCAGACTGGAAAGGATCTAGAATGGAAGTATAATCCAAAAAGCTCTGTAGCTGAATTGCCACGGTCCTCTCAATTATTTTGCCCAAATAAGGCAGATTGGAGAACTGCTGGTAGTTAGCCAATTCAGCCAGATCCAGAAATGGCTTTTTTAGGAGGGGACAAATGACCGCTTCCTTGAGTGCCCTAGGGAACTGTCCCTCTGAGAGGGACTTGTTGATAATCTCCCTTAGGGCATCTCGAAACCCATCATGGCCAGCTTTAATTAGCCATGATGGGCACGGGTCAAGGCAGCACGTGGTAGGGTATACAGTTAAGAGCAGTTTGTCAACTTCCTCCAGGCTGAGTGAACTGAAATAATCCATAACCTGACTAGAAGATGTGCATGGAACCTTGAGTTCACTTACTGTCTCAACTGTGGCGGGGAGGTCGCAGTGGAGCGACAGGACTTTATCTGCAAAGTAGCTAGCAAAGGCCTCACAGCCCTAACATTTGGTTTGCCTTGTGGCAGAACAGTCATAGACCGAATTATTCTAAATAATTGGGCTGGGCATGAGCTCGCAGACGCAATCGTGGCCGCATAATACTCTCACCGGCTTTGACTGCCATCTCATAGGATCTCATAAATGTCCTATAAGATGTTCTTGTGGCTTCATCACAGGCACACT
>NW_015172561.1:1085744-1101921 GCF_001447785.1 Gekko japonicus | reverse complement strand
CTTGTATGGCAGGAGTGGGGGAAAGAGACACTGGATAGGCAGAGTGAGGGAGTGGGGCTGCTCTGTGGTCGTCAGCTCCCTGATGCAATAGAATCTGCTGAACAGGAAACCACGGGGCATATACGGGAATCCAAAGACCCCTGGGGCAGTGCTTCTGTGCCCCCCTGCCCCCACTTGTGTGGACCAGATTTCCACTATTTTTCTTTTGAATCAAGACAGCTAAAGAGTTCTGGAGCTCAGATTTTGGGTTGTCCGGCTGGGTGTTTGTACCTGTTGGCCCTCTCCAAAGAGTATTGTGTCTGGATGGGGGGGGGGGGGGTGGGGGGGGGATTTGCGTGCAGCATTCACATGAGCATATCTGCCTCATTATTTAGCAATGCAGATATGTTAACCCCTAACCCCAGTATGAGAACTGCTGTTGTTATTGAGTTCTTCCACCAAAGCAAGCTGTATTCTGCACAGGCAGATTTCCCCCTTCTTCCAGTTCACCTCTCTCCCTTCCTTACCTCCCTAGTTTGGCACCGAATGACTACCTATGAATACATTGTGCAGCAGCGCCCACCCCGGGAGATGAAGGAGCCCGACAAGCAGCTGGAATCCTGCCCTCCCCAAGTGAGGCGCATCCAGGTGAAGCTCGTGGTTTTGTCTTCCGTCCCCTATAAAGGGACTGGTGTTTGTTCAGCATTTTCACATGGGCCAGTCTGCTTACATCTGAATCTCTGTTTATTTCATGGACTTGTGGTCCAACTGTACCGTCAAGGTGAACAGCTTCACTGTACAAATAACGAGGTCTGTCATCTAGTGGCAAAATGTATAGCTCTGGAAAATCAGGTTCTCCGTGGGAGAGGCTCTTGAAAGTGAGGGTCTTGTGTTTCCTCTTTCCTGGCCCAGTCCTTACTTGGGAACAAGTTGAGAATATCCATGCTGAAAACAGGATCAGTTACAAAATCTGAGAAAATATTCCCGGTTTGGCAGTTGCCTCCCTGACGCCCTGAGCATTTCTTTGTATGTTTTAGGAAATGCAGTTTTACGCAGGGAGTCTTGGATATACCAACCCTGAAGTTCCGAGGGAGGATTCAGGATTAGCCTCTGGGAAAGAGTAAGTAAAGCAAACTAAATGGTGTTCATGTAATTTGCTTCGTCATCCGGTTGTTGTCATGGATATAAAAGCACATATCTGCATGAAGTTGCTCTGGGAATTATAGCATTCATTTTAACTCTGTGTACTTTGCCCTTCTAAATGTAACACTTTGTGCATCTACCAACGTGGGTCACAGAAGCTGATGCCTCGATACTTTAGTGAGCCTTTAGAGTGCCACATGTCTCTTCCTTGTTTTCTTTTCACACTGATTTTCTCTTGACTGACAAATTGAAAGGTGTTAGCTGATGGTGTGAATGGGACCGTAAGAGATGTTTCCCTGTCTGTGCAGTATATATGAACTGTCGCGAAGGCATTTTTTGTTTGGTCCAAAGAAATCCAAACAGTTCTTCCAAGCTATAACTGCTGTAAAAGGGTTGATTGACTTCATAACTCCCCCCCCCTTTTAAAAATGGGTTATGACACTTAGTATGTAGCACACTTCTGCTTAGTTCTCTAAACAGTTTGCACTCTCCCTGAGCAATCCTCACAACACCCTGCCAAAGTGGGCCAGTGTTATCGTAATCCTTGCAGTAGGTAGGGGAAAGTGTCTGAAGCTGAGAGCAAAACGGTTTGCTGAAGGTAGTTCATAGATTCTTTCCTTATAATCTGTCATAGAACCACTTGAAAACAGGGATTAAGGTATCGTTCTGCAGCCTTATTGAGATAATGGTATTGGTGCAAGATAAAACTATTTTAATTCGATTTTGCTAGCTGTGGTAGGATGGTCCTGCTCTGGCCTGCAGGCCCGGTCCCACCTTGCTGCCCTAGGGGTTCCGAACTCCCTGGAGGGGGTTTGTCTTCCACTCGCGGGGTAGCCCACCACCGGCCCTTTTTGCAAGGGATTGCTCACTGGGAGGGACGGGACAGGCCCCAGCTCCTGCCAGCCTGGCAGTACGAAAGCAAGAAATTGCAAGTAGATAAATAGGTACCGCTTCAGTGGGAAGGTAACAGCATCCCATGTGACTCGGTGTTTAGTCATGCCGGCCACACGACCACGGAGAACTCTTTGGACAACGCTGGCTTTTCGGCTTGGAGATGAGCACTGCCCCCTAGAGTCGCATTCGACTGGCTTTCGAGCAAGGGAAACCTTTACCTTTACTGATGGGCTTTAGTATGGGGGTAGCGGCTCCTTATTTTCCCCCTGCATGCCAGGCCACAAAACAGATCAAAATCCTGCTTCCTTGTTAATAGAAACTCTCTGCAGAGAAGAGGGTACGGCCTCTTGGACTGAGAACCCACAATGTGGCTCTTAATCTAGACTTCTATGCTTTGCTCCTCTTTTGCATGTATTATTTCTTGTTTGAGCTCCTCCTGTAAGGGGAAGTTCCATAAACTGAGTTTATTCCGCTGAGTAGTAGCACCTACTGAAAGCACCAGAACATGTGCTGGGGATATACTGTTGGGAGAGGGATATCCCTGGCCACACGGGGTCTAAAAGTCTGTGAGAAAACCAACAGAGATAATTTCGTTTCCAGCCTACCAAAGTTCTGCATGCGCAACGATGGCTCAGACTCTAAGTTCATCCTGTCCCCTGAACCGTCAGAGACGCAAGTCGGAATCCCGCCACAGGTGAGTGAGGGCACAGCTGTGAATTCTGACCTCAGGTGTGAACACCCAGTGCTACGGCACCCCACCACCAGACCATAGGTTTATGAACTTACTTTATCTCCTTCATTTGTAGCCTGTCTTTCTTGCTGAAACGCGAGGTGGATTATAAGACATTAAAAATGCAGTAAAATGTTGTAAGACATACAATGAGCAGGGCAATAGGAGTAGGATTACAAAATTAGAAAGCAGTGCAGGTGGGATAAGAGCACATTAATACATGACGTATTATAAAAAATATAGATAATAGAATTCCATAAGTAGAAGACTATGCAGTAAGAGTATGAAAATACATAAGAAGGACACCACAGAAACATTTCAAAAACTATCATAAGAGAATACAATCAAAGTGAACAACCAGTTAGTTGTTCTAGTTAGTTTAAAACTAGAAAGTTTTAAACAAAACCAGGGGTCATTTCCTGCAGGAGCTCACAGGAGCGGAGCTCCGGCAGTAAAGAGCCCAGGGGCCGGGCACATGCAACAAGCCCCACCCCCTGCTCCCAGCAGCCCTCAGTCAGAGCAAGAAGCAGCCAGGTAAGCTGCAGGGCCCCCCCCCCCAGCCCCCTGGTCCAAAACAGTCCAGTGGCACCTTTAAGACCAAGTTTTATTCAGGTACAAGCTCTCCCTCCTCTGCGAGGACAGATCTGCACATCCCCCCCAATAGTTAGCAATCCAAAACAGTCCAGTGGAGCCTGAGCGGTGGGTGTTGCCTTCTGACACACCTCTGGTGACGTCAGGGGGCATGGCATATGCAAATAACTTATGCTAATAAGTTATGCTAATGAGCTCCTGCGCCTCTTTTTCTATGAAATGACCCCTGCATACAATAAACAGGGCCATAGACTACAATCCCATTCCTTTTATGTATGCACTCCCCTGGACCATTCTGTTCCACTACAGCCCTATTTCTGTTTTAAAAAGCCCTTTTTTTTACAGAATTTTACAAATTCTGTAGAATGGTAGAAATGTGGGAGCCACAAGACCCTTCTAGTCTCCTCTGCAGTCGCCCCCTCGGACAGATGCACTCGTCAGATGCGTGTGCGCTCTCCTTTAAGATCTAACCTGTGGTGAACGATCCTTCTGCTTGGTTGCTTCCATTGGCTGAAGGACCGAGTTAATGCTTCGGGCAGCTGTCCAACAAGTGGGATTCCGGATGCCCTTCAGGCAGAGTTGCTCCAAGGCTTTGGAGAGTGGCCGTTGTTGCTCCTTTAAGAAGGCAATCATCTCTTGTCAGTCTGAGAAGAGATTGTCTGTTTTTTCTTTTTGTTCTAGAAAATGGAGTGATCCCCGGCTGCAGTTTGATCTGTTGTCACTCTTTAGAGTCGCCGTTCTCAAACTTGAGCAGCCAGAGGGGGACCCTACGTTGATTTTTAAAATGCTACAGACCTCCCTCCCCCTACATGCCAGCCAGCTGCTTTGCTTCAGACCTGGGGGGGGGGGTTTCTCTGCCACAGGTTCCTCCTTTCTCCTCTCTGCCACCGCTTCTCGTCTGGCCGGGTGGAAGGCAGGGTGTGTCCTCCTCGGACACCTCACAGTCTTATTTATTTATTGGATTCATACCCCACCCTCCCCGCCAAAGCAGGCTCAGGGTGGCTTACGTAAAATTTTAAAACAGAGTTTTAGAACATTTTAAAACCAATGTAAAACCAAAGTGCTATCCATTCAAGTTTTCCTATGCCGTGGCAAACGTGTTCCGATATTGCCACATCCGATATTTTGTAACAGGAGTCAGTCAGTGCAACAAGGATGATGCAAAGTCCCAGGGAAGGCTTAGATGTTATGACGAGGTACACCAGTTGTACCAGATGTACCAGAGGTTAAATGTGGCCAGTGTGGTCAGATGCCTGGTGGAAGAGCTGCATCTTGCAGGCCCTGTGGAATTGTAACAAGCTCCGTAGGGCCCTGATGTCATCCGGGAGTCTTGTTGAAAATCGCCCCGCAGGGCCCTGATGTCATCCGGGAGACTTGTTGAAAGTGTTTGCAGCAAGCTGTGCACATCCCACAGAGATTCTCATGGGAGGCGGGAGAACTCCTGATCCGCCATCCCAGGTGCTTTTGTCCAAGCGTCGCTGCTGTCTCCCACAGCAGACAGTGCCCTGAAGCCGACGGGCTCCGCCCTCCCCATCTGTCCAGAGAAAGTTGGCTGGCCTCCATTCCATCCAGGTGGTCAGATAGGACTTGCAGGCCCCTTGGAGTTCCCTTGAAAACACCTGCGGGTCTGCAGATCTCACTGTGAGGACTGCTCCCCTAAGGTGATATCCAGTGTCCTCTCCGTCTCTTCTTAAAATGAAAGGAAGTGACGACCGACTGTTGTTGCACTACCTAACTTGGCGCTGCTTTGTCTGGCTGTGTGATTTCAGAAGAAGAAGAGGAAGAAGAGGAAGAGGCACAAGGAGCCCTCTTCTCTGGCAGAGGAAAGGTCCAAGGCGATGGTCGCCCCCTGGTCTTCTCTTCCAGTTTTACAGCAAGGTAAGGTGGGGAGGGGGAGGAGACATTCCAAGTTCCAGCTCTCTGGCAGACTGGAGGGCCACAGGGTTCCTTTCCAGGCCAGAGGGGTACAGGGGGAGCCACTCCCTTCCAGTCGCCTGCAAGACTGTGCAGTCTCTGATGTGGGGCATGCGGAAAGGATACAGGTCCTTGTAGGCGGGCGTGACCATCAGCTGACCAAAAGGCGTCTTCTAGATTTGGCTGAAAAGCGCTCCTGGCTCCAGCTCCTTTCTTTCTGCAAACCATCCTATTTATAGTAATTTTGCATTCCAGATGCTTCGGAGAAAGCTCCATTCCTTCTGCTCTTGGGCATCTTTCGGCATTGTGCAGGGGGGTTGGACTAGATGACCCTGGAGGTACCTTCCAACTCTATGATTCAGTGATTCTGTAGGCTCTGACGCCTCCTTCCTCCTTTTTCATTGGCAGAACTGACAGCCACGGCCGCCACCTCCTCAGCCTCCTCAGCCTCCAGCCTTCGCCTCCCCATCCCAGCTCTCCCTCCCCAAGTAGCCACGCCCCCAGGCAGCAGCGGTCCGGTCCAGGCGGCAGGCCCTCCAGCCGATTACCATTCCGAGTCGGCCGAATCCATGGACGAGATCCCCGTGGCCCAGACCCGCCTGGGAAGCAGTGCCCCTAACGGAGCTTCCAAGAGCCACCTGAGTGGCGCTCGGCACCTCCCGGTCCCCGGAGCCCCTTCCCAAGGGGGAGGAGAGGAGCGCCAGAACTCTGGGTGCAAAGCCAAGAGGAGGAACTGGCCGCCATCTGCACCGCCACCGGAGGACGAGGAGCTGGAACTGTCCTTTCAGGTCCCCACCGTGTTTGTGAGCACGAGCAGCGGGGAGCTGCCCGTCCCCAACTCCTCCTGGTCTGGTGAATCCTCTGAACCCCCTCACAGAAAATGCTCCAGCAAACGGCACGTGGACGACCAGGACTTCCACGTATGGGACACAAGCACCAGTACAACTGCAGCATAGCCCCCCCCTCCCCCAACATCCAAGGGGAAAAGCAAGGGGGGGGTATAAGGTGCTCACTCTCCCAAATATATTTGTGTCCGAGGATTTAAAAACGAGTGATCTATCTTGCTTGCAGGCCTTGACTCCTCCGTGCCTGCCCTCTTATTGCAGGCTGGGGTGTGTGCGTTCTGTTACTTTTCTGGCTCCCGCAGCAGAGACACAAACGCCTTTGGGTCAATAGCTGCCCCGGGGCATGAGTCTTCCCTCAAGTGCTGTGTATCAAAGAAGTGGAGAAATAATGTTTTTGGGCTGAGTCTTGTCGGTGCTTCGACTCTTATCTCTGCCAGACCTTCCCAGAAGCAAAATGGCATCCTGTGCGTAACCTGATCCATTCCCCTGGGGTGCCAGAAGCAGCTGCATCACATCCTTGGTGGGTGTGTGTGTGTCTGGAGGGGGGGTGGTGTTTGGAAAAAGTGCCAATTCTCCATCCCTTTCACCCTGTTCTCAGAACCTTTCTCCATTTGTCTGTCTCCCCGCTTATCCGCAAGGGGAAGGTGCAAAGCGCATTGCTCTCCTGCAAGCATTCTCTCCTCCACCGTGGCTCATTTCCTCCTTGCAATGCAGGTTTGTTGTTAAAAGCCGGCCCGGCAGCAGAACTTCCACCTCGGTTCTCAAAGGTCAGGGCCAGTCGCTTTGGGCATCTTCCCTTTCGCATGTTCTCTCGGTAGCATGAGGCTCCTTGTGCGCATGATAGATTGGCGCTAACGGAGGTCCCGAGAAGAGGAACATCTTGTGCTAATACTGGATTCGGGGTTGCAAATAAGGTCCGTTTCCCTCCGGTGTGGAAAGTTCGCAGCCTTTCCTGACTGCTTTCCCATTCTCTGTGCAACAGTATTCTCAAACCCTTGACGCCTGTGAGGCTCCCTGGACAGCTGTGGGCACAATGAGTATTTTTTTCTATCCTCTTTGCTAAATCTTTCCCCATCTTCTTTTTCTGTCTCTGCCTCTTATGTGGGTAAAGAGTGGGGGGAGGGTTTGGTCTTTCTGGAAGCCCAACTTATCTTGCCACTTTCACATGCACTCACTCTCCATCCACGTTCCATGCACTTTGCAACCAGTGTTCCCGCTAAGCTGTGCGCGTGAGTGGCCGCTCATTAACACAGGAAGCCCTGCTCTGCCCCAGTCTGGACCGGCACAGGGTCTTGCACGGCCCATTGCCCGTTTTAAGATTACAGCAGTGATATTCTGCTCAGAATGTGAATTGCTCAGTAGGGGAAAAAACTAGGGGGAGCATTATTTGTAACTGGATTTTACTGCGTGAAACGGCAAAACCCACTTGGAAACGGCCACTGAAGTGGATCGAAACTGCATTATTTAGCATGTGCGAAAGTGCCCCTTGTTAGAGTTTGAGTGCGACACCTCTGCAGGGGCAGGTGGTGTTCTCGAATCCTTCTCTAAACCGTTGCTGCTTTCAGCTTGTTAAATCTTTCATTGGGAACAGTTCCCAAGATGTTATCGGCATGTGTAAAATTGCACCAGTTAAGAGCCAGGGGACCGTAGCTCAAAGGGTGTTGCTACACTGCTTTGCACATCAAAAGGCTCCAGGTTCACCAGGCATTTTCTAATTAAAGGGCTCTCTAGTGGTGGAGCTGGGCCGGTCTTTCGCTTGATATCCTGAAGACCCTTGGCCAATGTCTGTGTAGACAATGTTGACTGAGACAAACACAACAGTGTGACTCTGTATAAAGTAGCCTCTTACATTCAGTGTATCTGAGGTGACCTGCCATAAATCACAAAGCTCAGGATGCCATCCAGTTTCTAGGCCTTGCCCAGAATCTCAAGTCTGCCAAAATCTAGAAATAACTAGGAGCAATGCTCCCTCTAAGATGTGGAGTCTTGTGAGCAAAAATTCCACTTTGTGAGCTACTGGCATTGAAGTTGTGAGCGAGCAATTTGGCTGTTGCATAAATTAGTTTACTCCGGAGCCATCCTCCCTGAGCTAAGACAAAAATGTGTGAACCGGAGGCTAGAAAACTGTGAGCCAGCTCACACTAACTCAGCTTAGAGGGAACACTGACTAGGAGGGGAGTAATCTCAACGCTGCTGTCCCAAACCATCCAGTACTAGTTAAGTTTTGAAGCAGGGGGTTGACCAGTTGGGTTAATCTGACGTCCTTAGCCACCCTGAGTGCCCAGCCAGGTGTCCTGTGTGTTTTAGTACCTAGGAACCATCTGCTGTCCAAGGAGCGGGTATAAAATTTCATTTCTTGCAAATCTCCTAATGGACACTAGAGGGCAGAATCTAAACAGCTGTGAGGCGGAACCCTCACCCTTTCCTGGGGAGCTAGCTGACTTCACCAGTTTTATCGCTGAACTTGACAGCCACAACCCCAGTGTGTTTCTGTTTGTGGTATCAGCAGCTGTAATAGATTTCGGGCAGAGGTAAGTGGCCCCTTCTGGGCCTGGCGTGAAACACCTGTTATTATCACTGCCCAGACACTGACTGCGTCGGGTGTGGTCGGCTCAGCATGTCTGCGTCTGGGATCCACTTTCTGCACGTTCGGCATGGCATTTCCACAGCAAGTCCACAACTGAGAGGGCTTCCTATCAACCTTCCTGGATAGAGGGCTTCCCTGCTCCACCCCAAGTTTCTGCTGTTTGCCTTTGGAGGCAGCAGCCCTGAGCACTGGGCCCTTTCCCACTTTGGGAAGTAACAGTGCCTATGTTGCTTTAGGGAAAACCGGGGGCAGACTTAGTCCTGCGGAATAAAGATGAGGAACTAGGCTCCTTGGCCTTAGGAGACTCCCTCAGGGGAGAGGAGTTTCCACACGGCGTTCGGGTAAATGAAAGCCAGCTTGAATCCCGTAACGGGAGCTGTGCCAGGGGAAGCCAGGTCCGGCTGGAAATGGGGGGCTGTGCAGCTAGCCAGGTCTCCCTCCTGGCCCCGGGCTCGTTTCTTGATCGGAGCCTGCAGTTGCTCTCCGCCAGCCAAACGAGTGTCTCATTTCCTTCCCCCTGCTGTGCTCAGCTGCCAGGAGGAATCCTGCAGCTGCCCCAGTGGGCCTGTGGGGTGCCTGCCGTGGGGCTTGCATCAGCTCATTTCTTCGGCGATGCCTGTGGTGTCCCTCATCTTGTCTGTGAGTGACCCACGGGGGTGTGTGTGTGTGTCTTCCTTCACAGTCCACTTTGTCCAATGCGGATATGGCAGAAGGCCCAAATCGGCAGCTATTCCCGGTAGTTCCTTGCTGGCTCTGGAAGACTGATCAGTGTGTGGGTCTTTCCAAACCACCACCATCCATTTGCATACCTATAGGTGCCGGAGGGGTGCTGGATTTCTGTGAGGAATTAGGGCAAAAGAAGGGATGGATCCTGGCACGGAGGCAGTTCGTCACATTCGACTGCCCCCTGATGAACATGCGTGTGGAATCCAGTTGTCTGACATATATGGCCATTTGGAAGCACTCAAGGGGGGAAAAAACACACCGAGAGATCACAAATTGAGAAATGTTGCCTGAAAGATCCCTCCCCTCATGACTTGCACCTCCTACAACTCCCGAGTCCACCCCAAATCTGGCCAGAAACTAATTTGTGTGGCACACCAAATATTCCTCTGTTCAGATGTTTGAGTGGCCGAAACATGTTACGAAGACGTCACGTGGTTGTTTTGCCCTGCAGTGCTTGCCTGATCTCTCAGTCCAGCCTCATTTAATAGTCGTCCAGGTTCCATATGGTGCTACATGGAATTTCCACAATAAAGTTTCTATCCTGGGTAGTGCTGCCAACGCCAGAATGTCGATTACTCGTAACTGAGGGGAGGATCATATAAGGAACTGCCTTATACCAAATTGGACTGTTGTCCTTCTAGTGCAAGTGTTGCCTCGTCCAACTGACAGCGACACTCCGGCAGGGGAAGGTCTTTCACAGCACCTGATGATACCCAAGACCAATGCTCCCTCTAAGCTGTGGAGTCTCGTGAGCAAAAATTCTACTTTATGAGCTGCTGGCATTAAGGTTGTGAGCTAGCAATTTGGCTACTGCATAAATTAGTTTGCTCTGGAGCCCTCCTTCCTGAGCTGAGACAAAAAGGTGTGAGCCGGAGGCTAAAAATCTGTGAGCTGGCTCACACTAACTCAGCTTAGAGGGAACACTGCCCAAGACCCTTTTAACTGGAGATGCCGGGGACTGAACTGGGGACCTTCTGTATGCAAGGCGGGTGTCCCACAACCAGGGGTCATTTCGTAGAAAAAGAGGTGCAGGAGCTCATTAGCATAACTTATTTGCATATGCCACACACCCTGACATTACCGGAAGTGTGTCAGAAGGCAACACCCACCACTCAGGCTCCACTGGACTGTTTTGGATTGCTAGCTATTGGGGGGGAGGGGAGAGTGCAGATCTGCCCTCACAGAGGAGGGAGAGCTTGTACCTGAAGACAGGCCGGGGGGGGGGCTCTGCAACTTACCTGGCTGCTTCTTGCTCCTCGTGGCCCAACTGAGGGCTGCTGGGAGCAGGGGGTGGGGCTTGTTGCATGTGCCCGCCCCCTGGGCTCCTTACTGCCGGAGCTCCGCTCCTGTGCGCTCCCGCAGGAAATGACCCCTGCCCACAACAGAGCTGTGCTGTGGCCCCTTCCCTGAAGGTTACACTTCTTTTGATGCGAGGGTGGCACCGGAAGGAGCTCTTCAGGGTCACGGACAGAAGCCTGCTCCTGTGATTCAGCCCCGTGTTCCTTTAATGGCCCGAGAAGATGATCTTCTACTCTGCCAAAAAGTTATAGGAGCGGGACACCCTCTTCCTACAGAGGAATGGCGAGGAGCTCTGGCGACTCCTCCTGCCTGGCCAAGTCAGAGGGACCTTCCTCTATAGGGACCGCCAAGCCTCTGCTCCGATCATGGCCGTGAACCTAGTTTAAAACATTAGATGAGGCATGCCTGTGCGTAAAGTGCCTTCATGTCACAGCCAGCTTTTGGTGACCTTTGTAGGGTTTTTAGGGCAAGAGAGAAACAGAGGTAGTTTGCCATTGCCTGTCTCTGTGTAGCGACCCTAGACTTCCTTGGTGGCTTCCCATCCCAATACTAACCAGGGCTCGTTTTATATTTTATAGAACAAAATTTGAGTCCAGGGGCACCTTTAAGACCAACAAAGTTTTTATTCAAGATATAAGCTTTCGTGTGCACACATGCTTCTTCGGATCATACAATGAAATGGAAGTTACCAGTCCATACGTATAGGTAGAGGGTGAGCAGTAAATTACCATGCAGCATAATGAACTTCAGAGGACGGCGGAAAACAGGAGGGCCTGGCGAGATGTTGTCCATGGGGTCGCGAAGAGTCAGACTCGACTGTGCGACTGAACAACAGCAACAACAAATAATTAAGACGTTTAACTGATGCAAGGACCAGGCAGGAATAACAAGCTTAGTTTATATGGTTACAATTTGTTTGGGTTTAATTCCGGGGGGGGGGGTTTTTTTTTGGGGGGGGGGGTAACAGAGTGAAGGAAATAAAGATGTCAACATTATAGCCATTGTCTCTGAAGAAGTGTGCATACACATGAAAGCTCACACCTTGAATAAATCTTTGTTGGCCTTAAAGGTGCCGCTGGATTCAAACTTTGTTCTGCTGCTTCCGACCAACACGGCTACCCCACCCGAATTTATATTTTATTGTCCACCTTTCTCACTGAGACTCAAGGCAGATTGCATGGTGTAAAACAATGCAGTCAGATAGTCTGAGAGATTGAATATGCAAAATGAAATAGAACTGGAACTACAAAAATTAGAAATGGCGTAAAAAAGGATCAGACACATGACAATGTGGAAAAAAAATACTACAAAAGAAGATAATACATACTATGTTTTCCCATTCCCACTGTTTCTTTTCTCTGAAAGCCTATGAAAGCAACTCCTTTTTTCCTGCTTCCTCCTCTCCTTCACACCCACCTTTATCTTACCTTACCCTGTCTTCAACCTTCTCCCCCCCCCCCCACCACCGGCACCCTCTACCCAGAGAAACTATGGTTCAGTTGTGTGGTGATGGCTGCTGGGTTGGGCGCAGTCATACTACGGGAAACAGCAGGGGCACCTCATTTCCCCCTTTATCCCCTTCCCCACACAACTTCTTTCCTTCTTCCCAGCAACCCTCATATCTTCACCTTTCCCTGCTTCCTTTTCCCCCTTCCCCGCCAACCTTTTATCTTCAGCAATATGTATTATTTAATTCATTTATACCCTGCCTTTCTCACCAATAAAGTGGCTCACATTGTTCTTCTGTCCTCCATTTCATCTCCCATGAAAGCAACTCCTTTTTTCCTGCTTCCTCCTCTCCTTCACACCCACCTTTATCTTACCTTACCCTGTCTTCAACCTTCTCTCCCCCCCACCACCACCGGCACCCTCTACCCAGAAAAACTATGGTTCAGTTGTGTGGTGCTGGCTGCTGGGTTGGGCGCAGTTATGCTACGGGAAACAGCAGAGGCACCTCATTTCCCCCTTTATCCCCTTCCCCACAAAACTTCTTTCCTTCTTCCCAGCAACCCTCATATCTTCACCTTTCCCTGCTTCCTTTTCCCCCTTCCCCGCCAACCTTTTATCTTCAGCAATATGTATTATTTAATTCATTTATACCCTGCCTTTCTCACCAATAAAGTGGCTCACATTGTTCTTCTGTCCTCCATTTCATCTTCACAACAACTCTTTGAGGTAGGTCAGGCTGAGAGTGTGACTGGCCCATGGTCACCCAGTTGGCTTCTATGGGGGAGTGGGGATTCGAACCTAGGTCTCCCAGAGTCTGCAGCTCTAATCACCATACAACACTGGTGTTTCTGTGGTGGCTGCTGTTGTGGCAAGCAGCTAGGTCTGGGTGAGTCATGCAATCAGCCCAGTGGTTGCTGCTGGGTCTAGCCCCAATGAGTCCTCTCTCAAAGGCTAAAGCAGCCATGGAAAGGGCCCCCTCCCTCCCCCTTTCCTTTTCCTGATGGAAACTAAGGCTTGAATACTGCTGTGGTTGCCTGGCAACGACCACTGATGACATCTGCTTCTTAAAGCTATGGGTGCTGTTTTTATCCTTTTGGGGTTTTTTAAACCCTTCTTTGTATATGTTGTAGATTGCAGAGTTTTCTGGGGCTTTTCTCTCTGGGAAGATCTGGCTTGTCTGCCCATGGGCCCTGTCTCTAGATTTAAGTATCCACAAATGGGGCCATGTAGAGAACTAGATATACGGCTATACCATACATCATAGCATCGACTATTGTCCTGTTCCCTTCAGAAAAGCATCTTCCTGAAGTATGTATCTTGTAGCATGTAGCGTTGCTGCGGTTACCAGGTATATATATTGCATAAGCCCCCAACTAGGCAGCACTGTATATTTTGTAGCAACAGGTATTACAGTAGGTGTGTTACATGATCCTCACCCTCCCGCAGTGGATTGTGCGCACCTCTTTCCTCTGATCACAGCAAGGTTGTCACGATTTGTGCCGCAAGCTAACTGAGATCATCTGGCACTTCTGTTGAACCCATTTTAGGTCACCAAAGTGCTTCTGAGCATGTGCAGGGTGTCCTTCCCTCACCACCGAATAATTAAAAACAGTCCTCTTGGATGCCTCCAGCCAAGCAAAAGGGCTCCAGGGATTAGAGAGGGAATTAATCCATCACAATGCTAACAGTGGTCCTTCCCACAGACAGGGAAACAAAGTTGTGGTGTTCCAGTGTTAAAACTGTTTGCACTGGGGGGTGAACAGACAGGCGCAGTACTAGTGTATCCCATCATGCCATGCCCCATGCATGGGTGAGGTTAAATTTTGAGCAACTGGGGGTGTGTGTGATTGGAGCATACCATGTCTGGCCACAGAGAACAGGGCACAGATGCGCACATGCGTGCCTGCAGATGATTAGATCATCCCCATTTTGTTCTTGAGCAGAGAACAATATCCGGCTGCCTCCAGCCCGCTTTGCCGATTGATGTATTGATCCAAGTGGTGCAGGCTGGCTCCAAGCCCAAGACACTGACGGGAAACCCAATTAGCTGAATGGTTTGCAGGGCAGTGAAAACCGGCAAGCTCTGCCTGAAAGGCTGTATGTCAGCCAAGGACAGAGGTAGAAGCTTCCTCCTTGAAAGGGGGCTTGGCTTGGCTGCCCAGCTGGCAACAGTCAGTAGAATGTACAAGGGGGGGGGGGCGCGCTCAGGTTCAAATCCCACCTTAGCCATGAATGACCATTGCCAGTCACTCCTCCCTCTCAGCCTAACCTACCGTGCAGGGTCGTTTTGAGGATAAAACGGAAGCAGAATCATGTAGGCCACATTGGGGGGAAAGACCAAAGGAAAAACTGGACAGATGGATGCAGTAAATGCAAATTTGGGACACCCACTGGGGTGGGTGGGGGTATTCTGGGCCTCTTGGTTATGCAGCCATTGTAGTTGAGTTGCAGATCTTCCCTGAATTTATACTTATAAGCAATCATCTTCCTTAACTTGCTCCGTTAATGCCTGCTGGGGGGGCTCCTCTTGGTAGCTATAGAAGGACAGTTGATTTCAACCTACATTTGCTGCTTCCTGGCATTTACCAGGGCTATCAAGTCACAGCGGACTTATGGTGACCCGAGCCAGGGGCTTTCCAGGCAAGTGAGAAGCAGAGGGGGCTTGCCGTTGCCTTCCTCTACAGAGTCTTCCTTGGTGGTCTCTCTTCCAAGTACTAACTCTTCCTTGCTTCTGAGACCTGGTGAGATTGGGCTATATCATGCCCCCTTCCCTTCCTGAATGACAATAGTCAAAGTTAAGAATGAATTTCCACGGCTGCTTCCAGTCGCAGGTAAGCTTGCCTTGTATTCAGCGCCTCGATGTGTCTGCCATCCAGCGTGGGTGTACTATGGCCATCGCTAAGAAGTTCTGCCTCTTTGTGGATTTGTTGCACAAGTGTGTGGAGTGCAGAACTTGAGGACTGGACGTTCCCAGGACATTTGTATCAAAAAGCAAGTCCTGTGATTGTATAAATATATTTGGAAATAAACAAGGGCTAATTGTGGGCTCGGAAACTAGATCTGAGCAGTACTAAAGCATGAGGCTTTAATGCCTTGTTTTCGCAGGGCTAAAATGCCCCCTCTGGCTGGTGACCCCACTTTCTGGGCATGTTACCCCTTCTTCTTAGCTCCAAACAGCTGGAAATCTCAAATGACGGGGCATGCAAAAATCAATGCAAAGCTAAATATATGTAATTCTAATTTTTCTTGCAGTCAGGCTATGGAGCCTGGGCTTATTTGTATATTTTATTATTTGTCTACTTCATTTATACCCCGCCTTTCTCTCCAATGGGGACCCAAACCAACTCACTTCATTCTCCTCTCCCTTATTTTATCTTGACAACAACCCTGTAAGGTAGGTAGGTCAGGCTAAGAGACACTAACTGGCCCAAGGTCACCCAGCGAGCTTCCATGGCAGAGTGGGGATTCGCACCTGGGTCTCCCAGCTCCTAGTCTGACACTCTGACCACTACGCCATGCTGCCTCTCACGCCAGTTTCCCTCTCCCAGGATATCTGCAGCCTGGGTTCACCAGCAGGCAATGGCCTCTGGCTGTGCAGAGTTGCTCTGCGGAGGCGGGTTCACCGGAGGGTCAGGGAGCCAAGCTGGGAAGAGAGGCGAGACCCAAGGGAGACTCTTGCTCCGGGGAGTGCCCCCTGGCCTGCCTCCCTTCCGGGAGAGGCTCGCCGGTGGTACCTCTGAGACCGAGGGATGCTGCTGCTGGTGCGGGGCGAGGGGAGGGCTGGCTCAGTCCTGCCCCGGTTGCTAGCTGCACGGGGCCCGGCTGCCGTGGAGACGGTTTTGCTTTCACTACAGCCGAAAACATTTCTCTCCCCGCTCTGTTGTGCAGCCTGTTTGTTCTGTTCTTGGCATCCTCTCCCTTCCGAGGGAAACAATACAGCATGTGGAAGGCAGTGACGGGTTGTGCCGTCCCCTTGACCTTCCTCCCCCCCCCACTCCAGCCCCGGCTTAGGGCCTGCTA
>NW_015172561.1:1044092-1085443 GCF_001447785.1 Gekko japonicus | reverse complement strand
ACGGTCCCCCCCCCCCACAGCTGAATGCCTTCAAAGTTCAGATTCACCTCCTGAGCTACAGTGAAGTCACAGGCCTGTGTGTGAAAGAGGAGCTTCCGCCCGAGTGTGGGAACAAAACGCATGAGCTCAGCCAGGCCGTGCTGTGCTCGCCCCTGAGATGAAAGTAAACATCGGTCAGCAGTAAGGAGAAGCGGAAGGCTTTGTCTTGACCACAGATATCTTTCTGGGCCTGGGTTCAGAGTTAAAAGGGAACAGAACCACAAAGCCCTGACCGGGATGGCCCAGGCTAGTCCGGTCTTGTCAGATCTCAGAAACTGAGCAGGGTTGACTGAGATCAGTATTTGGATGGGAGGCCACCAAGGACATGCAGAGTCACTACGCAGAGGCAGGCAATGGCAAACCATCTCTGGTTGTCTCTTGTCCTGAAAACCCTATGGGATTGTTATAAGAGAGCCAGTTTAGTGTAGTGGTTAAGTGTGCAGACTCTAATCTGGGAGAACCGGGTTTGATTCCCCACTCCTCCACTTGCACCTGCTGATGTGACCTTGGGTCAGTCACAAGCTCTGGCACAGCTGTTCCAAAAAGAGCAGTTTCTGTCAAGAGCTCTCTCAGCCCCACCTACCTCACAGGGTGTCTGTTGTGGGGAGGGGAAGGGAAAGGAGTTTGTAAGCCGCTCTGAGACTCCAAGTGAAGGGCGGGGCATAAATCCAATCTCCTCCTCCTCCTCCTTAGTCAGCTGTGACTTGATGGGGGGGGGAGCCACAAAAATGTGCTGCCAGATATCTCTCTGGGGTGAGCAGGTGACGGCCAAAGGGGAAACAGTACAGTCCCATCCCTATTTAAAAAACGGTTCCAGAACGGATGCCCTGAAGCACGTCTTAGCCACAGGATGTTGATTCCCCAGGTCAGGGTCCATGACAATCCACCCCCAATTGGATGTCTCCTCTAATGGTTAGCCACCTGTCAGGAGAAATGTGTGTGGATTCTCTTTTCTATACATTAGAATTCTGAAAGGAAAGATGAGTCCAGTGACCCACCAGAACTTATCAGAGGTCCCCCAACAAGATAAAGACACACCATGATGGATCGTCATGAAAAGGCACATCATGACGATCTTCGCCTACGTCCACGTTCTGTGTAGCTGCCACTGAAGGACTGAAGACAGCAGCCTCCCAGCAGGTCGACTTGGACTCTGTCTGATTGCGGGGGTGGTGGTGGTGGACGGGACAGGACAGAATGTTCGCTGTACCTAGAAAGTTAAGAAGTCTGGGAGAAAGATTCCCTCCTAGCTTCATGGATGTGCTAGTTCTCTATGCACGGGGATACCCACGCACACACACACACCAACAATGGGAGAAGATTCAAACACAGAGACTTCCATCTCAAATATACACAGCTTTGCAACGTGACATAGTGTTTTGCCTCCAGCCTGGCCTATGCATACAGCTGAATAAGATGGCAATCAGGACTCAAGAGTCCCAAGATGGCAAAGCAAACCGTACCACTTCAGATCGTGCAGGTAAAAGGACCACATCCCTGAAGGGAAAGACCTCTCCCCGACTCAAACCTGCAGCCCATTCTGTTCCCTGTTGTGCCAAATATCTGTGGCCTTTTAGGGTTTTTTTTGGGGGGGGGGTTAATTTGAAGGGAGTTTTTATATGGGCAGTTTTCAAAAACAGAGAATTCAACAACAGGAGTACAAACTATTATCAGCTACTCTAACCTATGAGGATTCAAGCACGGCATTTTGCTCTGGATAAACACCCCTCCCCCCTCCCTGCTATGTCAGATGCTTGGTCTATTAAGGTCAGTATTGTCTACTCTGACTGGCAGTAGCTCTCCAGGCAGAGGTCTTTCACATCACTTGTTACCTAATCCTTTTAACTGGAGATGCCGGGGATTGAACCTGGGACCTTCTGCATGCCAAGTAGATGCTCTACCAATGAGCCACAGCTTCTCCTCTGTAACCTAGGCCTAACAACAGGAGAACAACAGGAGAATGCATTGTTAGACTGGACGATAACTACTTTTGGACTACAGTTGGTGAATTTCAGCTTTGAATGTTCCTTTTTGTGAAAAACTTCCCTGGAAACAACTAGCACTGCCATGAGAGAAGTTCCGCTTTCTCTGTTTCCCCTGCTGGCCTGCGTTTCTACTTGTGGGGAGTTTTTCAGTGTAGCAGAACACTCGAATACGTGAGTGGCAGTCTAAAGCCGGAATCCCTGCCACCTCATCCTCTGCATGGGTGAAGACCAAAGTGTACCTGAGTACGCAGCCTAGAATCATTTGCAGCACCTTGGAGAGACAAATGCTGGAGAGATCTGAATATCATCCCTCTCCAGGTTGAATTCAGCGGAACCCTGATAAAGAATAAACAAGGCGGTCATCCTAGGATGTTGTTGTTGTTCAGTCGCACAGTCGAGTCCGACTCTTCGCGACCCCATGGACCAGATCACGCCAGGCCCTCCTGTCTTCCGCTGTCCTCTGAAGTTTGCTCAATTTCATGTTCGTTGCATCTAAACGGAACATGTCTGTGATCCTTTGTATGCTTCTGTGATATAATGCAGAACCTGCTGTCTGCCTGACGCTTCAGGATCGTCATTTTCTGAGTGATCACAACCGTAGCATGCCCTTTTTTCAGTTCAGAATTAGAAGAAGAATGAGCTGTCAAGTCCCGTGTGACTCATGGCAACCCCAACCACCAGGTGTTCAGGGCAAGAGGTGAGTACAGGTGGTTTGCCATGGCTTTCCTTTGCATTGCTTTCCAGTTTGGTGTAGTGGTTAAGTGTGCGGACTCTAATCTGGGAGAACCGGGTTTGATTCCCCACTCCTCCACTCGCAGCTGCTGGATGACCTTGGGCAAGCCACAGTTCTGTCAGAGCTGTTCTCTCAAGGACAGTTCTGGAAAGAGCTCTCTCAGCCCCACCTACCTCACGGGGTGTCTGTTGTGGGAGGGGAAGGGAAAGGAGTCTGTAAGCCGCCCTGAGACTCCGAGTGAAGGGTGGGGTATAAATCCAATCTCCTCCTCTTCTTCTTTTTCTTCTTCTTCTCTGCAAGTCTTCCTTGGAGTTCTCCCATCCAAGTACAAAACACGGCTGACCCTGCATAGCTCCTGAGCCATAATGAGCTTGAGCTACTCAGAATTAGGGAGTCCATAAATTACTAGAGATCTTCAACATATGTTTTCTGACTTCCTGAAAAGTTTTTAGTCCTCTGAAGGCAAGTTTCTTAAGGGGAACCAGTTATTCCTCTTGGCATTTGGAGCTGAGTCGGAGCTTGATCCCACAGTGGGTAAGCAGGTGCCAGTTAGCACTGAAGGCACATAGATCTAACCTTCTGTCTCAAAGAGGAGGAGGAGAAGATTGGATTTATACCCCGCCCTTCACTACTCAAAGGAGTCTCTGAGTGGCTTACAATCTTCTTTCCCTTCCCCTCCTCAGAACAGACACCCTGTGAGGAAAATGGGGCTGAAAGAGCTCTTTTGAGGACTTCTCTTAAGAGAACAGCTCTGAGAGAACTTGTGACTGACCCAAGGTCACACCAGCAGCTGCACATAGAGGACTGGAGAATGAACCCCAGTTCTCCCAGACTAGAGTCTGCGCTCCTAACCACTACACCTTCACTAGGCATTGTCTGAATATTTCAAACCCCATATTTAGTCTAAATTCAATATACTTTTCGATAGAAGTTTCTGGTCCATGGAATCCACCTTTAGTATATTGAATTTGGGATCCAATGCCCATTTCTGCACCTGTGGAATATAAATATTTTGAAGCTATCATTACAACATATTTGAGCTGGCATGAATCGGACACTTAGGGTGCGGTCAGACGGCATGCTGAGAGCGGGTTAAACTGCTCTGGTTCTAACCAGATTATATTTGATCTGGATAATCGCAATCACACTTACCTCCCTTATCCCGCCTCACCGCGCAGTCATGTCGCTCCCCGGTATCTACAGTACTGACGCGCAGGAGCATGTGTCAGCGGGGGTTTTCATTTTTTTCTCAGTTAGCGCATGCGCATAGGCGCTCATCCGTAGAATGGGGGGGGCGAAACTACCATGGCACATGCGCAGAACCACCAGGGCAAATCAATCCAACCCCTCCAACAAAAGACTTCCATTTAAACGTTTGACCCGAAAATGGCTTCCGTGAGATCCCAAACTCATCTAAACTCTAAAACAAGTGACCGTTTAAATGTTGGTTTTCTAAACACGGTAGCAGAGCTCTGCCTATGCGCGCACCGTTGATGCTAAAAAAAATGGCGGGCGAAAAGCGGAAGCCTTGGGCAGCTTTCTAGTGGGGAGGCGGTTTAAACTGGAAGTGGCTTGACAAGCGATCACACAGGGGGACAAGCGATCCCCCTGTGTAACAAGCGATCACACAGGGGGAAACTGCGGCTTTAAACAGGAGAGCTGAGAAAACACCACTTTGGAATCTGGTAACAAAATACTCCGGGTTAAAGCGGTTTTGAGCCGGAAACCAATGGCTGGGGACGGGAGGCAGATGTTGACTGTGTGATCGTGCATATAAAATCCGTTGCTGAACTGTCACGACACCAGGTCAAACGGCGCATCTGAACGCACTCATAGAAGCCCATAGTGTCCATCAATGTGTCCTGATCATTTTATGCCCTTTCCTTATAATCTAAAATGCCAACTCTTGGGATGGTTGCCGGGCTCTGCTGCCAATCCTAATACCATGTTGATAAGTAATGGCTTGAGAGTGCATTTGCAGGGGAGCCAAAAGACAGGCATTCCAAGTGGATGGGGACTTCCTCGCTTAAAGGACTTCTGAAGGTGCGTGTGTGCGAATCTGTAAAGCCCTCTTATGTACCAAAGCCTGGCCGGATCCCAGAAGAATCCAGCAATTGTCATATGCTGAAGGTGGTGGGGTAAGAAACACCTCCCGACAAAGCTAGGCACCTCTCATTTTATTTATTTATTTATTTATATTTAATTCCATTTCTATCCCGCCCTCCCCGCACGCTGGCTCAGGGCGGCTTACAAGGCACAAAGTGCTATAAAACAGATACATTAAAACCACAGAAGTTAAAAACAATTCATAACTCACAAGATACATGGAGGACTAGACTTACACACTCTCCATTACATGTCAGGAAGATGTCCAAGATCGAAATCAGAAAAGGGGGACGGCATGAACCATTATGTTCTTATTTCTCATTAGCCTACCCCGACAGTTCTGCTCCACATATATGCGGTGGTGGTAGTGGCGGCGGCGGCCCCTACTCAAAGCCTGGTGGAAGAGCTCCGTCTTACAGGCTCTGCGGAACTGTAAAAGGTCCCGCAGAGCCCTGATCTCCTCCGGTAGCTCGTTCCACCAGATAGGGGCCGCCACCGAAAAGGATCTGGCACTAGTGGTAGCTAGCCTGGCCTCTTTAGGGCCCAGGGTCACTAAACGGTGCTGTGACCCCGACCGAAGTGCTCTTTGGGGCCTGTATGGGGAAAGGCGGTCCCTCAGGTATGTCGGACCCTGGCCACCTTACTTTCTCAGATGGGGCTGTGGCTCAGGGCAGCTGTTTTGCATGTAGACAGTTGCTGGTTCAGTTCTTGGTATCTCAAAGGGTCTTAAGACACATGCTGAGGAAAAGGCCTGAGATCCCAGAGAACTGCTGCTGGTAGGGTGACCAGCTCCAGGTTGGGAAATACCTGGAGAATTTATGGGTGGAGCCTGAGAAAGCTGGGGTCTGGGGAGGGAGGGCCTTCAGCGGGGTATAATTCCATGGAATCCACCTCCGAAAGCGGCCGTGTTCTCCAGGTGAACAGATCTCTGTCACCTGGGGATCAGTTGTAATTCCGAGAGTTCTCCAGCTACCACCTGGGGGTTGGCAACCTCATCTGCTAGACAGTGTGCCCTAGACAGACCAGTCATATAAGGTAGTTTAATATATGGGCTAAGTAGAGACAGGTACTCGAACAGGTGGGGATTAGGGAGAGGCATCAGAGGTCCAGGAAAGGGGAAAGAGGAGGTGGCAGAGATGGAAATGACATTTATGGGAGGGTCGTCTTCCTGATGCCTTCTGCTGCCCTCTGCCCTGCCAAGGCAAGCCTTTCGTTGGAGGGGTGGGCATATGGTCCCTTGGGGCTCTCCAGGGAAAAGGGTTGGGTGGGGGGGGGGGGGGGGGGGGAGACCTCCCCCTGAGACCCTGGAGTGCTGTGGCTAGTCATGACAGAATACAGACTTCGATAGATCAGTGGCCTAATTTTGTCAGGAGGTGGCTGAAGTTGTCAACATGTTCCTATTTAATCTTCTCCCATTTCTAAACTGCTCTGACCTCTGTCCACCAGGCTAGTCTGTTCTCAGAAGTGAAGTGGGGTCCCCAACCTGTAACTGTCACGACACCAGGTCAAACGGCGCATCTGAACGCACTCATAGAAGCCCATAGTGTCCATCAATGTGTCCTGATCATTTTATGCCCTTTCCTTATAATCTAAAATGCCAACTCTTGGGATGGTTGCCGGGCTCTGCTGCCAATCCTAATACCATGTTGATAAGTAATGGCTTGAGAGTGCATTTGCAGGGGAGCCAAAAGACAGGCATTCCAAGTGGATGGGGACTTCCTCGCTTAAAGGACTTCTGAAGGTGCGTGTGTGCGAATCTGTAAAGCCCTCTTATGTACCAAAGCCTGGCCGGATCCCAGAAGAATCCAGCAATTGTCGTATGCTGAAGGTGGTGGGGTAGAGAAACACTTCCAGACAAAGCTAGGCTCCTCTCATTTCCCACCTTACTCTCTCAGATGGGCTGTGGCTCAGGGCAGCTGCTTTGCATGTAGACAGTTGCTGGTTCAGTTCTTGGTATCTCAAAGAGGAAAAGGCCTGAGATCCCAGAGAACTGCTGCTGGTAGGGTGACCAGCTTCAGGTTGGGAAATACCTGGAGAATGTATGAGTGGAGCCTGAGAAAGCTGGGGTCTGGTGAGGGAGGGCCTTCAGCAGGGTATAATTCCATTGAATCCTCCTGATCTCTGTCGCCTGGAGATCAGTTGTGATTCCGGGAGATCTCCAGCTACCACCTGGAGGTTGGCAACCTCAGCTGCTAGACAGTGTGCCCTCGACAGGCCAGTGGTATAAGGTAGTTTAATATATGGGCTAAGTAGAGACAGGTACTCGAACAGGTGGGGATTAGGGAAGAGGCATCAGAGGTCCAGGAAAGGGAAAAGAGGAGGTGGCAGAGATGGAAATGACATTTATCGGAGGGTCAGGAGCTGCCTTTGTCCTCTTCCTGATGCCTTCTGCTGCCCTCTGCACTGCCAAGGCAAGCCTTTCGTTGGAGGGGTGGGCATATGGTGCTGAGTCACAGGTTCACTCTCTGGCATCTCCAGGCAAAAGGAAAAGGGGGGGGGAGGAGGGGGGGGGGGGGGGGAGACCTCCCCCTGAGACCCTGGAGTGCTGTGGCTAGTCATG
Organism: Gekko japonicus; assembly: GCF_001447785.1. NCBI lineage: Eukaryota > Metazoa > Chordata > Lepidosauria > Squamata > Gekkonidae > Gekko > Gekko japonicus. The sequence goes on along the minus strand of NW_015172561.1, from coordinate 1,078,020 downwards.
ACAGAATACAGACTTCGATAGATCAGTGGCCTCATTTTGTCAGGAGGTGGCTGAAATTGTCAACATGTTCCTATTTAACCTTCTCCCATTTCTAAACTGCTCTGGCCTCTGTCCTCCGGGCTAGTCTGTCCTCAGAAGTGAAGTGGGGTCCCCAACCTGGATAGGCCAGGTAAGCCCAATCTCATCAGGCCTCAGAAGCTAAGCAGGGTTGGCCCTGGCCAGGATTTCGGTGGGAGACCTGCAAGAAATACCAGGGTCGCTATGCAGAGGCATGGCAAACCACAGGAAGTGGTGGCGGCTACAAGCATGGACGGCTTCAAAAGGGAATTAGATAAGCATATGGAGCAGAGGTCCATCAGTGGCTATTAGCCACAAGGTATAGATAGGGGCTCTGGGGCAAGTGATGCCCTGTCTGCTTAGTGCTTGGGGGGGGGGGGTCAACAGTGGGGGGGCTTCTAATGTCCTGGCCCCACTGGTGGACCTCCTGATGGCACTGGTATTTCTGGCCACTGTGAGACACAGAGTGTTGGACTGGATGGGCCTTTGGCTTGATCCAACATTGGCGTCTCTTATGTTCTCTTATGTTATGTTCACCTCTGAACATCTTTGGCCACGAAAAACCCACCGGGTTGCAAATGACTTGATGAGGGAAAAAAAAAATCTAAACTAAAAAGTGCCAAAAGTCAGCCAAAGCCCACCAGTGCCCTGCATAGTCTAAGTCCCACCTGGACGTCCTCTCAAACCCTTACATCGGTGGAGGAAGAGTTTGTGTGCCGATAATGCATTCTGCACATGCCCAGAGGCTATTATCCATCCCTGGCAGGGCCTAAAGCCTTTGGGATCTGTTTTTGGAGAAAGCTCAACGTGACCTTTATTCTTTAAAAACGCACAACTAGCACCAGCCCTGTTGTTGTTGTTTTTAACCCCTCGGAGGGAGAACCTGCCCGACCCTTACGCCTCCGGAGAAGTGGAAGGAATGATGCGCAGAGGGCCGGGGAGTCCGTCACGCCCAGCCAGCCAGCCAGCCAGCCAGCAGGTCTTCCGCCCAAGCGTGGGCCTCCTTGGAAGCGCCGAGGGTCCTCCTCGGCAAGCGCCAGGCACGTCGTCCCTGCGCCCCCTCCCCGCTCTTCGCCGGGCGATGCCATCCACGAAGCCCCCGCTAAGAATATCTCCCGGAGGCGGGCAGCAAGGCCCGGCCCGGCCACCTCTCCGCACTAATGGCCCATTTGGCGCCAGGCCTGGGAGGTCCCCCCCCCCCCCCGCTGTGTCACCCAGGTCTCTATGGAGACGGGAATCAACAGCCCGGCCTCGCCCCGACAGCAGCGCAGCGCAGCGCTTCTGCAGCCGGCGGGTTTGTGCACGGCGCGGCGCGGAGGCAGCCAGCAAGGGTAAGCGGCGCGGAGGGAAAACCAGGCAGGGGTGCAGCCGGGGGCCCGCTGGAGGTCGTGCACGGTCGGGGCCGGCGCTCGCTCCCTTCTAGTCGCACGGCCAGAGCAGCAGCAGCAGCTGCCGTTTGCAACCTGCCGCGGCGGCGTGTGAGTGCGCATCTCCAGCCTCGCTCGCTCGCTCCCTGCACGGTAGGAAGACGCTGAAGGATGCGACGGAGGGGGAAAGGCGAGGCGAGGGAGCGCTTTCTCGTGCAATGCGTTGGTTGCCCGGCCTCCGGGCACATACTTACAAGCAGGGGTCAGACTCGCTTAGATCGAAAGAACAGGGCGGTCGTTGCACCCTCGGGACCCTTTGGGGGTTAGTTGTGTGGCCGCCCCAGCCGCCTTTGTCTGGCTTTGACAGACGCCCCCCTGAGCCGGCACGGCTGGTAGAGCCACGAACGGCCTCTCAATGCCCCGTCGAGCGTTTCTCCGTTTCGATCTCTTTGCGAAGATTGCTGATGTCACATTGAAAGCAGGCAGACTGTTTGACACTGACAGTGCGTTTTTTTAATGGCATAGCTAGACAATGCGGGGGGTGGGGTGGGCTTTTGGAAGGCGTTTCATTTGAAGCGTGTTTGTCTCTGCGCGTGTGTGGACTGTTCCTCCCTGTCCGGGCTTGCGATGCCTGGTCTGCCCGGGCGGCGATACGATAGGCGTGGTGGGCTCCCTGCAGCCGGTTCATTGTTGGCTGGGAGAAGGGCCGCGGCCGGCGGAGGCGCGCTGAAACTGACCAAGCGGCCGCCTTCAGAGTGTGCCGCGACCTTAAGGGACAGGCGCGCTTGTTGGAGGGCCCTGATTGGAGCCGGCCGTGGACTGCCGAGTCCAGCAGGCTTTGCAAGAATCAGGGATGTCGCGGGCGAAGGATCCGACTCGGATCCGGAAGACCCAGGTTCGAATCCCCCTTCTGCTGCTCTAGAAGGTGATAGGGATGCCAACCTCCAGGACTCAGTGTTCCATCTAAACCGAGTTGGTGTGAGCTAGCTCACGGTTTTTTTTAGCTTCCGGCTCACACATTTTTTGTCTTCGCTCAGGATGGATGGCTCCAGAGAGCAAACTAATTTATGCAGCAGCCAAATCGTTCCCTCAGACCTTTATGGCCAGTAGCTCTCAAAGTAGAATTGTGGCTCACAAGACTCCACAGCTTGGAGGGAGCATCGCTCCACGTGGGACCCGGGAAATGGATCCCCTGGTATTACACCTCATCGCCAGACTGCAGAGATCAGTTCCCCTGGAGAAAATAGATGCTTTGCAGGGTGGACTCTGTGGCGTTGTACCCCCCTGAGGTCCCTGTCCTCCCCAGGGGCTCCACCTTCAAATCTCCAGGAATTTCCCAACCTGGACCTGGCAGCCGTACCCCCCCCCCATCCCCTGTCAGTGGCCAGGGGGGACCTGGCAACCCTAGCAAAGTAGCTGTCTCAGATCTGGGAGACCCACTTTCGAATCCTCACACTGCTGCCCTGGAGGCTCCATGGGTGATTTCAAAGCAGCCATTCTCTCCCTCGGCTCAACCTGCAGGGTTGTTGTGAGAATAAAATGGAGGATGGGAAGCGATGTTGTCGGCTCCTTTGGGTCTGGTATGGAGAGCAAAATGGGATAGGGATGACCAGTGCTCCCTCTAAGCTGTGGAGTCTCGTGAGCAAAAATTCTACTTTGTGAGCTACTGGTACTAAAGTTGTGAGTGAGCGATTTGGCTACTGCAGAAATCAGTTTGCTCTGGAGCCGTCCTTCCTGAGCTGAGACAAAAATGTGTGAGCCGGAGGCTAAAAAACGGTGAGCTAGCTCACACTAACTCAGCTTAGAGGGAACACTGGGGATGACTAAATAAACCATCAGGGCTAGGGAGTCCATCAGAAATTGGCCACTCAAACTATATGATGCACTTATCTGTGGTTATGTGTATATGCATAAAGAATGGGACGGACATCCAGGGAGATCCATGCATCTGAACAAGCTTTGCTTGTCTGCATTTACACACTGGTATTTGCACACTGGTGGGCATCTTGTCGGGTCCAGTGTTCTCTCTAAGCTGAGTTAGTGTGAGCTAGCTCACAGTGTTTTATCCTCCAGCTCACACATTTTTGTCTTAGCTCAGGAAGGAGGGCTCCAGAGGAAACTAATTTATGCAGCAGCCAAATCACTCGCTCACAACTTTAATGCCAGCAGCTCACAAAGCAGAATTTTTGCTCACGAGACTCCACAGCTTAGAGGCAGCATTGGTCGGGTCCTGACTCCTGGTGGAGATCTGCGATTTGGTTTGTCGCCAGTGTTCCCTCTACGCAGAGTTAGTGTGAGCTAGCTCACAGATTTTTAGCCTCTGGCTCACACATTTTTGTCTTAGCTCAGGAATGATGGCTCCAGAGCAAACTAATTCATGCAGTAGCCAAATCGCTCACTCACAACTTTAATGCCCGTAGCTCACAAGGTAGAATTTTTGCTCGCAAGACTCCACAGCTTGGGGAGTGCAGAGGTATGTAAGCATTAGTTCCTTGCTCATAATGCTGTGGATAAGGAATGTCCACTGTTATGCCCACCTGGTGTTGAAATGCAGGTTCCATTCAAAACTGGCTCTCTTCCATTTGTTTAAAATCTATTTTAATGTATTAGATATTTATAGCCCGCTTTTCTCTCCAAGGAAGCTCACGCCATCGTCCTGCCAGCCCCCATTTCATCTTCACCACAAGAACCCTGTGAGGCTGGTTTATTTATTTATTTATTTTTCACATTTCTACCCTGCCCTCCCAGCCGAAGCCAGCTCAGGGCGGCTTACATAAAAACAAATAAGTTACATTAAAACATAAGTTACAATTAAAACAATTCTAAAACCATGATAAGGTGCTAGTAGTCATTGTCGTTCCTTTGATGGTGGCAGCCATTATTCGGTGTTCTTAACAAACAGTTGGCTCGCAGTGTACATTTTTGATTGTCCTTGCAGTGCTTGATGTCCTTTAGGCTGTCGGTAGAAGCTTCAGGGATCCAGAACCCTCTCACATTCGACCACTCATTGTTCAATATTGGTGGTGGTGGTGGCTCCCGAAAGCCTGGTGGAAGAGCTCCGTCTTGCAGGCCCTGCGGAACTGTAAAAGGTCCTGCAGGGCCCTGATCTCCTCCAGGAGCCCATTCCACCAGGATGGGGCCGCCACTGAGAAAGCCCTCATCCTGGTTATCGACAGCCTAGCCTCCGTAAGATCCAGGAGGAGCTTTTATGCTCTGTGGGGATTCAAACCCGGGTCTTCCAGATCTAGTCTGACACTCAAACAGTTGGTTATGTGTATATGGATAAAGAGCATGACAGACATCCAAGGAGATTCATGTGTCTAAACACGCTTTGCTTGTCTGCATTTACACGGTGGCAAAAGGAAATCAGCAACAGGGTCTCCTCTGAGTCCCACTGACTTTGCTTGGGCGATATCCTCTTGCAATGAAGCTGAAGTGGGAGAATGGAGAACACCGGGCAAGCTGGGTTGTAAGACCTTATTCTGGAAATATCCGAGAGCTGGTATGGTGCAGGGGTGAAGAGTGCTGGACTAGAATCTCAAAGAGACCTGGGTTCAAATTCTCACTTTGCTGTGGAAGCTTGCGAGGTGACCTTGGGCCAAGTCACACTTTCTCAGCTCTTCTCTTTCACCAAGTTGTTGTTTGTGTGAAGATCGGAGAGTGATGTTGAAAATTGCTTTGGCTTCCCACACTGGGGAGGGAAGTGGCCTATGAATAAATTAAATCCTTGCAGACCTTCACAACTCCACCAGAAAACGTCTCCTTCGCCCTTCACTCTAGAGCTTCTCAAAATAGCTTCCCCAGAAAAGTTAGAACACAACAAATAAATAAAAATCTAAAGACATCTTTCAAAAGCAGAGTGGCAGAATGAAAACCACAGCAACGCATTAAGAAACCTGAGGTCACTGATCAAGTAAACAGGCAGGTCATTATTAAAAAAATAGTCCCCCAAACCATCCAGCAGGTGACTTCAGAAAGAGGAGAGGGGAAATGAAATCAAGTGAAAGCATGTAATCAGCCTGAATCCTGGGAGAACAGATATGTTTTTCCTTGATGCTGAAAACTCAAAAGAGTCTCAGTGCCACACAAACAGCTGAGAACATTCCAAAGCTGAGGGGACACGGCAGAGAAGGCCCTGCTTTGCGTGACACAGGAGGGAGGTGGAGCAGGGCCTCTGAAGATTATCTGAATTGTTAGGCAAGTGTACAAGAGCCGACAGCCCTTTATGTACCCTGGTCCCAAGCCATTTAGGACTGGAAAGGTAAGAATGCATGCCACAAGCTGTTTAGGGTATTGCTACAGTCTGAAGTTGTTGAAGGCTTTAAAGATAATAACTAAACACCTTGAATGGGACCCAGAACATCATGCTGTTGTCTCAGGAATGGTGAGATGTGTTCTTCATAACTGATGCAAGTCAATTTGTGTCCATGGATGCTTTGAAAAGGTCTGTAAGGGCAGACCCAACGTACAGCGCCATTACAGTGATCTAACCTGTATGTGATGAGAGCGTGGACTGCTGCGGCAAAACCTTGCCTTTTTAGGAGAGGCTGCACCTGGAGTACCCGCTGCAACTGGTACAACAAGGTGATTACATACTGTAGAGGAAATGGGGTGGGGCTGTGGCTCAGCGGCAGAGCATCTGCTTTGCATACCGAAGGTCCCTGGTTCAATCCCTGGCATGCTCAGTTTTTTAAAAAAATCAGGTTTTAGGTATTGCGGGAAAAGTCCTCTGCCTGACTCCTTGCACAGCTGCTGCCGGTCAGAGTAGACAACAACTGACCTTGATAGATCAAGGGTCTGACTCAGTAAGAGGCAGCTTCTTGTGAGATCTGCAGACCTCTAAAAACGCGCAAAGCAACGAACCAGTTCCTTTAAAGGGAGCGCAACCGGCAGAGGACGGGCTGCCTCCTACAAGCTTGTTCAGTGGCATCAGTACCAGCACCACAGTGTTATCTAGATTGATCCTCAGTTTGCGGAGGACGATATTAATCCACGCGGCAGTTCAGAACTTCCATGGCCTCTCTGCGAGGAAGTCTTGGGTGTCATCCATGTAGAGATAGATCCAGGTGGGGTCAGCCGTGTTGGTCTGAAGCAGCAGAACAAATTTAAGAGTCCAGTGGGGCACCTTTAAGACCAACAAAGGTTTATTCAGGGTTTGAGCTTTCGTGTGCAGGCAGGTAAGGTTCAAACTTATAGACGGGGCTGAACAGTAAATTACTACTTAACATGATGAAGATGTACAAAGACAAACTAAATAACATGCTAAGGTTTTAAGGTCAACAGTTAGTAAAGCAATAAATATGTCAAAACGGCAGACAGATGTGTAAAGACATCTTTTCTAATCGTGGGAAAGGTATATTTACACGTTAATCTGGTATTTTGACATATTTATTGCTTTACAACTGTTGATCTTATAACCTTAGCTTGTCGTTTAGTTTGTCGTTGCACCTCTTCATCATGTTACCTGTTAAGTCTATACGTTTGACCCTTACCTCCCATTCCAGTGTATTTGAAAAAGTGTGCCTGCACAAAGCTTGGGGGGTCTGGTATTTTGACATATTTATTGCTTTACAACTGTTGACATAACCTTAGCTTGTTGTTTAGTTTGTCTTTGCACCTCTTCATCATGTTACCTGTTAAGTCTATAAGTCTGAACCTTACCTACCATTCCAGTGTATTTGAAAAAGTGTGCCTGCACACAAAAGCTCATACTTAGAATGAACTTTTGTTGGTCTTAAAGGTGCCAGCGGACTCTAAATTTATCCACGTAGAGAACCAGTATGGTGTAGTGGTTAGCCTAGGATTTGGGAGACCCAGGTTTCAATCCCAGCTCCACCATGGAGGCTCGCTGGGTGACTTTGGGCCAGTCACATGCTCTCAGCCTAACCTACATCACAGGGTTGTTATGTGGATAAACTGGAGGAGAGGAGAACAATGTAACTCACTTTGGGTCCCTATTGGGGAGAATGGCGGGATATAAATAAAATACGTAAATAAATGTACCAATTGACCACTCCCTCCAGATCTCTTCCCCCCCTCTACGATTTCTGCACCAATAAAAAGCTGCTTTTTGGATCCTCAGCAGGGTCAGCTTGCTGGGTTACTCTATGTATTACCTACCCAAACTGTTTGTGTCATATGGCCACTTTCCCCTGGACCTCAGGGCTCTGGCTCAGTGGTAAAGCCTCTGCTTGGCATGCAGAAGGTCCCACGTTCAATTCCCGGCCTCTCCAGTTGCAAGGGCCAGGTAGTTGTTGTTGTTGTTCAGTCGCACAGTCGAGTCCGACTCTTCGCGACCCCATGGACCAGATCCCACCAGGCCTTCTGGTCTTCCGCCGTCCTCTGAAGTTTGCTCAATTTCATGTTCGTTGCATCTATGACACTGTCTAACCATCTCATCCTTTGCCGTCCCCGTCTTCTTTGACCTTCAGTCTTTCCCAGCATCAGGGTCTTCTCCAGTGAGTGCTCCCTTCTCATTTGGTGGCCAAAGTATTTGAGCTTCAGTTTCATTATCTGGCCTTCCAGGGAACAGTCAGGGTTGATTTCTTTGAGGATTGACTGATTTGTTCTTCTTGCAGTCCAAGGGACTCTCAAGAGTCTCCTCCAGCACCATAGTTCAAAAGAATCTATTCTTCGGCGCTCGGCCTTCCTTATAGTCCAACTCTCACAGCCATACATGACTACTGGGAATACCATTGCTTTGACCATGCGGACTTTTGTTGGCAGGGTGATGTCTCTACTTTTTATCATGCTGTTTAGGTTCGCCATCGCTTTCCTCCCAAGGAGCAGGCGTCTTTTAATTTCATGGCTGCTGTCACAGTCTGCGGTGATCTGGGATCCCAGGAACGTGAAGTCTGTCACTACTTCCACAGCTTCCCCTTCTATTTGCCAAGGAGTGATGGGGCCGGATGCCATGATCTTAGTTTTTTTGATGTTGAGCTTCAAGCCCACTTTTGCGCTCTCCTCTTTTACCCTGAGCAAGAGGCTCTTTAGGTCCTCTTCACTTTCTGCCATTAGAGTGGTATCGTCTGCATATCTGAGGTTGTTGATCTTTTCCCCAGCAATCTTAATTCCCGCTTGTGATTCATCCAGGCCAGCATTTCGCATGATGTACTCTGCATATATATTAAATAAGCAAGGTGACAGTATACATCCTTGTCGTACTCCTTTTCCTATGCTGAACCAATCAGTTGTTCCGTATCCGGTTCTAACTGTCGCTTCTTGGCCCTTATACAGGTTTCTCAAGAGACATGTGAGGTGGTCTGGTACTCCCATCTCTTTAAGGACCTGCCATAGTTTGTTGTGATCCACACAGTCAAAAGCTTTAGCATAGTCAATGAAGCAGAAGTAGATATTTTTCTGGTACTCTCTTGCTTTCTCCATAATCCAGCGAATGTTGGCAATTTGATCTCTAGTTCCTCTACCTCTTCGAAACCCAGCTTGTACTTCTGGTAGTTCTCTATCCACGTACTGTTGAAGCCTAGCTTGTAGGATCTTGAGCATGACCTTGCTAGCGTGTGATATGAGTGCAATTGTGCGATAGTTTGAACATTCCTTGGCATTGCCCTTCTTTGGGATTGGAATGTATACTGATCTTTTCCAATCCTGTGGCCACTGTTGCGTTTTCCAAATTTGCTGGCAAATGGAGTGCAGAACTTTAACAGCATCATCTTCTAAGACTTTGAATAGCTCAGCTGGAATACCATCACCTCCACTAGCTTTGTTGTTAGTAATGCTTTCTAAGGCCCATTTAACTTCACATTCCAGGATGTCTGGCTCGAGGTCAGTGACTATACCTTGTGGCTAATAGCCACTGATGGACCTCTGCTCCATATGCTTATCTAATTCCCTTTTGAAGCTGTCCATGCTTGTAGCCGCCACCACTTCCTGTGGCAGTGAATTCCATGTGTTAATCACTCTTTGGGTGAAGAAGTACTTCCTTTTATCCGTTCTAACCCGACTAGGCACTGATGCAGCCCTTCCTGCCCTCCCTCTCGTGATCTGCCTAAGTTCTCATCATCAGCATTGCTGTCAGATGGCCATCTAGCCTCTGCTTGAAAGCCTCCAAAGAAGGAGAGCCCGCCACCTCCTGAGGAAGCCTGTTCCGCTGAGGAACCGCTCAGGAAGTTCTTTCCAACGTTTAGCCAAAAACTCTTATGATTTAATTTCAGCCCATTGGTTCTGGTCCGATCTTCTGGGACGACTTCTCGATGGTCAGCAGAATCCAGGGCTTCCATCTAGGTTGGGGACAGGCAGAGTTTTAGGGTGGGAAGCATGCCATCTGATAGATAAGCAAGTTACAAGATAGATCCGTTTTTATCACTTCCAAATAGCCATAGTTGAAGGTCTTAGGACCAGATGGGAAGGGGCCTCCTGAGTTGGCTAAAATCCTAAATACAGGACACAGTGGTTCAGATGGGGCTGTGTCCGTTCTTCCTTTCCCTCCCCACACCCTTTTTTCAGCCTGGGAATTTCTGTCTGCACCCCTGAACATGCAGATGCTTTACGGGTACTGATAGGTTTCCCCCTCTGTGGCAAGTACTCGCTCCACGGGGACTACTCATTTGTTTTTGCTGTCAAGCAACAGCTGACTTATGGCGACCCCCCCAAGGAGTTTTCAAGGCAAGAGATGTTAGGAGGGGGTTTGCCTTTGCCTGCCTCCGTGTCACAAGTCTGGTATTCCTTGGAGGTCTCCCATCCGAATACTAACTGGGGCCGGCCCTTCTTAGCGTCTATGATCTGATGAGATCTGGCTAACCTGGGCTATCCAGATCAAGCCTCCTGATGCATTTATGACATTTTTATTATGCTCTTCTTCCAAGGAGGCATTCCTCTGCCTCCCATCCTCCATGTTGCCCTCACGACAACCCTGCAAGGTAGATTAGGCCGAGAGAGTGCGATTGTCCCAAGGTCACCCAGCATGCTTCGTGGCACAGAAGGGGTTAAACTGTTTGTGCCCTGCCACAGTCTTGGCCTGAATGCCAGGCACCTCCTAGGGTCATTTACACTTTTTAAAAAAGCTTTGAAAAGATTGAGTGGGAGGGGATCTTTTTAAAAGCTCTCCCAACTTCACCGTTGAGTTTTTTCTCCCAGACGTCAGAAGACCATAGAAAGGTCAAGAGCCTGCAGTTTGATCCTCCTTCCCTTCTGTTCTTTCTTGCTTTGCTGAACAGAGTGACCATTAAGAGCCTTTCACTCTGGCTATGGACCCAGCCTTGGTCTGAAAGGACATTTGAGACCACACCTTTACAAGCCGCGTGAATTTGTAACACAAGAAGACCTGCTTGGACTTGCCTCGGCGTCTTCAGTTTCTTCCCCTGCCCCTTGTGCCTGTAAGAATTGCCCAACAGAAGCAGAGATGATGGAAAGCTACAAACGTAGAATTTAAGATGGTCACCGCCAGTGTTCCCTCTAAGCTGAGTTAGTGTGAGCCAGCTCACAGTTTTTTAGCCTCCGGCTCACACATTTTTGTCTCAGCTCAGGAAGGAGGGCTCCAGAGCAAACTAATCTATGCAGGAGCCAAATCACTCGCTCACAACTTTCATGCCAGTAGCTCACAAAGTACAATTTTTGCTCACAAGACTCCACAGCTTAGAGGGAACATTGGACTCACCGCCATTCTTAAAGGGACAGGAATCCCTATCGCACGCACACAAAAAGTCTCGTCAGGTCTCGGAAGCTAAATAGGGCCGGCCCCGGCTGGTATTTGGATGGGAAACCTCCAAGGAATATCAGGGGTGTGGTGTGCAGCCAGGCAATGGCAAACCACCTCTGAACGTCTCTTCCCTTGAAAACCTCGTGGGGTTGCCAGAAGTCAGCTGTGAATTGACAGCACGTTCCACTCCCACCCACCCCCTGTCAGTACGGGCTAGTTTGCAGGAATCACATCTGCATATAATGAGCTCCTGTGTACGTTCCAACCGGTTTGCAGTGCCTGTTTTTAATCTTATGCTGGTTTCTGGTCATTTGCATGGCGGAGGGGAATGAAGTAACATCTGCCCCGGGCCTTTCTGAGACATCCTCATTTCTGTTCCACAAGCTGTCCTTTCTCTCTCCCCTTCTCCATAGATTTATCCCTAACCAGCAGCAATGTTCCTTCTAAGCTGTGGAGTCTTGTGAGCAAAAATTCTACTTTGTGAGCTGCTGGCATTAAAGTTGTGAGCGAGCGATTTGGCTACTGCATAAATTAGCTTGCTCTGGAGCCATCCTTCCTGAGCTAAGACAAAAATGTGTGAGCCAGAGGCTAAAAAACTGTGAGCTAGCTCACACTGACTCAGCTTAGAGGGAACACTGACCAGCAGTATATTGTGTGATACACAAATAATGGCTAGGAAACAGAGTTTTCTCGTTGAAATTAGTCTCTATGAAGATCAAAAATCACAATTTATGATTAAAGGTTTCCTTTGCTCGAAAGCCAGTCGAATCCAACTCTAGGGGGTAGTGCTCATCTCCATTTCCAAGCCGAAGAGCCAGCGCTGTCCAAAGGCGTTTCCATGGTCATGTGGCCGGCATGACTGAACGTCAAGGCGCATGTAATGCTGTTTACCTTCCCACCAAAGTGGTACCTATTTATCTACTTGCAATTTCTTGCTTTCGAACTGCTAGGTTGGCAGGAGCTGGGGCCAGAGACGGGAGCTCACTCCGTCACGCGGCACTAAGGTCTTGAACTGCTGAACGACAGACCTTCCGGTCTGCAGCTCAGCGTCTTAACCTCTGAGCCACCGCGGCCCCTCAATTTATGATTGCAGTGCCATTAAAATCCATATGTTGATTCCACATGCATCAGTATCCTATTCTGAAACATCATCTCTTTAAGCCGTCATTATGCAAAAGTGGAACATGGAACTCAGTTGCGCATATAAACTATACATACCTGCTTCCCAATTTAAATAAAATTTGCTGAATATGTTTAGGCCTTTCATCAGATCTGTCTACTTCAATAGCAGTTCCATAATTGCAGGATTTATAAACCTGCCTTCGAAGTGGTTGCATTAGTGCAAGCCACAAGAGAGAAGACCAATTAGTTCTGCAGCTATGGAACTGCTTTTAAAGTAGATGCAATGGACCTACTTAGAATGGTTGGGTTGAAATGTGTCCAGCAATATTTAATCTTAATTTGGATCTCTGCCTATCCGCTTTGATGTGTCTAGTTAATTTTATGCAGTGTTTTGGTATAATGTTGCTGGAGAAACCATAATTGCAATTGGATTTTATGGGTGTAGAATCCAAGCCTGTCCGTGGATTTTAATGCTGTTGTAATCCGTACATTTCGCTGATGCGCTTGCACCAGAAACAGTGTGGCTTTGCCTCCTTGCTGCCATCAGCAGCGGATAGCAGGTTAGATCTGATGATTCCCTTCTGCTGAATGAGGAAAGTTCCATTGAAGGCAGTTCTCCCTCCAACTGAAAGTGTGTTTCTTCAACACAGTATTCGTTACTTGGCTGAAGGAAAAGTTGAATGCTGTCAAGTGCAAGCAGTCACACTTTTGTATCTGAGTGCTCTGCAGAGGATGCAACTAGCCAGTCATGCGTAGTGCCTGACCTAGTTTGGCAGTGTGGTAGAAGAATGTAGAATCTCTGTGTCCTAAAACCGGGAGCGGCTCTTCTCTACTTGACGACTTGTGACCAGTGTTCCCTCCAAGCTGAGTTAGTGTGAGCTAGCTCACTGTTTTTTAGCCTCCAGCTCACACATTTTTGTCTTCGCTCAGGAAGGATGGCTCCGGAGCAAACTAATTTAGGCAACAGCCAAATCGCTCGCTCACAACTTTAATGCCAGTAGCTCACAAAGTAGAATTTTTGCTCACAAGACTCCACAGCTTACAGGGAGCATTGCTTGCGACTTTCGTGACAATCATGCTTGCTTGCGTATACAGCAGAGTTTAAGGCACTCAACTGGCCCCCTTCCTGTCTCCCTCCGACCTTGCCACAGTAATCCATGCAACAGTCACCTCCAGGTTGGATTACTGTAATGCCCGTGAGACTGGATCCGGAAGTTGCAACTGATCCAAAACGCAGCAGCCCGGGTCCTTACAGGACCCCTTTGAGAACACACATTCAACCAGTGCTTTGACAGCCACACTGGCTCCTGGTTGAATACCAGGTCACATTCAAGGTTTTGGTATTAACCTTCAAGGCCTTGAACGGTCAGGGGCCAGCAAACCTTCGGGACAGCCTCTCCCGATATACCCCCCAAAGAGCACTACACTCTGGGGAGCAAAATTCCCTGGTGATCCCAGGCCCGAAAGATATCCAGTCATCCTTGACAAGGGCCAGAGCCTTTTCAGCCCCAGCCTGGTGGAACTCTCTACCTAGGGACATCTGTTCCCTGCAGGACCTGGGACAGTTCCGCAGGGCCTGCAAGACAGAGATGTTCCACCAGGGCTATGGTTGAAGACAGCAAGGGTCTACCTTCAAGCCTGGCCTCCACCTCTCACCCTTCCCACCCTCTATGGGGAGGGCATAAATTGACATCAGACGACATCAGAGGATTACATTGTAGTACTCTAATGTTTGAATTGTTTTACTGAACTTGTTCACGATTTTATTACCGATACGTTGGTACGTGTTGTACACTGCCTTGACCCCTTCCTTATAAATTGAATCAATGTATCAGTTGTAAGTGTGCAGTTGACCTATGCCATACGTGCATTTGTGCAGTTGCCTGTGAAAACAGGCCTGGGGGAAAATGCCTTGTCTAAGAAACTTAATATGTGGAAATGGGCAGCTAGCACATCATCTGGGAAATAATTTTTCATTAAGCCTCTGTTAAAGGGAGAGAGATGGCATTTTTCTCCAGGCCTTTGTGAAGGGACACATTTTTGAAAGGGACACATAAGTGTGGCACATAATTAAAAAAAAACTTGAAAAAAATCTCTGTCCTTGCACTGATGAATGGCTGCTCCGTGTAGGTCACTGCATGTTACAGCCTGAGCTGTCATCTGCTTATTAGCAAGGGCACGGCAACTTGGCATTTCAAACCGCAACAATCTCCGAGTGAGTTATGACAACATCATAAAATGGCAGAATCAATAGTGCTGCTTAAATGGGAGATCAAACAAATCTGTAGTTAGCAAATCATAGCCATCCACCGGTATGTCTTCAACATCAAAAACCTTGGTAAACAAACAGTTCTTCGAGGCCCTCTGAAGAATGGTAAGCTCTTGAACCCCACAAAATCCCAGGAGGAGCGTTGACCCAAGAATCTCAGCCATGTCTGGAATATCTGCCTCCGGATAAGTCCATACTTGTTCATCCTTGTGTGTGCACCCGTAGGTTTATTGACGTGCACAATGTGGTTTAATTGGTAAGGTGCAATCCAGGAAAACAGTTTTTAATGGCAACGCTGAGCCTTAGAAGGCGCAAATAAGTAAGAGGAGGCCTCTGACCGGGCACAGAGTGTCTTTTGCTGATCAGGGAATCCCCACCATTCCCTCTCTTGCAAATGGAATCAGGGGCAGGCTTCCAAGGGCGTGGGTGCTTGGGAAATAGGTAGCCTTAAGCCTCTGCATGTACACTCTTCCTGGAAAGGAACCTTTAGACAGGTGCACGCACAGCGCATGTTTGTTTCTGCCCGGATACATTTGCATAAATGTGAATAAGCGCTGCAGACCAACGTACCTTTGTATGTGTTCACATCTGGCTGATTGCCGTTTTTCTGTCTTGCATGCATTCCCTAGGCCCATGTCAGTTTGGCATTGTGAGGCCCGAATTTATGGGCTTCAGTTTATCTGCCTGTGTTTGGGTGAGCTTTGAGTCCAAGAGCACCTTAAAGACCAACAAGATTTTGGGGCTATAAGTTTCAAGAGTCAAAGTTTCCTTGGTCACATACCTTCTGTGACGGAGGGAGTGCTGACTCTTAGAAGCTTATCCCTTGACATTCTTGTGGGTCTCGAAAGTGCTCCAATCTAGCTTTTCTACTGCCCTCTGAAATTGCCTGTGTTCACGGTTTTTCATCCATGCACCTGCTGCATGCGTTACTGTTTACACATGTGTACACAAGCATACCCTTGTGCGTAGGACACCCAGTCTTTTCATTGTCCCTGACTCCTGATCGGTGGCATCTCTGCGCCTCTGGTTCCCTTCCAGGAGCCAACCTGATCCAAAAGTGGAGAAGAGAAAAAAAGTTCACACACACGTGTGTGTGAGTATGTTTGTGTGGTGTTAAGTACACATTCTAATCCACAGCAGCCTTCCCACGGCAACAGCGTCCAAGTAGCACGACCCACCCATAGCAACCGTCACCAGGCAACACAAACTGTGGCCGCCCCAACAGCCAAGCCCACAAGTCTGTTTATGTTTGAATGTCAGGCTGTAACTAAGGTCCGGGGCCTGGCAAACCCCCAGCTTGGCTGGTGCCCTAACAGTCGGCCCTGGGCATGGGTGGATCCTGGCAGAGGCCCAGAGCGAGGGGCAGCTAAGGGCATCTGTGCATGAGAAATGGACAGAAGTTTCCCATTGGGCCGACCATGTGGGGGAATCGACGCCTCGGAGAGGAGCGCTCCGGCTGGTGGCGTCATAAATATCTCGGGGGTCTGTGAGAATGTCTGTCCTTTGCCTAGCTTGGTCCTGATACAATGCCTGAGGAGATTTGGGGAGCCCCGGGAGAATGCAAGAGATGCGCACCTCATAGGATTTTCTTTCTAGAACCTTCTCTGAAAGTTACAGGCCCTTAATGTCTTCTTTGCCACTCCCCGAGAGGCATGACAGCTACAACCTTGTTTGTTTAAAGCTGGATTCATGTATGAAGTGGAGTGTAGGAGGTCTAATTTTTTTGGGCCAAAAGGGACACGTGGGTGAGAGGAAGTGAACCCTCCCCATGTCTAACAACTTCACACAGGTTCTTCCCTCTCCTCCCCCGGCCCATCTCTGCATTGTTCTCTCAGTCTGCTTAGCTAAGCTCATTTCCAGGATCAGAGTCAATGAGGAGAACAGTGCTTGCGTGGGAACAGACTGCAGGGAGATCAGAGGCGTTTAAAGCCCCATCCTTGGCCCCAGTCCCCCACCCTTGAAAAACTGAGGACTCCATCCATCCTGCCTCTTGGTGGAACCCATCCCTTGCCAGATCTGTGCCTTTGGAGAGTTGGCAGCTCTTCTCTGGGCACAGTAGCGCATTTGGAGTGCATGGTGTGTAGCTGGTCTTTGGAGAAGCTACTGGTTAGACTGGCCCTCTTTAAAGACGAGCTTTGGTGCTTCCTCATTCTGGCCAGTTCTGTGGCAGCTTTCAGGGCTGATCAGGATCTGTCGCACGCAGCCCCCAGCGGAGATAGCTGCAAGTGGTATTCCCGCAGCAGAATCATACCGTGGCCATAACGCATAGCACCACTCACCACACAAACCTTCTGCATCACATGGGAAGCCTCTACACCTCTGCCACACACACTCCTGGCAGCAGTTAATGGGAAATGTCTCCCTCCTATGCTAGGCAGGCAACATGGGAAGTAGCCAATGTTCCCTCTAAGCTGAGTTAGTGTGAGCTAGCTCACATTTTTTTAGCCTCTGGCTCACAGATTTTGGTCTTAGCTCAGGAAGGATGGTTCCAAAGCAAACTGATTTATGCAGCAGCCAAATCACCTGCTCACAACTTTAATGCTGGTAGCTCACAAAGCAGAATTTTTGCTCACAAGACTCCACAGCTTAGAGGAACATTGGAAGTAGCACTGTGGCTACTGTGGACCATAACCACTGTGTAGTAGACCTTGTTTGTGGCCTGTGGCCTGTGATGGGTGGTACAGGTGTAATGCGTTGGTGGGCCTTCCAATGTATTGTGCATGCTGGAACTGGTGATATTCAAGATGGCCACTGAACAGCTGCCCATAACACTTCTGAACCCCTCCTCAGGTCAACATGGCTGAGAGCACAGAGATGGCGGTGCTGGAGGAGAGCTTCCGTAAGTTTGCGGTCTATGGCGATACCAAAGCGACGGGGCAAGAGATGAATGGGAAGAACTGGGCCAAGCTGTGCAAGGACTGCAAAGTGATTTGGGGCTGTGGCTCAGGGTCAGGACATCCAATTGGAATGTAGACGGTCCCAGGTTCACTCCCCAGTATCTCCAGCTGACAGGATCAGGCGATGAGACCCTGGAGATCCACTACCCATTGGAATAGACAATGCTCACCTTGATAGACCAACGTATAAGGCAGTTTCACATGTTCCTCCTGGCATGATTGCTCATCCTTTCCTCTGCAGTCTTGCTTACCTTACCCTTTCCTGTGTACTCTTGTTGACCATTGTTGTATTCTTTTTCACTCAGAAGCTGGTCTACAGTCAAACCTGCAACCATTCTCTCCTCCCCCAAAGTCCACACAGGTTGCAAATGGAGTCCCCCCCCACCTTCAAAAGTTTGCGTCTGTCAAATGAGCTGTCCCTTTTTCAGCATTGTAGTCCCTGGCATCTCCAGTGTTGAGGAGCTGCGGTGGCTCAAGTGGTTAAGACGCTGAACTGCAGGCTGTGGAAGGTCGGTAGTTCAGCAGTTCGAGACCCGAGTGTGCCGCATGACGGAGTGAGCTCCCGTCTCTAGTTCCAGCTCCTGCCAACCTAGCAGTTCGAAAGCAAGAAATTGCAAGTAGATAAATAGGTACCACTTAGGTGGGAAGGTAACAGCGTTCCGTGCGCCTCGGTGTTTAGTCATGCTGGCCACATGACCACGGAAACGTCTTCGGACAGCGCTGGCTCTTCGGCTTTGAAACAGAGATGAGCACTGCAACCCTAGAGTCGGGCTCGACTGGCTTTCGAGCAAGGGAACCTTTACCTTTACCTTAGTCTCTGGCCAAATTGCCTGCAATCAGATCTCCCCCCCTCACTTTCCTTTGCAGTTCAGCTCTCTCTCTGCAATGTTCAGAAACAGACATGTGCTCTCCTTATCTTCTGACATGGTCTCTGTTTCCCCTTTGTCTGTTAAATCTTTAGGTGATGTTATCAGACAACAGCCTGACTTGCAAGGACTCCAGTTCCTCGGTTGGCTGAATGTTATGCTGGCTTTGTTCATTGGGAAGGCATTTATAGGGGAGAATCAGTGGTATTGCCTGCAATCAGATCCCCCCCCCCCCACCACCACTTTCTTTTGCAGTTCAGCTTCAGTTCTCTCTCTGCAGTGTTCAGAAACAGACATGGGCTCTCCTTATCTTCTGACATGGTCTCTGTTTCCCCTTTGTCTGTTAAATCTTTAGGTGATGTTATCAGACAATAGCCTGACTTGCAGGGACTCCAGTTGGCTTTTTTTCGACTGGCTTTTGAGCAAGGGAACCTTTACCTTTACATTATACATTGAAGTGCCCCCCCCACCCTGTTCTCACATGACCCCTCAGTATTCTCCACCCACCCTGTTTTAATTTGTTGTGTTTTGTTTTGAGGAGCGATCCCCTCCCCCTATCCAAAAGGCAGGCTGAGCTGTGGGGGATCCTCTTCCGTTTCTTATAAAACCTCCACGTGCATGCCTGAGGCAGGCTGAGCTGTGGGGGATTCTCTTCCGTTTCTTATAAAACCCCCACGTGCATGCCTAACGCTGCATAGGAATAGCACAGTGCCCTTTTAAAACTTAAATTTGAAAAACCCACTTATGTACAGAGGGACTTCCCCTCCCACCTGTTTAAACGGGTAGGTGGCTCTCTTCATTGGGCTAATTTTTTGCAAGAGACTGGCCGCTTGCCAACATCAACAAATGAGAAAAGGTAATTGACGAGTAATTGACTACCTCTACACCAATTACACTGTTTCCCCTTCAGACTCAAGGAACTGCTCCTGTTGGTAGTGTCTTGCTCAGGAAACACTATTATTTTACAGATTTAAAATAAAGCAGTGTGGGGGGGGGTTGGGTGAAAGGAAAGGGCTGTTAATGGTCTGTGCACAAATAGCAGGCAGCTGTCATGTGGAAACATGACAAAGAAAACAGCAGTCAGGTGGTTGAAACATGGGAAATCCTTGGTGCAAGAGCCGCCCAGCACTCATTCAGTTGGGAATGCAAGCAGGCCGGTATAATGTATTACTCTACCCTGTGTCTTGAGAATTAAGTAAATTTCAAGAATTTATTCTTCTTGTACATTTTTCATTTTTTAAAAAAAATCCTTCTGTAGCCCCCAAAGTGGCCAGGGGGCCAAGGGGTGAAGGTGTTGCCCACCCAGAAGTTGCCACGTTCTCATGAGCTGGCTCTGAATCCCTTGTGCCCATTCCGTTCCAGGGGGAAGACTGCCCGGTGCATCAATGTGGAGGAGTTTAAGAAGGCCTTGGAGGAGCTGGCCCCAAAGAGGTTTAAGGACAAGAGCAAGGAGGAAGCATTTGACGCCATCTGCCAGCTGGTGGCTGGCAAAGAGCCAGTCAACGTGGGCGTCACTGTGAGTAAACTGCTGCCGGGAGGAAGCGGGGCATTGTGAGAAAGAGGTGACACGGGCCCTAGGGAGAACTGATGGGCCCCGAGGCATGGCCAAGCAGTAGACCTGATAGAGGGGAGAATGGAGGGGCCAGTCCGTATGCCGGGCTGCCACCGTGAGCCCTGGGCCCCCTCCTCACGTTCAGAAGAACACACGCAAGATGTGTGATAGAGATGCTGCTCCTGTCCTCCGGCATCTCCTTGCAAGATCCCAGGGCAGTCCTTGCCCACAAAACGTTGTGCCCTTATTCCCTTCTCTCAGCAGGAGTGGAAAGGGCCTGTGGCCGGTTTTTGCTGGCAGAGGGTTTCTGGTTTAGGGGGAGGAGTGTTGGAGCATCTGCTTTGCATGCCGTAGGTCCCAGGTGTGATCCCTGGAAGTCTCCAAGATCAGTTAGTAGGTGATGTAAAGGGCCTCTACCTGAGACCACGGAGAAATGCTGCTAGTCAGGGCAGGCAAGACTGGCTTGGATAGACCAACCTGGATAGACTGACACAGCGGAAGGCAGCTTCGTGCGTGTTCAGGTTCAGTAGCCAAGTAAAATTATCTCAGGTAAGACCTGTGCCTGAGAACGTGGGGACTCGGGTATCTCAGGTAAGGCCTGTAGTCAAGGACCTCAGGCAGCGCTCCCTCTAAGCTGTGGAGTGTTGTGAGTGACTGGCATTAAAGTTGTGAGCAAGCGATTTGGGCTACTACCTAAATTAGTTTGCTCTGGAGCCATCCTTCCTGAGCTAAGACAAAGATGTGTGAGCCAGAGGCTAAAAAACTTTGAGCTTGCTCACACTAATTCAGCTTCGAGGGAACACTGATCTCAGGGAAGACCTGTGCCCAAGAATCTGCTATTAAAAAGGCGAGGCAGACCGATGACCTGACTTGGTACAATGCAGTTTCTTGCATCAGGCAGTCATGTTAGAGGAGGTCGTTGGAAGTGACCTTCCAAGGGAGGGGTGCTTGAAGAGCTACGGCACAGGTTCTAAACGCTCCCTCTGTTTTGTGATTGGCAGAAAGCCAAGTCGGTGGGCGCCGTAGAGAGGCTCACCGACACGTCCAAGTACACGGGCTCCCACAAGGAACGCTTCGATGAGACCGGCAAAGGAAAAGGCAAGAGTGGCCGTGAGACCCTTGTGGACGACAGTGGTTACGTGGCGGCCTACAAGAACGCAGGCACTTACGACACCAAAGTGAAGAAATAGGAGTGGCTGCCCCTCGTGGCCGCTCTTTCCCAGACCCTAATGACATCCCCCTCCCCCCCGGTGGGATTCAGCTTTGCTGGGCCCGCTCCGAGCCTCAGAGCCACAGCTGGAAGGGGTGCCTGTTTCCCGAGCGGCCCAAGCAGTTGCCGTGTTCAGCCTCCGACATCCTCCTCCTCGGAGGGCCTCTACATCTCAGCTCGCTTCCTTTCTCACTGTGGCCCGCTCTCTTCCCCAGACCACCTCTGCTTCTCCTCAGGTTGTTGCCAAAGACTCCCTTGCTCTGCTCGCTAGTGCTAATCGTGAGTCATTCCTGCCCCCAAGGAAAAGAAAAACTGCACGTCCTGAATTTACTGGTTGATGACAGAGTTTCTGTCAGATAAACAAGATGGCGGCTTCTAATCCACTCCTAGGCTTCTGACAGGGCCTACCAGGCCTCACCCCAGCCCCTCTCATCAGTGCTAAAAGTCTGGTTCCTGCACCCCAGAGCTTGCAGCCTTCCCCTGTAGCGCTGCTTTGAAATGTATAAGAAACTGTATATAAATAAAGTTCTACTACTATGGCTGTGACTGTTCTTGCTCCTGGACCTATCGGACAATTGTTCCCTTTTAAGCATGCATTCAACTCTCCAGGAAAACCACATCAAGTTTCCTTCCGTGTGATGGTTTTGCTCCTCTTTGACCTCCAAAACTGGAGTGCTTTTTGGGAAGGATAGACATGAAGTTGTGATCTAATTGTCCTTCTCTCTCTTCAGCATGCTCTTGTCCAGACCCGCTTAGCTATGATCTTTTTTGGGAAGAGCACAGTCCAAGACGTTTTCATGCAGTCTAGATGGGGAGCCGAACCTTTTCCAAGCTTCCACCCACATCAGTGCCATTTTGTCAGCCCCTTGTGGATGCCCACCCTTTCCCTCCCCCTGCAACTGGTCAGCTTTGAGGGTGCTTTATAGCACTGCAACAAGCAAACTCAAAAAGCCCTCTGGTAGCCCAGCTGGGAAATGCAGGGAAAATGTAGCTGATGGGGGGGGGGGATGTGCATTAAAGTCCTGTGTGGGATGCTCCATTGCCAATGCAAATATGTCTGCGTTCGTACTGTCAATGAGAGCAATGCAGAGAATCCTAACCATATGGAAGCAACGTCAGTCTGGTTTTGGTAAAAAAGCTTCTCTAACCTGGATGGACCAGGCTAGCTTGAGCTTGTCAGATCTTGGAAAGCCAGTTTGGTGTAGTGGTTAAGTGCACGGACTCTAATCTGGGAGAACTGGGTTTGATTCCCCACTCCTCCATTTGCACCTGGCTGGATGACCTTGGGCAAGCCATAACTCTGGCACAGCTGTTCTTGAAAAAGAGCAGTTTCTGTCAAGAGCTCTCTCAGCCCCACCTACTTCACAGGGTGTCTGTTGTGGGGAGGGGAAGGGAAAGGAGAATGTAAGCCGCTCTGAGACTCCTTTGGGTAGTGAAGGGTGGGGTATAAATCCAATCTCTTCTTCTTCTTCTTCTTCTTCTTCTTGGAAAATAAGCAGGGTTGGATGGGAGACCACCAAGGAAGTCCAGGTGTACTATGTAGAGGCAGGCAATGGCAAACCACCTCTGTCCGTCTCTTGCTTCGAAAACCCTACAGGGTCACCATAAACGATTATCCTTGGGTACAGCTTGCAGCCTGGGTTACAAACTTCAAGGTGGGGCCAGGAGTTCTCCTGGAAGTACAAGTGCTCTCCAGACTACAGGGGTTGGTTCTGGAGGAAGTGGCAGCTTTAGAAGGCAGACACGAGGTGGCTTTGCATCCCTGCGGAGCCCTCTCCCCTCCCCAAGCCCTGTTCCTCAGCAGGTGCCACACCCAATCTCCAGGAATTTCCCAAGCTGGCAACCCTACCCACAACTTGGGACACATGAACAAATAAACCCCTGGCTCAAGTAGCACTCCGTCCCCTCATGGAACGAAATTGCTGCCCCCCCCCCCGTTCTCCTGGTGACTAGATATTTCTGTGACAGGAAGAGATGCGCAAGCTGAGGAGAAAGGTTTTTACAGCCTGTGAGGAATTCCCTGCCTGTGACGGAGGAGGGGCAGGTGGCTTCGTGCCAGGCCTCTTGGAGTCCATGCAGGCCAATATCTCCGCCACTAATTTTTATGGGCTTGCTACTATTTTCTCTCACACATTTGTCTCTGTTATCAATTTCCCTCTCCCCTCCCCTCCCGCCCGCAGGCCTTCTCTTGGTTTCTTCTAGGGAAGGTAGTAAGGGAGCCATTCTCCCGCTGAGCCGAGCCTCTGGATAAGTGCAGTTCTTCAGCTGCCCAAACCTGGGGTTTTTTGGCCATCAAGTCACAGCTGACTTATGTTGACCCCTTATGAGGTTTTCAAGGTGAGAGATATTCAGAGGTGGTTTTGCCATTGCCTCCATCTGCTCTACAGCCCTTGTGTTACTTGTGGTCTCCCATCCTATACCTATAAAGCCCTATATGGCCAGGGTCCAGCCTACCTGAGGGACCGCCTTGCCCCACATATTCCCCCAAGAGCACTACGGTCAGGGACCCAAAATTTGTTGGTCATCCAGGGTCCCAAGGATGTGAAACTAGCTGTGACCAGGGCCAGGGCTTTTTCGGTGGCGGCTCCTACCTGGTGGAACGAGCTCCCGGGGGAGATCCGGGCCCTGCGAGACTTTGAACAGTTCCACAGGGCCTGTAAGACGAACCTCTTCCACCAGGCCTTTGAGTAGGAGCCGCCGCCCCATTATACCACCACCGTCAAGGTATCTTAAAGGATGCATCGACGAGGCCCGAGGAAGAACCTGGAAACTATTGAAGATCTGACAAGCCGTCGCCATTGGACACATATACTATGGGAGGACCATCTGGAACTGCGGTGTTACCATCTTGGATTTAGGGTATTAGTAATGGATTGAGTACCGTGGTTTTAGTGTTGGATGTTTTACTATGTTTTATATATGTTTTTACCTACGGCATGGCACATGACCTTGCTCTTGTTAGCCGCCCTGAGCCCATTGGGGAGGGCGGGATACAAATATGAAAAATAAATAAATAAAAATAAATCCAAATACTGACCTCGGCCAACCCTGCTTAGCTTCTGAGATCTGTTGCGATCGGGCTAGCCGGAGCTACTCAGGTCAGGGCTCCTATCCCAGTGATCATTCCTGTTGTCTGTGATGGGGAGGGCTTTACGCTGTGCTTACTGGTGCTCGCTTACTGGGCAGGGCTTTTAATAGTTCACCTACACAAACTCACAGTGCACACCTGTCACTCTCAACACCCTGACCTGAATGGCCCGGGCTATCTCAATCTCATCTGATCTCAGAAGCTAAGCAGGGTCAGCCCTGGCTAGTATGTGGATGGGAGACCACCAAGGAATACGAGGGTTGCGACGCAGAGGCAGGCGATGGCAAACCACCTCTGAAAGCCTCTAGCCTTGAAAACCCTATAGCAGGTCCCCAACGTAGCACCCAATGTGGCACCATGGGCACCCATTGACACCTTTCCTGGTGCTGCCACGTGTTTATAGGAAGTGGGCAGAACCAGGTGGGGCGTTTGAGCAGCAGTGCTTCTGGGTGGCCACTGGAGATCTGATTGGGTGTGCAGATTGGAAGGCCTCCTGTTAAGCAGAACCGAAGAGTTACTATTAAAGTTACACATAACCTTGATCTGTGACATTTTGTGCTTGGTTCCACCGCGTGTGGCAGCCATTTAGGGCTTTGTCCTACCTCCCACGGCAGCCATTTTGGGTTTCGTTCCACCTCCGAGGAAGAACCTGGAAACTATTGAAGATCTGACAAGCCGTCGCCATTGGACACGTATACTATGGGAGGACCATCTGGAACTGCGGTGTTACCATCTTGGTTTTAGGATATTAGTAATGGATTGAGTACTGTGGTTTTAGTGTAGGATGTTTTACTATGTTTTATATGTTTTTACCTATGGCATGGCACATGACCTTGCCCTTGTTAGCCGCCCTGAGCCCATTGGGGAGGGCGGGATACAAATATGAAAAATAAATAAATAAATAAAAATAAATCCAAATACTGACCTCGGCCAACCCTGCTTAGCTTCTGAGATCTGTTGCGATCGGGCTAGCCGGAGCTACTCAGGTCAGGGCTCCTATCCCAGTGATCATTCCTGTTGTCTGTGATGGGGAGGGCTTTACGCTGTGCTTACTGGTGCTCGCTTACTGGGCAGGGCTTTTAATAGTTCACCTACACAAACTCACAGTGCACACCTGTCACTCTCAACACCCTGACCTGAATGGCCCGGGCTATCTCAATCTCATCTGATCTCAGAAGCTAAGCAGGGTCAGCCCTGGCTAGTATGTGGATGGGAGACCACCAAGGAATACGAGGGTTGCGACGCAGAGGCAGGCGATGGCAAACCACCTCTGAAAGCCTCTAGCCTTGAAAACCCTATAGCAGGTCCCCAACGTAGCACCCAATGTGGCACCATGGGCACCCATTGACACCTTTCCTGGTGCTGCCACGTGTTTATAGGAAGTGGGCAGAACCAGGTGGGGCGTTTGAGCAGCAGTGCTTCTGGGTGGCCACTGGAGATCTGATTGGGTGTGCAGATTGGAAGGCCTCCTGTTAAGCAGAACCGAAGAGTTACTATTAAAGTTACACATAACCTTGATCTGTGACATTTTGTGCTTGGTTCCACCGCGTGTGGCAGCCATTTAGGGCTTTGTCCTACCTCCCACGGCAGCCATTTTGGGTTTCGTTCCACCTCCCATAGCAGCCATTTTGGGCTTCGTTCCACTACCTCCTGTGGCAGCCATTTTGTTGTTGCACCCACAACCCTGTGTCAGAATTCCAGAAGTGTCTGCAGGCTCAAAACGTTTGGGGACCCCTGCCCTACGATGTTGCCATAAGTTGGCTTCAACTTGACCACACTTTCCACCACCTTCATACCCAGCTGGGGAAAAAAAAATCTCATCTGTCTACCTGAAGCCTGCGCTTCTTGAAAACCCACCCATTTGGTCAGCTGTCTGTCAAGGTTCTTCACATTTTGCCTGCCCGCCCGCCCAGAAAGGGGGTAGGGTGGGGTGCCGGTCCCTTGGCAAGCCTCAATAGGTGGTTTGTGTCCCTCTTGGTGATCAGGCTCTAGCTGCCAGGCAAAGACCACTGGCTCGCTAGCACCCACAGCTCCAGTTAGAGAGTTCAACACTTGTTGGTAGAGCAAGTATCTCCCAGTGGCTAAGGTGAGCGAGGCAAGATGTCTGCACCCCAGGAGGCAAGGGGAGAGTATAGTGGAGCGGGGGGAGAGGTGGAGAGAAACCAGAGGAACAACATGCAGATCTGGAATGGAACAATCTCATACTGGGTTTGTGCCTCTAAAACGTGTGAGAGGAATGGAACCAGGAACCTTGCAGTCATAGGAGCACAGAATCACAGAGTTGGAAGGGGCCATCCAGGCCATCTAGTCCAACCCCCTGCTCAGTGCAGGATCCGCCTAGAGCATCCCTGACAAGCGTTTGTCCAGCCGCTGCTTAAAGACTGCCAGTGAGGGGGAGCTCACTACCTCCCTAGGCAGCCGATTCCACTGTTGAACAGCTCTTACTGTCAAAATGTTTTTCCTAATATCCAGCTGGTACCTTCCCGCCCTTAATTTAAACCTCATGATTGTGAGTCCTATCCTCTGCTGCCAACAGGAACAGCTCCCTGCCCTCCTCTAAGTGACAGCCCTTCAGATACTTCAAGAGAGCCATCCTGTCCAATGTTCCCTCTAAGCTTTGGAGTCTTGTGAGCAAAAATTCTACTTTGTGAGCTACTGGCATTAAAGTTGTGAGCGAGCGATTTGGCTGCTGCATAAATTAGTTTGCTCTGGAGCCATCCTTCCCGAGCTAAGACAAAAACGTGTGAGCCGGAGGCTATAAAACTGTGAGCTAGCTCACACTAACTCAGCTTAGAGGTAACACTGATCACGTCCCCCCTCCCCCTCCCCTTCTCCAGACTGACCATTCCCAGGTCCCTCAGCCTTTCCTCATAGGGCTTGGTCTCCAGGGGCCCCCCCAATCATCCTCGTCGCTCTCCTCTGCACCCGCTCCATGCTGTCCACATCCTTTTTGAAGTGACACACACACACCCTTAGCGCTGGGGTTTGTCTGTAAACATTTGGTTTGTTGAGGGTTCCTTAGTGCAAGAGGAGCTACAGAGTTGGGGAAGCAGGCTTTCTGTCTGCTCTGGAAGCAAAAGCAGTGTGATTCTGGCACTACTCTGTGTGGGATTATGTCATAACACACACTTTCTCAATCAGATCATCATTATGATGATCTGATTGAGAACGTGTGTGTGTCAAAAGCACTTCATATCAAAATCCGCTTCTTCTCCACTGATGTAGGACTGTTGGCACTTTAGCGGTGCAGTTAGGTAAGTTAATTAGGCCCCAGCTCCTGCCAACCTAGCAGTCTGAAAGCAAGAAATTGCAAGTAGATAAATAGGTACCACTTTAGTGGGAAGGTAACAGCGTTCCATGCACCTTGGTGTTTAGTCATGCTGGCCACATGACCACGGAAACGTCTTTGGACAGCACTGGCTCTTTGGCTTGCGCCCCTTAGAGTCGGATTCGACTAGCTTTCGAGCAAGGGAAACCTTTACCTTCACCTTTAGGTAATTTTAGATTCTGGACAGATTCTGACTCTGATGATCCCCATTAGATTTTAATCGACACTTCAAATGCAAAGGTATACCCTGCCTTTGGTCCCTCTCCCACTGTTGAGCCTGTAGGTCAGGGCTGCGGGCTTTTGTCCCAAAACCCATCCGTGTGTCCTCACGGTAGGCCAGTCGCTCTTGCAGATTTAACTGTGTAGCAAACTGATGTCAGATAGGGTGAAAGAACGACATCTGGGCTTAATTAGTACAAAGTTAGGACATCTGTAGCACCTCTTTTCTCTCCTGTTTGGAAATGAACCTTTGCAGCTGCTTCTCGGGCTGTGTGGGTCCCGGGAGCAGAAGTACGAGGTTCTTGAGTCTCTCCCATTCATAATTGCATCAGACACTAAGAGAACCCACCTTCAGAGGGGAAATGCCCTTGGCCAAGAAGTCCCTCCCTATGAGGTAAGGTAGCCGGCTTGCAGGTGGGACCTGGAATTCTCCTGGACTTACAGCTGCTCTCCAAACTACAAAGATCAGTTGCCCTGGAGAAAATGAGCTCCCTGCCCAGGCTCTGGGGAAAGGGAGTAAGGCCTTGCTGATCTTCTGCACAAGGGGACCTGCAGTTTTCCCTGTCTGTAGATTTAATATACATGAACACATGAAGCTGCCTTATACTGAATCAGACCCTTGGTCCATCAGTGCCAGTATTATCTACTCAGACCCGCAGCGGCTCTCCAGGGTCTCAGGCTGAGGTCTTTCACATCACCTATTGCCAGATCCTTTTAACTGGAGATGCTGTGGGTTGAACCTGGGACCTTCGGGATGCCAAGCAGAAGCCCTGCCAGTGAGCCACAGCCCCCTCTCTTTATAGGTGAGAGCTGCTACAAGAGCTACTAGCCGCCCCAGTACTGTAGGAACCACCTTGACTGCTTGGCGTAAGTACCCTCTAAGACAGGTACCTTTTTCCTTTTATCGATCTTCAAAAAATGTCTATGTAAAAAGGACCCAAGAATATTGCGTATAGAGCAGTGGTGGCGAACCTATGGCATGCGTGCCAGAGGTGGCACTCAGAGCCCTCTCAGTGGGCACGCGTGCCATCGCCCCAGCCAGGCCCAGACCGTCATTAAAGTGTGGAATTCTCTGCCAAATAATTTTAAGTAAATGAAAGCATTTGGGATTGCTTTCCTTACTTTGTTTGGATCATCTTATGTTAATAATGCATGACTCATTTTTTCTAAACTAAAACCTCAGTATTCAGGTTAAATTGTCATGTTGGCACTTCACGATAAATAAGTGGGTTTTGGGTTGCAGTTTGGGCACTCGGTCTCTAAAAGGTTCACCATCACTGGTATAGAGCCAGCAACAGCGCCATCTGCTGGAGCAAAGGCGACATTTTCACTCCAGGTGCAATTTTTGGTTTCTGGAATAAAGAGAGTGATGGTCGTTCTGCTCAAGGGAATGAAAATACTGTGAGCTTCTCTCCAAGGTTAATGAAAGCCCAGAGAAGCTCCCTGGCTGAAAAGGGCCACTTGGATTCTGGGCCCAAGGGAAGGCAGCTCAGTGGGAAAAGTAGGTTGTGGACAGGACGCTTCACGGTTAGAGTGTCAGACTCGTTTCTGAGTGACCCAGGTTTGCACCCGCACTCTGCCATTGGAAGCTTTTCTGGATAACCTTGGGCCAGTCACATGCACTCAGCCTAGCCTACCTCACAGGGTTGTTGTGAGGATGAAATGGAAGAGAGGAGAATGATGTCAGATGCTTTGAGTCCCCATTGCAGAGAAAGGTGGGTAGAAATGTAGTAAATGAAATAAATAAAAATGAAGGAGGAGAGAATGAAGTCAGGAGCTGATTTGGGTCCCCATTGGGGAGAAAAGTGGGGTAGGACTAATTAACTAATTAAATTCCTTCCTGCTCCCCTCAGGCAGTCGTGGCTCAAGGCCTTTTGCTGATCCTGAGGCTACAGCATGCCACCGGGAATTATGGCAAAGAATGCTATGAATATTCCAAATTATGGGCCCTATGGGTGGGCTGCACCTGTCAGATCTTCTGCCACTTTAGTGGTGTCTGCAGACATCCGGGTCTGACAATAAGCCCTAGTTTGTAATTCAATCAACTCTGGTTAGTTACGACATCAGAATGCAGGCAGCCCAGCAAACTGGGGTTCGTTGTCTGGAACCAAGCCAAGCGTGTTGCATCACTTCTGGATTGGCTGACAGCAGCACAGCAGCTACATGTGGTCTGCTGAGGTGCATTTAAAAGCGGGATCCGTCACTTGCTATCTGAAATGATACAATCCATCCCGTCACTTCATCTCTACCTCCTTCTGCCACGTGAAAAGACCAGGACTTCCACACTTGCGCATCTGGCTCCAATTAGCAGTGCCACACACCTACAAGAGTGGAAAAGGCCATAGGTTTCCTCCCACTGCCACTCGCTCTGTTCTCGCCTTCCCATCTGCTGTCTTGCAAAAAAAAATCTTTTGCTTTAACCAACCAGCAGTGTTCCCTCTAAGCTGAGTTAGTGTGAGCTAGCTCACAGTTTTTTAGCCTCCAGCTCACACATTTTTTACCTTCGCTCAGGAAGGATGGCTCCAGAGCAAACTAATTTATGCAGCAGCCAAATGGCTGGCTCACAACTTTAATGCCAGGAGCTCACAAAGTAGAATTTTTGCTCGCAAGACTCCACAGCTTAGAGGGAACATTGCCCACCAGTGGCAAATGCCACTGTCTGCAGATACACTGAGAAGGAAGGCAGAGGGCAGGAACCCCCCCCCCCACCGTAACATTGGGGAATGAAAACAGAACACTAAGGCAATCTGGAAAATGCCTATACGCAGAACATATCATAAGAAAACCTGAATTAGATTTAGATGTAGGTGGAGTGAAAGCTCGTTGAAGGAATGCCAGTAATTTGAGATACGCAGATGACACCACATTACGGGCAGAAAATAGTGAAGACTTGAAACGACTACTGATGAAGCTTAAAGCAGAAAACACTAAAGCAGGATTACAGTCGAACATCAAGAAGACAAAAGTAATGACTACTGAGGAATCACACAACTTTAAGGATGACAATGAGGAAATTGAAATTGTCAACGATTTTGTATTTCTTGGCTCCAGCATCAACCAAAAGGGAGGCTGCACCCAAGAAATCAGAAGGAATTTGAGACTGGGAAGGGCAGCCATGAAAGGGCTAGAGAAGATCCTGAAGTGTAAAAATATGGCTCTGGCGATCAAGATCAAGTTAATTCGTGCCATAGTATTCCCCATTACTATGTAACGGGTGTGAAAGTTGGACAATGAAGAAAGCTGAGAGGGAGAGAGTAGATTCCTTTGAAATGTGGTGTTGGAGAAGAGTTTTAGGGATACCATGGATTGCTGAAAAGACAAATAAGTGGGTTCTAGATCAAGTCAAGCTTTAACTCTCTCTAGAAGATAAAACGACTAAATTGAGGCAATCACACTTTGGTCACATTGTGGGAAGACCAGAGTCACTGGAATTGACAATAGTGTTAGGAAAAGTTGAAGGCAGCAGGAAAAGAGGAAGACCCAACATGGATGGATTGACTCAATCAAGGAAGCCACGGCCCTCAGTTTGCAAGACCTGAGAATGGCTGTTAACGGTAGGATATTTTGGAGGCCATTAATTCATTTTTGTTGTTGTTGTTCAGTCGCACAGTCGAGTCCGACTTTCCGCGACCCCATGGACCAGATCCCGCCCGGCCTTCCTGTCTTCCGCCGTCCTCTGAAGTTTGCTTAATTTCATGTTCGTTGCCTCTATGACACTGTCTAACCATCTCATCCTTTGCCGTCCCCTTCTTCTTTGACCTTCAATCTTTCCCAGCATCAAGGTCTTCTCCAGTGAGTGCTCCCTTCTCTTTTGGTGGCCAAAGTATTTGAGCTCCAGTTTCATTATCTGGCCTTCCAGGGAACAGTCAGGGTTGATTTCTTTTAGCATTGACTGATTTGATCTTCTTGCAGTCCAAGGGACTCTCAAGAGTCTTCTCCAGCACCATAGTTCAAAATAATCTATTCTTCGGCGCTCGGCCTTCATTATAGACCAACTCTCGCAGCCATACATGACTACTGGGAATACCATTGCTTTGACCGTTCATAATTCATAGGGTCACCATAAGTCGGAAATGACTTAACACACACACATGAGGTCCTTCCCCTCTTAAAGCCCCACCCCCCAGGCGCCACCCCCAAATGTCCTAGAATTTCCCAACCCGGAGTTGGAGACCTTATGCAGCAATAGTATTTTACAAAATTGGCTCATAAAGAAAAGCCTTGCTCCTTCCACTGTGCTGTGTTACTCTCTCCTTCCACCAGATGGGGCAGGAGACCAACCTGGAACAAAACTCATTTCTGAATGCAAGGAAATGATAAGGCAAAGAAAAGTGTGTGTGTGGGGGGGGATATCCCTCTTTGAAGAGACATTGTGATTTTGTCATTTTGTCTGTGGAGGATATTCAAAACTGCAGTTTGCACCCCCCCCTGTATGGACTTAGAAAGAAACTTTGTAAAAGAAAAGATTCCTTCTTGTTCGTTGGGGAAGAGAACACAGCAATCGGAGCCCTGTCAGAAGTTCTTCCATCTCATGCTGTATAAGAGGTTATCAGAAGTGTTGACTGTAAGCTGGATTCCATAGGTCCATTCTGCCGATGGTGGTGTTTTCTTCCTCTGCAAGGCGTCTTCTGCCAACGCAGGAGGCAAGCGCCCTGTGCGTCAGTGGAAATCCCCTTGCACCGGAATAAAGTTCTGCTCTTATTTTAATGGATCTGCCAGATCCAATCTTTTATCCCCCCCCCCCATAGCCATGCTCTTATAAAGGACAGAAGCAACCCTGTTGCGTCAAAGCATGATCAACTCAAACGGCATTGTCTGGAAAACTTGTGCGGCATTTCCCGGTTGCCTAGAGACTTACGACCATTGCCTCTGGAAGAGTAGTGCATATGGGGTGGTGGAATCAGATGAAATATTACTTCGATGAATTGAACGAGCAGTGTGTCCTCAGGAGAACTTTATTCACAAGTTCCCCAGCAGGAGCCAGTACGCAAAACGTGAACCATTGACATGGCAAGCACTAATTGATACTGATTTTATATGCTGTTAGACAACAATGACTACGGCTATTCACCTCAGGCATGCCCCCAAATCCTGAAATAGCAAGCAATGACATTATATGTATTTATGATCCAGCCAGAGTGAAGCATTTTCAGTAGGAAAGTTGAAGCTTAAATTTCATCCCCAGAAATCAGTGCTTAAATTGGGCTGCATCTTCCTCTTACATCACTACTTGTGACTTCCCAGACCTGGACTTCTGAGAAAAAGGCAGAGTTCCAGGCCCCTGGATCCTGGAAAAGAACCTCTTGTGGACCGCATCACCTCTCCACTCCTCCACATGTAGATGCTGGTGTGACCCTGGGTCAGTCAATCGTTCTCTCAGAGCTGTTCTCTCACGAGCAGTCCTTGAAAGAGCTCTCCCAGCCCCACCTACCTCACAGGGTATCTGTTGTGGGTAGGGGGAGGGAAAGGAGATTGTAAGCTGCTCTGAGACTCCTTCGGGTAGTGGAGGGTGGGGTATAAATCCAATAACTTCTCCTCCTCCTCGTCCTCCTCCTCTAGGGTCCAAGAGAACACCCCCAGACGACTCCAGCACCACTTTAAAGACTAACAACATTTATGCCAGCATAAGCTTTCCTGAGTCAAAGCCCACTTCATCTTTAAGGTGCCACTGGACTCCTGAGTCACTGTGCAGAAACAGACTCCTCCTCTGGAATTGCCTCTCGACTCTGAGAACACCCCTCCTGTAAAGCCGCATCAGCGGTCTCTGCTCAGTCCTGAGACGCAGAGGCCTACCCATTGACACAAGCCAAGGTTCTCTCCCCAGCTCAGGACCCCTACGCTCACCCCACAATCACCCCCTATCCCTCCAGGACAGGCCACAAGCTTGAGCTGAAGCCCATCCCAGAAGGCAGAGAGCTTTCTGGGCAGTGCAAGGCCTCCTTTCTCATCAATTCCCTTCATGAGGAAGGATCGCAGACTTCAGCAGAACCAGGACCAACCCCACTGATGCCCCAGGAAAGAAACTAAGCTGCAGTGCAGACCCATCGGCAGAGCTCTCCAGCAACTCCTTGGGCTCTGCTACTACAGCATCGCTCCAGCTTGGCTCTTGTCAGGTGTCGTTAGTTCCTCGACTGGTCTGCTCCTCTGCTGGGCCAGCAGCCTTCCCTTGCACCTGCTTCTTTCCCCAGCTGGACAGAGTCAGTTTGGTGTAGTGGTTAGGAGCACAGACTCTAATCTGGGAGAACCGGGTTTGATTCCCCACTCCTCCTCATGCAGCTGCTGGTTCCAGTTCACACAT
>NW_015172561.1:1031123-1044031 GCF_001447785.1 Gekko japonicus | reverse complement strand
CGAAAACAAAAATCTGTGAGCTGGAGGCTAAAAAACTGTGAACTAGCTCACACTAACAGCTTAGAGGGAACACTGCTCACAGGGTGTCTGTTGTGGGGAGGGGAAGGGAAAGGAGTTTGTAAGCCACTCTGAGACTCCTTCGGGTAGTGAAAGACAGGGTACAAATCCAATCTCTTCTCTCCTCCTTTTCTTCAGTAGCGCTGCCTTGGATAAGGCTCCTGCCTCAGCTAGAAGATGGAAAATCTGAGCCACCTGGCTTCAGCACGAGTGCAAATGGGACGTCATAACTTGCTATGCTGGCTCTTTCCCAGCTAAGGATGGATAAGACCAGCAACAGGATATTTTTGGTAAATTTTACTGCCTAATGGCTGTTTCCCCTCTGACCTGGATGGGCCAGTCCAGTCCAGTCTCATCAGATCTTGGAAGTTAAGCAGGATTGGCCTTGGTCAGTATTTGGATGGGAGACCACCTCAGAGGTCCAGGCCATAGCAAACCACCTCTGAACCTCTCTTGCCTTGAAAACCCTACAGGGTCACCACAAGTCAGCTGCGACTTGACAGTACTTCCCATGGCCAATCTTTTCTTCCAGTTTCAGGAAAAGGCACTGAATGATGGGGTGTTAACTTTGGTTTTAATTTCCATTTTGCTGTTGTGCTGCATCCTGACTTTGTTTACATTTTTTCCTTGATCTAGATTGTTGATATTATTTTTTTGGTAAATTTTACTGCCTAATGGCTGTTTCCCCTCTGACCTGGATGGGCCAGTCCAGTCCAGTCTCATCAGATCTTGGAAGTTAAGCAGGATTGGCCTTGGTCAGTATTTGGATGGGAGACCACCTCAGAAGTCCAGGCCATAGCAAACCACCTCTGAACCTCTCTTGCCTTGAAAACCCTACAGGGTCACCACAAGTCAGCTGCGACTTGACAGTACTTTCCACGGCCAATCTTTTTTTCCAGTTTCAGGAAAAGGCACTGAATGATGGGGTGTTAACTTTGGTTTTAGTTTCCATTTTGCTGTTGTGCTGCATCCTGACTGTGTTTACATTTTTCCCTTGATCTAGATTGATGTTATTTTATTACTGAACCAGAAAAATGGTATAGAAATGTGCTTTAAAAAATGAAGAAGAAGAAGAAGAAAAAGAGGAGGAGGAGATTGGATTTATGCCCTGCCCTTCACTACCCAAAGGAGTCTCAGAGCGGCTTATGAACTCCTTTCCCTTCCCCTCCCCACAACAAACACCCTGTCAGGTAGGTGAGGCCGAGAGAACTCTGGCAGAAACTGCTCTTTTTCAAGAACAGCTGTGCCAGAACTATGGCTTGCCCAAGGTCATTCAGCAGGTGAAAGTGGAGGAGTGGGGAATCAAACCCGGTTCTCCCAGATTAGAGTCCACACACTTAACCACTACACCAAGCTGGCTCTTAGATTTTGATTGCTTGTGGCACTGCCATATGCAAAGTCAGGCCATTGGTTGATCAAGGTTAGTTTTGTCTACTCTATGATCTCCCTTAGAGGTCTTTCATATCACCTACTACTTGACGGCCTGATCTGGCCCAGGCTAGCCTAGTCTTCTCAGATCTTGGAAGTGAAGTGTGGTTGGCTCTGGTTAGTGCTCAGGTTGCTAGGCAGAGGCAGACAATGGCAAACCACTTCAGTTTGTCTCTTGCCATGGAAACCCCATTGGGGTCACCATGAGTCAGCTATGACTTGACCCCACTTTCCACCACCACTACTTCATCCTTTTAAGCAGAAATGTTAGGGACTGACTCTGGGACCTTCTGCATACCAAGCAGATGCTCTGCCACTGAGTCAAATCCCTCTGTCTGGCAAGTCCGTTTTGTGACAACTACAGTCAACATCTTCTCACCTGGGACTCCTGTTCTGCGGCGAGGACTGACAGAGGGCATACGTAAGGCACCCTTCTCTACCAGTTGTCAGTGAAACCTGTACAATGTTTTGGCACACTTCTGTTAAATTGTTAATCGAGACTAGCCTATAAAGTATTATCTTTTTGAGCTTTCACTACTTTTGCTGACTAGGGTCCCGGTCACACGGAGAATTTGCCGTGCGCGAGGCACGACTACCGGGCGGATTAAAAGGGCGCGATCATACGACAACATCTGGCAAGCGTTACGCGCCCGTCTCCAACCTGTAGCGTTCAGCCGAAGATGTGGAGTTAAAAAGTAGCTGGGAAAGTGTAGTATTATCCAGAAAACGCGAGGTGTGGGCGGGCGTCTGATCGTGGAAGCGCTGGTATCCCGTCGCAACCAGCGCCCATCCGCATCCCACCAGATGTTTCAGTATTATCCAGAAAACGCGGGGTGTGGGCGAGCGTCTGATCGTGGAAGCCTGGTATCCCGTCGCAACCAGCGCCCTTCCGCATCCCACCAGATGTTTTCTTGTAAGCCTCCATTGTATGTGCACTTCGTTGCCACGCTTCACCATCACCGTGTGATCGGCGGCTGACGGCCTCTGGGGAATGTCGGATCGTGATACCACGCTTCATTTTACTCCAGAGCTAAAAGCCTCACTCCCCCCCCCCAAATTTTTTAATGGGTATTTTAGTTTACTTTGACAAGCCTTTATTGGCATATGTATATACATACAATAGGAGATCAGATAGGTATTTTATGTTTGTATTATGTGTGATGTGGATGGTTTCTATGTTCATAAATTGTAGGGAGCCATATTGCTTCACTGAGCAAGTCCAAAAACAATTGTCATATAATACTCTTTTTTTATTGGGATGAACCAAAGGTCTCATGGAAAGGAATGAATTGTCAAATCCCACCCAACTCTTCATCAAACTCTTCATCCCCCAATAATTTCATGAAGAGTTCTGAGAAACTTGAACTCTTGCCCACTGTTGTGTGATGTTTTGTTTGGTCCTGTTTAAAGATCCTATTTAAAGATATTACTATTTAAAGATTTTTAGTAAAAATTTTTGGAATCCATGACACTTCGAGCAGAAAAAAGTACATTTTTTTTTAAAAAAAGATAGGTTCCTGCTCTAAGGAGAATTCGGTCTGCCAGTCCCACTCTCAGCCTAATCCACCTCACAGGATTGTTATTCAGAGGATAAAATGAAGGAGGGGAGAAGAAGAAGAGCAGGTTTTTGTACCCCACCTTTCTCTACCACAAGGAGTCTCAAAGTGGCCTACAATCACCTTTCCCTTCCTCTCCCCACAACAGGCACCTTATGAGGTAGGTAGGGCTGAGAGAGAACTGTGAAAAGTCCAAAGTCACCCAGCAGGCTTCATGTGGAGGAGAAGTGGGGAATCAAACCTGGTGCTCCAGATTAGAGTCCACTGCTTTTAACTACTACACCAATGATGGCTCGCAAGCAAGAAAAGCAAGGTATCTAAATATCTCCCACTGGGGGAAAAGCAAGGTAGGTAGGTAGGTAGGTAGGTAGGAAGGAAGGAAGGAAGGAAGGAAGGAAGGAAGGAAGGAAGGAAGGTTTCAAGTTTGTTATGTCTGCTGACCGCCACCAGGGGCCAGCGAATACCCCCGAGCTTGACTCTGTAGGAACAATGGGGACTAGGCTCCTAGTCTCTCCACTGGGGAACCAATAGGACCGTGGCGGGAGATTTAAACCCACCAACGGGACCTAGGGGAGTGTCCACAGGTGTGTATATAGTTGGCCAGCTGGCCAGTAGTCTTTGTCTTTGTTGTGTACCAGTAAACCATGCTGATCACTACATCTGTATTAGTGGTTTCTACATGTGTCTAACCCACTACACTTCAAAGTTAAATCTCTCTACAGCAACCGTGCTGTAGCCCATAAAGTGCTAAACTTCTAAAACTATGCAGAAATATTCAAGTGTTTATGGAATGCTATATTTTTAAAACATTAGCACCAACTGGAAACCCCCCCTCATTGAGTCTGACAAATGGAGACAAGCCCACGAGAATGCTGAACAAGAATTTCCTGGATACCCACATGAGGATGGATTTTAAAGCCCCCAAGGGAAAGATTCCACAGGATTAAGAGGCCATGAATTGGGAATCTAGGGAGCATTTTTGATTGACGGCACAGAAGGCCGGCAGCAAAACAGAATAATTTCTGACCTGACTCACCACAATGACCAGCTTAGAACCAAATGGCTTTTTTGGAAGCTGATGTAAGTTGCAAGATCCCCAGTGGAACTTTTTCAAAGTTTGGGGAGCTCGAGTTTTGATTCCACTTCTTTTAGAGATTCACTGTCCATGAAATGGGATCTGTGATTATAGCTAGGAACTGTTTGAATAGAAAACGACTCTGCCTTCAAATATATGAACCTCCAGCTGCTCAATCAATATATATACACATATATAAATGAGGATCCTGCACTCTGAACTCAAGTGGCTGCCCACGGCAGCTTCCAACATTGCACTAAAAACACACACAAAACCTTTAAACAGCCACAAGATAATAAAAAAGCCCATAAAACCAAATGAAATCACATAGAACTGGTAATAAAATCCAATAAAACCAGCCATAAAAGGCAATAAATCAATCTGTACAAATAGCACCTGGAAAGATCAGCCAAACCACTGTCATGTACATGAGCAGTGCAAACGATAAAATGAGAACAGAAGAGAAAGAAAAAAGGGGCTCAGCGGTCTTAGCAATGTTTTTGCCTGTTGCCTAAATCTGTAGAGATTAAGGGCTAGATGAACCTCTCCAGGGAGGGAGTATCATAATAGGGTGGGGCCACCACAGAGGAGGCCCTCTACTTAGTGGTCACACCAACACACCGGAAGCTGTCTTATACTGAATCAGACCATTGGTCCATCAAGGTCAATATTGCCTACTCAGACTGACAGTAGCTCTCTCAGGTCTCATGCAGAGGTCCTGATCCTTTTACCTGGAGATGCCAGGGATTGAACCTGAGATCTTCTACGTGCCAAGCAGATGCTCTACCACTGAGCCACAACCACCAACCTTCAGGGAAAGGTCAGACAGGGAAGAGCCGTTGCCAAATGCCTGAACTGTTAAGCAGGTATATTTGTACCTCTGCGGCACAATTCAAAGAGGACTTACATGCCAATGAGTTTAGAAGTGCATCACTCTGCTTCCGACCGCACTGTTAGACACTGTCTCAGTGAACTGACTCCAGCAGCCTTACAGGGGTTTGTATCAGCCACAAAATAGTGGGTGGGATCCAAATAAATAGTCTGCCTGGTGGGACTTCTGGCTTCCTTTGAACAACAGACACTTCCCCCAACCCCAGTGTCATATCACAAATTGTTTTTATAGGTTCCATCAGATCTGAAAAGTGATTTGCCACTCAGTGTGGGAGCAACTTCAAAAACACAGCCCCGAAGTCCTTTGGGGCACATAGAATCCGTCATATGTTTCTCTTGGCCTCAGTCTCTGTATTAGGCAGGTAGGTCAGAGAGATTCTACTTTGTCAGCTAAAAAGTCTCCAGCGATGATCCAGCACTGAGTTCGGAAGTGTTTCAGCCCCATTGGTTTCCATGCATGCAGCTGCACTGGATGGGTGGCCTTTTGATACAGGGAGATAGCAGATTACAGGGCTGTGCCACCAGTCTTGAAGACATGAACACCTGAAGATAACCTGAAGATGGCAGGTTATTGGTCCATCAAGGTCAGCAGCACCTACTCAGACTGGCAGTGGTTCTCCAGGGTCGCAGGTAGAAGTCTATCACAGTGGGGAAACCAGTTGGAACCTCTTTTGTCCAACCCAGAGGCACCCTTCTTACATGCACAAGAAATGTGGAAGACAGGTGGTTGCGGTAAGACGCGGGCTAGGTTCGTATGAAATTGGCTTACACTAAATCAGACCTTTATTCCATCAAGTCTTTATTGTCTATGCAGACCGGCAGCAGCTCTCCAGGGACTTAGGCAGGGTTCTTTCACATCACCTCCTGTCTGGTCCTTTCAACTGAAGTTGCTGGGGATTGAACCTGGGACCTTCTGCATGCCAAGCAAATGCTCAGGCATGGAGCCACAGCCCCTCCCAGGGTGCAATGGTTAATGTACGGGGCTAGAAGTGCAGAGATCCAGATTCAAATCCTGACTTCAGACTTCCCCAGTATGTTTCTGGTGCAGAATGTCAGGTTCTCTTCCTCTACAAAACACAGTATAGGCCCAGTGGTGCTCACCTTTGAACGATTTACAACAGGTCTCTTTGCTACAACGTCTCCTTTCCTTACTTTTCTGAGATTTTGATTATAAAAATGTCTTTAAAAGATTTTCTGTGCCAGATGGAATCTGACGAAGCAAGCTCAGACTCACAAAAGCTTACATTTGGTTAGTCTTAAGGGCGTTCATTGGTCTGCGTTGCTTTGCCACAGCAACCTAACACTTTGCCCTCTAGGAACTCCTCATGTAATGTGTGAAACCAACTTGGTTCAAAGGCCAAGATCTAAAGCTTTAATGAATTAATTACTGGAAACAATCCATTTTAAACAGGTTTCAAATGTCTTTTTTCTCTGAGTTATAGAAACTCTCACATTTGTGAAACAGCCAGATATCACCAGTATTGGGTCAAGCCTGCACAACTTGTGATTCCCTAGCCTAGACTGAGTAAGCTGGCAAGCCATATGTTCCATCAGATCTGAAAAGTGATTTGCCACTCAGTGTGGGAGCAACTTCAAAAACACAGCCCCGAAGTCCTTTGGGGCACATAGAATCCGTCATATGTTTCTCTTGGCCTCAGTCTCTGTATTAGGTAGGTAGGTCAGAGAGATTCTACTTTGTCAGCTAAAAAGTCTCCAGCGATGATCCAGCACTGAGTTCGGAAGTGTTTCAGCCCCATTGGTTTCCATGCATGCAGCTGCACTGGATGGGTGGCCTTTTGATACAGGGAGATAGCAGATTACAGGGCTGTGCCACCAGTCTTGAAGACATGAACACCTGAAGATAACCTGAAGATGGCAGGTTATTGGTCCATCAAGGTCAGCAGCACCTACTCAGACTGGCAGTGGTTCTCCAGGGTCGCAGGTAGAAGTCTTTCACAGTGGGGAAACCAGTTGGAACCTCTTTTGTTCAACCCAGAGGCACCCTCCTTACATGCACAAGAAACATGGAAGACAGGTGGTTGCGGGAAGACGCGGGCCAGGTTCGTATGAAATTGGCTTACACTAAATCAGACCTTTATTCCATCAAGTCTTTATTGTCTATGCAGACCGGCAGCAGCTCTCCAGGGACTTAGGCAGGGTTCTTTCACATCACCTCCTGTCTGGTCCTTTCAACTGAAGTTGCTGGGGATTGAACCTGGGACCTTCTGCATGCCAAGCAAATGCTCAGGCATGGAGCCACAGCCCCTCCCAGGGTGCAATGGTTAATGTACGGGGCTAGAAGTGCAGAGATCCAGATTCAAATCCTGACTTCAGACTTCCCCAGTATGTTTCTGGTGCAGAATGTCAGGTTCTCTTCCTCTACAAAACACAGTATAGGCCCAGTGGTGCTCACCTTTGAACGATTTACAACAGGTCTCTCTGCTACAACGTCTCCTTTCCTTACTTTTCTGAGATTTTGATTATAAAAAAATGTCTTTAAAAGATTTTCTGTGTCAGATGGAATCTGACGAAGCAAGCTCGGACTCACAAAAGCTTACATTTGGTTAGTCTTAAGGGCGTTCATTGGTCTGCGTTGCTTTGCCACAGCAACCTAACACTTTGCCCTCTAGGAACTCCTCATGTAATGTGTGAAACCAACTTGGTTCAAAGGCCAAGATCTAAAGCTTTAATGAATTAATTACTGGAAACAATCCATTTTAAACAGGTTTCAAATGTCTTTTTTCTCTGAGTTATAGAAACTCTCACATTTGTGAAACAGCCAGATATCACCAGTATTGGGTCAAGCCTGCACAACTTGTGATTCACTAGACTGAGTAAGCTGGCAAGCCATATTTTGCTGTTTAACCTCCCCACCCCACCCCAGATATGCACCAAAACTAGAACATTAATTAAGCACCTGATGTAGGGCTGTTTTGGATTGGTGGGTCACATACATTGAGAAGTGTCAGACAATATGATC
This sequence comes from Gekko japonicus, assembly GCF_001447785.1. Lineage (NCBI taxonomy): Eukaryota > Metazoa > Chordata > Lepidosauria > Squamata > Gekkonidae > Gekko > Gekko japonicus. Next base: position 1,036,044 of record NW_015172561.1, on the reverse strand, counting down.
TCTATAGGAAGCCCCAGGTAGGAGAGATTGTTATAACTTGGTGCTCTAATTAGTTTATTTATGGTCAACAACCATTAGGAACCATTGACATATAGTTAAAACAGTCCGAAATAAAATGAAAACCCCTTTAGGGGTTAGTCTTTTAAACGAACCAAGGCATTAATGTATTTTCCTCTTTCAGAACTTTTTCTCTTACAAAACCACATATAGGGTGTAAGATATAGTAAATACATAATACCATTTAAAATATACATTAAAATCATTAAAACCATTAAGAGCAGGTGGACCGCTATGTATTGCTTCTCGGTCTTTGGGCTAAGATCAAGTGTAGGCCCAGATCTGTAGCAGAGGGTTTTGCGTTCTCAGGTGAAGCCGAAGGAAGAAATTTCCATCACCACTCGGCGTAATTCAGAATGCAGTTCTTGAAAATGAGCTGTGCTGTCATGGGTGTGGCCTAATATGCTAATGAGTTCCTGGGGCTGAATGAAGTTACACATGTACGCACATGAAGCTGCCTCATACTGAATCAGACCCTTGGTCCGTCAAGGTCAGTATTGTCTACTCTGACTGGCAGCAGATCTCCAGGGTTTCAGGTAGAGAGGCCTTTCACATCACCTGCTGCATGGTCCTTTTAACTGGAGATTCTGGGGACTGAACCTGGGACTTTCTGCATGCCAAGCAGAAGCTGTTCCACTGGGCCACAGCCCCTGTAAACAAAGAGTTAGCCAATACAATTGGTATAATATTATCCTGGCGATTATCCCTAGACAGTACCCAGATGTCCACCTTTTAGATGAATTGAAGCGTCTGATCCCATCCCAAACACACAAATCCATGATCCATGAAAGAACGCTTTCTATATTATTTCTGAAATGACATAAGGGCACCTCTGTGTTCTGTTTGTTGGCCCAACAGGGCAACTGGTTGAGCACTGTGTGAAACAGAATGCTGGAGTAGATGAACTGCCGGTCTGAGCCGGCAGGGCTCTTCTTATGTTCTTATCACGGTCATGGCCTTGTAGCCTCCAGTAAAAGGCAATAGCAATCAGTTTTATTGCAAGTACGAACAAGCGCATAAACAAGTCTTAACCAGAACAACCTTAACACAAGGAGCTGTGCTCCTTTTAAACACTCCGGGCTAACGTAGCCACGCCTATTTACAATAAAGAATAGTTATAAGGACCAATGAGCGTTCTTCCCTTGCTGGAAATTGACACGGTTCTGATTGGTCGTTGTCGTGTAGCGACCAATAGGAAGTTTGCATGGAAGAGCCTTGCTCTGGCTTGAAGCTTAACATGGGGAGTCAAGGGGGCGATTCACGTAAGCCTTTCCGAATACACCACATATGCAGAAATATATTATTCGAAAATACTGTGTATGCATGTATGAATGTACAGTAAATGCCTAGTAGCTACCTCAAATGCAGACAATCTTCACATCTTGTCTCTGGTTAGTACTTCCCTTCCAGAAAATAGCATTTCCTAGAACCTCAAATTAGGTTAATTTGTCCCTGGGGAAAGTGTCCCCCCCCCCCCCACTACAGTTAGCAATTCCTTTGTCATGGCCAGGAGCTTCAACTGCCATTCAAAGCATACTTACTTGGGAGTAAGCTCCACCAGATTTATGTAGCATACAGATTCACAATTTATGCAGTGAATATAGTGCGGAAGCACACTTACCACATTCTGTTCATATGAACAGTATTTTCACTCATTTTGAGTTCAAGGGAAAACCAGTTCTGCATGTCTGACAGCTAAAGCCAGCTGTGCATTGGGCTGATTGGTAGGAACCTGTGTCATCACTTACACCTTTAAAAAATTCAAGATTTTAAAATTTGATTTTTTTTTAAGGCTGGAGAGTGTGACCTTCCTCTAAAAAAAGAAAAGAAAAGTCAGACAACCTTTCTGAAGCATGAAGGGAGGGGTAAAACAGACCATCTACTATGTGGGCCATTTCATCTCTGTAGTGCATTGCAAAGGTAGAGGAATTTATTGAAGTCAAGGGACTTTGAAGGGTGTAACTCAGCTTAGGTTTGCACTGACAAGGAATTGTGAATTGTTAACCTTTTCATAATTAAAAGGAAATCACTCATTATTAGAGAGAAAGGCAATTTCTTTTTCATTCTCCATTACAATAACACAACAAATACAGAAATGTGCTGTTACTAGGGATACCAGCCCTCAAGTGGGATGTGGGGATCCCCCAGAAATACAGCTCATCTCCAGAGATCAGTTCCCCTGGAGAAAATGGATGCTCTGGAAGGTGGACTCTATGGCATTGTACCGCACTGAGGTCCCTGTCCTTCCCAAGATCCATCTTCAGGAGTTTCCTAAACTGGATCTGGCAACCCTACCCCTACTAGTGGCTGGGGGGGACCTGGCAACCCCAGCTGAGACACTACTAACAGTGGACAAAAATCTGTTGCAAAATTATGTGTGCAATGAGGATTGGAGTGCAGATATTTATTTTAGTTTATTTTTTTAAAAAAATGATATCCTGCTCTTTCACATGCTTGGATCACAGATTATGGCATAGATGCTAGCCCGTGCCCTCTTTGAGATTCCCACAATCATATTCCATGCAAGCTCCTTGACCATGTTAATGTCATGGGTCCTGGTGCCTCTCGGCTCACCTGGAGGGTGGTGGGTCGCAGCAAGCTTGGCATAGATTGAACCTCCGTCCGGGAGAAAGCAGTACATCAGGCACAGATAATGTTCCAAGCAGCACCTTTATTGGTTATGATGGTGCTGCGGTTACATTCGCCCAGCTTCCACTACAATGTGGGAATCCCCTCTTCCTCCACTGGCCCCCCCAAGAGTGTCGTGCTATGGCTTTTAAGGTCCACCCAGCAGTTGGCCGCTTAATTGGGCCCTCATTCCCACTTGCCTCTAGCCCAGTCAGACCATCTCATAGGTTGCCGATGCCATGATCTACCCTTGCCCAGCTGGACATATGTCAGCCCAAATCAGGCCAGTAGCCAGGATTTTTTAAGTCAGGGGGTATTTAAATTTCTTAGGGGGCACTGGCTAATCAAATGAATCCAGGGGAGAAGGCCGTGACGCCCTGGGCTGGATGGGAAATCAGGGGGCCTTGCCAGCAAGTCAGGGGGCCTAGCCCCGAGATGCCCCACTGTAGCTACGGGCCTGGCCCAAACCCTTCCAACAGGCATCTCCAGTGCTGGAGACCCTGAGCCAGGCTGCTCTGAACTGCTGCTAGTAATATAATCTGGCCATCGCCCCCATAGTCCTTGGCCCACCCGGTCCCAGCTGGTCTTCCTGTCACACTTAGATTGGGGAACAATTGGATTGTTGTAAGAATTATTAATGCATGTAGGGATATGAATCCTTTTGATCTCAGGAAAAGCTTCATAAATGCGATTAATACTCTCTTGTTTTTGCCATGGATACAAGGGAGATTATTGCGGATTATTATTTTTTTTAAAATGATATCCTTCCTTTGTTCCCAAGAGGGAAATAAAATGGTTTATGTAATTTTTTAAAAAGAAATACATAAAAGCAATTATATAAAATAATCGCCACAAAACAAAATTTAACCTATATGAAATGAGAGAGCAATCAGCAGCACAAAACACTGAAAACGACGACGCATATAACTCTTAAAACCAGGCATTTTTTCCAGCTCTTTTCCATGCTCTGATTGCTGATAAAATCACGTAGATGCTGGCCGGTCAGTGCCCCTGAAACGCCCCCAATCCAATCAATCTTTACCATATTTCTCAAACTCCCCTGGGACCAAGTTTGCTCAGCTTCATGAGGAAGGAAGTTCCACAGGCATAGCACACTCACAGAAAAAAGTCCTGCTTCACATCAAGGCAGGTTTTACCACTAGTGTTCCCACATCCTTATTCCCGAGCCCTGACTAAACCCATATGATATCTTTATGGCATATCAGACATAAAATAGTTTGTTTTTTCTTTCATCAATTCTGAGTTTGTATTTATGGATGGAATTGGGGGGGTGCAGAGAAAGGACGCTTGGGCCCCAATTCTGCCAGTTAGCATCCAGGTGAGGAAGAGCAGTGATGTCGTGACCAGAGAGGATTGCCCTTTCGTGGCCAAGGAAGGTGGTTGGCCCTGCTTTAAGTTTCTCCTGCAGTGATCTTGGGTTTCTGATCACTGTGACTCAATCTATCCAACATGAAAAAACAAAGTGTAATATTTCTCAAGGATTCTCATTGGTTACTAATCAGTTACTGATTTCAGCACAAGGTTCTAGTGATCGCCGACAAACCCCTTAATGGACCCACACATGCTTGAGGGACTGACTCTCCTGCTACGCTATGCCGTGATTAGGGTTGCCAAGTCTATTTACCTTTGTGGTGGTGGAGCCTTGCCGGGCTCCGGGAGCTCTCTGCCGATGCGCGTGCGCCGCCAGCACATCACAGGAAGTGACGCGCTACGTCGCTCACGTTGAGGGCGTAGCCCCGATCGTTGGAGGGAAAACGATAGAGTTTTCCCTCCGACGATCGGGGCCATGCCCCCAACGTGAGCGACGTGGTTGAGTCACCTCCGGTGATGCAGCCACGCTGCGCTTGGGGGGGGCGGAGTTCCCCCGGGGCCCGATTCCGCGGCGGCGGAAATCGGGCCTCCAAAGCGGGGGTTTACCCGCCCCCCGCCCCCACTTGGCAGCCCTAGCGGTGATAGCTTCGATCGTCTGAGCCTTGCCTTCTAAAGGTGACACCCTACAAATGGGTCAGATTGACAACTGCTTGTTCATGCACATTTTCAAGGGTGGATCCTACCTTGTGGAAGAGGCTGTCCGAGGAGGTTAGGAAGATTCCCGTGCTTGTGTCTTTCCACAGAAGGTGCAAAACAGAGATGTTCAGGGGGGCATTCTTACAAAGGGATCAGAAGAACCATATAATAATAATAATAATAATAATAATAATAATAATAATAATAA
>NW_015172561.1:1025421-1027026 GCF_001447785.1 Gekko japonicus | reverse complement strand
CCACTTGCCTCTAGCCCAGTCAGACCATCTCATAGGTTGCCGATGCCATGATCTACCCTTGCCCAGCTGGACATATGTCAGCCCAAATCAGGCCAGTAGCCAGGATTTTTTAAGTCAGGGGGCATTTAAATTTCTTAGGGGGCACTGGCTAATCAAATGAATCCAGGGGAGAAGGCCGTGACGCCCTGGGCTGGATGGGAAATCAGGGGGCCTTGCCAGCAAGTCAGGGGGCCTAGCCCCGAGATGCCCCACTGTAGCTACGGGCCTGGCCCAAACCCTTCCAACAGGCATCTCCAGTGCTGGAGACCCTGAGCCAGGCTGCTCTGAACTGCTGCTAGTAATATAATCTGGCCATCGCCCCCATAGTCCTTGGCCCACCCGGTCCCAGCTGGTCTTCCTGTCACACTTAGATTGGGGAACAATTGGATTGTTGTAAGAATTATTAATGCATGTAGGGATATGAATCCTTTTGATCTCAGGAAAAGCTTCATAAATGCGATTAATACTCTCTTGTTTTTGCCATGGATACAAGGGAGATTATTGCGGATTATTATTTTTTTTAAAATGATATCCTTCCTTTGTTCCCAAGAGGGAAATAAAATGGTTTATGTAATTTTTTAAAAAGAAATACATAAAAGCAATTATATAAAATAATCGCCACAAAACAAAATTTAACCTATATGAAATGAGAGAGCAATCAGCAGCACAAAACACTGAAAACGACGACGCATATAACTCTTAAAACCAGGCATTTTATCCAGCTCTTTCCCATGCGCTGATTGCTGATAAAATCGCATAGATGCTGGCCTGTCAGTGCCCCTGAAACGCCCCCAATCCGATCGCTCTTTACCCTATTTCTCAAACTCCCCTGGGACCAAGTTTGCTCAGCTTCATGAGGAAGGAAGTTCCACAGGCATAGCACACTCACAGAAAAAAGTCTTGCTTCACATCAAGGCAGGTTTTACCACTAGTGTTCCCACATCCTTATTCCCGAGCCCTGACTAAACCCATATGATATCTTTATGGCATATCAGACATAAAATAGTTTGTTTTTTCTTTCATCAATTCTGAGTTTGTATTTATGGATGGAATTGGGGGGGTGCAGAGAAAGGACGCTTGGGCCCCAATTCTGCCAGTTAGCATCCAGGTGAGGAAGAGCAGTGATGTCGTGACCAGAGAGGATTGCCCTTTCGTGGCCAAGGAAGGTGGTTGGCCCTGCTTTAAGTTTCTCCTGCAGTGATCTTGGGTTTCTGATCACTGTGACTCAATCTATCCAACATGAAAAAACAAAGTGTAATATTTCTCAAGGATTCTCATTGGTTACTAATCAGTTACTGATTTCAGCACAAGGTTCTAGTGATCGCCGACAAACCCCTTAATGGACCCACACATGCTTGAGGGACTGACTCTCCTGCTACGCTACGCCGTGATTAGGGTTGCCAAGTCTATTTACCTTGGTAGTGGTGGAGCCTTGTCGGGCTCCGGGAGCTCTCTGCCGATGCGCGTGCGCCGCCAGCACGTCACAGGAAGTGACGCGCTACGTCGCTCACGTTGAGGGTGTAGCCCCGATCGTTGGAGGGAAAACCATAGAGATTTCCCTCCGAC
>NW_015172561.1:1024987-1025375 GCF_001447785.1 Gekko japonicus | reverse complement strand
CAGCCACGCTGCGCTTCGGGGGGGCGGAGTTCCCCCCGGGGCCCGATTCCGCGGCGGTGGAAATCGGGCCTCCAAAGCGGGGGTTTACCCGCCACCCGCCCCCACTCGGCAGCCCTAGCGGTGATAGCTTCGATCGTCTGAGCCTTGCCTTCTAATGGTGACACCCTACAAATGGGTCAGATTGACAACTGCTTGTTCATGCACATTTTCAAGGGTGGATCCTACCTTGTGGAAGAGGCTGTCCGAGGAGGTTAGGAAGATTCCCGTGCTTGTGTCTTTCCACAGAAGGTGCAAAACAGAGATGTTCAGGGGGGGGGTCTTACAAAGGGATCAGAAGAACCTAATAATAATAATAATAATAATAATAATAATAATAATAATAATAATA
>NW_015172561.1:1004559-1024928 GCF_001447785.1 Gekko japonicus | reverse complement strand
TAATAATAATATACTTTATTGTCATTGTACATTGTACAACTAAATTAAAGATGCAATCATTTCGGTGAACCATACTCATATACACTCACACAACAATTCACAACCATCCCATAACTCCCCTTAAGGTTCACATTGCAACTTAAACCACCGATGTCACCCAAATTCCAATTTCATACAGCATTTAAAGCAATAATAGCTCTCGAATAAAAACTATTTTTTAATCTGTTTGTCCTTGTTTTAATTGTCCTATATCTTCTACCCGAAGGTAGCAGTTCAAACAGGAAGTGTTCAGGGTGTGACAAATCCTGCAGAATGTTCTTTGCTTTTTTCAAACATTGAGAACTATACAATTCCTCCAAGAACGGGAGAGGGCAGCCAATAATCTTCTGGGCTGTGATGATAACTCTCTGGAGTGCTTTCCTCTCCACAGCCGTACAGCTGGCAAACCAGGCACAGACGCAGTATGTTAAAATGCTCTCTATTGAGCAACGATAGAAGGACATCAGTATTTTCTCACTCAAGTTATTTTTCTTTAAAAGTCTGAGAAAAAAGAGCCTCTGCTGGGCCTTCTTCACCAGAGCAGTGGTGTTAGCGCTCCAGGTCAAGTTTTGCTCAATACTCACTCCCAAAAACTTAAAAGGAGCCACCCTTTCCACATGTTCTCCACCAATAAACAGTGGCTGGATGTCCGTTTTGTTCCTCCTAATGAAATGTCAGGAGGTTACTTCTACACAGGATAGTATGGTAGCCTGTGTAGCAATGCTGATTGTATGTATCACCTCTCTTTCTACTGAAATGTCCTCAAGCCAGTTTGGTGTAGTGGTTGGGATTCCCCACTCCTCCTGCGTGACCTTGGGCTATTAACAGTTCTCTCAGATCTGTTCTCTCAAGAGCAGTTCTCTCAAAGTTGTTCTCTCAGCCCCACCTACCTCACAGAGTCACAGGGTGTCTGTTGTGGGGGAGAAAGGGAAGGCATCTGTAAGCCCCTCTGAGACTCGGGTATATATCCTCCTCCTCCTCCTCCTCCTCCTCCTCCTCCTCCTCCTTATTAGGAAATGTTATGCCTCAAACAGTTTTTGTTGCCTTACTTTCTTGCTCATGTTGTTTTTCCAGTTCCATAAGTCTAGTCCTACTGCATTGTTTATTGAAATGCTTTGATGCCTGATTGAATTGCTTTGCAAACTTCGTATTTTTGCGTGTGTCTCATTGAGAAAGGTTGGCTATAAATGAAGTTAGTAATAATAATAATAAATCTCTTCTTCTCTTCTTCTTCTTCTTCCACCACAGTGTGCCAGAATTCCAAAGGTGCCTGTCATAAGCATACCCCAAAAAGTGGGCTTATCGGGTACAGAATTTCAGCATACTGACCATATCAGCCTTATTATTATTATTATTATTTGTGGATATCTTCTCAATGGGCCATAATAGCTCTGGTCAAACAGCCACTGGGAATTCTTTAAGATAGCACTTTGATTGATGGGTACTTAGACTCTTAACTGACAGCCAGACTTACCACAATATGGGCCAGTTGTGGTAACAGGACAGCTGTGTAGGTCCCAGCAAGGTCCTTTTACAAGCCAAACCATCACATTGACTATTAAACATAAGAACATAAGAAGAGTCATGCTGGATAAGACCAGTGGTCCATCTAGTCCAGCATCCTGTCTCACACAGTGACCAACCAGTTCTTTTGGAGGTCCAACAACAGGGCATAGAGGCTGAGGCCTTCCCCTGATATCGCCTCCTGGCACTGGTACCGAGAGGTTTACTGCCTCTGAACGTGGGGTTTTCCTTTAGTCACCAGAGCTAGTAGCCACTGATTAGATCAATCCTCCATGAATCTGTTTAATCCCCTTTTAAAGCTGTCTATGCCTGTGGCCATCACTACTTCCTCTGGCAGCGAATTCTACATTCTAATCACTTGCTGTGTAAAGAAGCAAAGCTAAGAGCTTGGCAAGGTGACATCTGTGTTGCTGTAATGGAGGGCCGGCATACTCTTCACCTACTTTTCTAGTAGCTCCCAGCTAATTCTGACTGACAGAACTGTTTCTTTGTTGAGAGACAGGCTGAGGGCTCTTGCCGAGAGCAGCCTGTGACCTTTCCACATCACATTAACACTCCTCACTGTAATCAGTTGGATAAACAGGGTAGAGAGGATCCCACTGGGCCATGCTGAGCAGTTCATAATCTTCCCCTGTGAGTGATAAGGCAGCTAAGGAGCCCATCGGGTAAATAACAACACAGAGTGAGATGCCCACAAAATGGTGGAAATTAAGACATCAGTATAGCTTAGAGAAGGGCTTGAATCATTAGTATGTTGACTTCACTCCACAGATAATTTATCCCTGAATCTGGCAGTGTCAGATAGTAAACTACGCTAATCGTTGCTGTATGATAATCACATCCATTTTTTAGCCTCTGCCTCCAGACATGGTAGTCTTTGTCATTTTCCTTAGGGTGAGTGTGTTGGTTGCTTTAGCCATGCAAATAGATCTGAGGGGTAGGTAGAGGTCAGGTTTATGGCTGCCGCTATCATAAGGGCACACTGATTGATCCTTAAAGGACTGGACAATACTAATGTTTCCTTCCAGATTTCCTAGGGGGAGTGGGGATTTGGAGGAAGGGGTCTTCCGAGTATAAGGCTGCAGTTCTCCAAATACAATGCATTAGTTACCTCACCCTCTCAGCTTTCTGGAAGCCTCTCACCACCACTGCTGCTGATGTGATTCAAGAGGAAGATCTGTGTACAAACAGGTGCTACATTATCATAGACAGAAAACTTTATACAGTGCTTCAAGTGGATTTTCTTGAAATAGAATTTCTCAGTAACCTTTACAACACCCCTGTAAGGTAAGCTAGTATATTTATTCCATGCATTGCAGATACAAGGTTAAAGCTGAGAAATAATTGTTTCCTCAGTGGGTTTCTGGATGAGGTGACATTGGAAGTGGGGAGTTCCAGTGCACACTAGTTCTCATGAGCGTTAAAGAGTGATGGGAGAACCAGAATGTAGCTCAACATAGGATATCCTTGTCTTAGGGTGATTCTGCATCTAGCATTCACTCCACATTTTCTCAACTGGGAGGAAAAAGTGCAGCTCAAAAGTGCATTCAAATACCCCAGGGCAATGCTGTACTGACTGCAAAGTCACCCTTGAATGGCCATAAATCTATGCAGAAGATACCATAAAACCCAGTGATCAAAGACAGCGAAAGCGGCATGCAGTGCGGAGGGTACCATAAAATCCGAAGATCAAAGGAAGTGATAGCAGCATGCAATGCAGAGGGGAATTTCTGTTCCAATGTGAGTTTCATAAAGCAATGGAGGGAGAAACCAATGCAGAATTGCCCTTAATCTGCGAAGTGCCCAGGTATGAATCAAATGGTTTTGGCAGGAGCCAGCTAACAGATGGTGCCATTCTGAGTTAACTTTCAAGGGAATCAGAAAAGTCATTGTGGAAATTCTTTTCTGACAAACTGAGATGGCCTTACTTGGTCCCAAGCAACTGTGTTTGTTTGTGTGTAGGTGTGTTTAGTAATGATATTTTGGCATTCTCTCAGTGAGTCCCTCTTTTCTAACCCATGTTTTCAACTGTCGTTTTTATTTTGTACATATCTCAGCTGTTTTTAATTGTTTTAATGTTGTGTGTTGGGGGGATGTTTTTAATGGTTTTAAAATGTGATTTTATCACGTATGTTTTTAAATGTTTTAAATTACAAGGGCCAAGTAAGGGCAGAAAGGTGGGATACAAATTTTGTAAACAAATAAATTAAAAAATGCCAACCTTCCAGTACCAGGGAAAGCTTTTGCTGTTAAGGTGCGTTAAGGGGGGGGGGGAATCTGTTCTTGCAATATTAGGAAACTCTACTTTCAGAGATGTCTGTAAGAAATACCACGTAACAACAGGGAGGGGATGTGGGTCAGTAATTGGGCTTCCATACAGGAGGTTGCTAGTCCAGTCCCTAGTGCCTGAAAGGGTCTTAAGAGCAGCAGGTAGCCTGTTGGGAGAAACCCTCCTGTACCTTAGACCCTGGGAAGCTGCAGAGTAGACTTCACTAAGACAGATGAGGCAGGTTCGTGGGGATGAACTGCCCGACATGCTGGTCTTGGGGGGTGCCAGGCATCTGTCTAGGGCAACATTCAGAAGCTGAATAAACAGAGAAGAGGATGCCAAGGATGGCTCTCGTGTGACTGTGTCTGTGTGAGCCAGTTTGGTGTAGTGGTTAAGTGTGCGGACTCTAATCTGGGAGATCCGGGTTTGATTCCCCACTCCTCCACTTGCACCTGCTGGATGACCTTGGGCAAGCTATAGTTCTGGCACAGCTGTTCTTGAAAAAGAGCAGTTTCTGTCAGAGCTCTCTCAGCCCCACCTACCTCACAGGGTGTCTGTTGTGGGGAGGGGAAGGGGAAGGAGTTTGTAAGCCGCTCTGAGACTCCTTTGGGTAGTGAAAGGCGGGTCTTCTTCTTCTTCTTCCGTGTGTGGGGATTTGGTTTAGAGTTGACTCTTCATACATTAACAACACAGAGTGAGATGCCCACAAAATGGTGGAAATTAAGACATCAGTATAGCTTAGAGAAGGGCTTGAATCATTAGTATGTTGACTTCACTCCACAGATAATTTATCCCTGAATCTGGCAGTGTCAGATAGTAAACTACGCTAATCGTTGCTGTATGATAATCACATCCATTTTTTAGCCTCTGCCTCCAGACATGGTAGTCTTTGTCATTTTCCTTAGGGTGAGTGTGTTGGTTGCTTTAGCCATGCAAATAGATCTGAGGGGTAGGTAGAGGTCAGGTTTATGGCTGCCGCTATCATAAGGGCACACTGATTGATCCTTAAAGGACTGGACAATACTAATGTTTCCTTCCAGATTTCCTAGGGGGAGTGGGGATTTGGAGGAAGGGGTCTTCCGAGTATAAGGCTGCAGTTCTCCAAATACAATGCATTAGTTACCTCACCCTCTCAGCTTTCTGGAAGCCTCTCACCACCACTGCTGCTGATGTGATTCAAGAGGAAGATCTGTGTACAAACAGGTGCTACATTATCATAGACAGAAAACTTTATACAGTGCTTCAAGTGGATTTTCTTGAAATAGAATTTCTCAGTAACCTTTACAACACCCCTGTAAGGTAAGCTAGTATATTTATTCCATGCATTGCAGATACAAGGTTAAAGCTGAGAAATAATTGTTTCCTCAGTGGGTTTCTGGATGAGGTGACATTGGAAGTGGGGAGTTCCAGTGCACACTAGTTCTCATGAGCGTTAAAGAGTGATGGGAGAACCAGAATGTAGCTCAACATAGGATATCCTTGTCTTAGGGTGATTCTGCATCTAGCATTCACTCCACATTTTCTCAACTGGGAGGAAAAAGTGCAGCTCAAAAGTGCATTCAAATACCCCAGGGCAATGCTGTACTGACTGCAAAGTCACCCTTGAATGGCCATAAATCTATGCAGAAGATACCATAAAACCCAGTGATCAAAGACAGCGAAAGCGGCATGCAGTGCGGAGGGTACCATAAAATCCGAAGATCAAAGGAAGTGATAGCAGCATGCAATGCAGAGGGGAATTTCTGTTCCAATGTGAGTTTCATAAAGCAATGGAGGGAGAAACCAATGCAGAATTGCCCTTAATCTGCGAAGTGCCCAGGTATGAATCAAATGGTTTTGGCAGGAGCCAGCTAACAGATGGTGCCATTCTGAGTTAACTTTCAAGGGAATCAGAAAAGTCATTGTGGAAATTCTTTTCTGACAAACTGAGATGGCCTTACTTGGTCCCAAGCAACTGTGTTTGTTTGTGTGTAGGTGTGTTTAGTAATGATATTTTGGCATTCTCTCAGTGAGTCCCTCTTTTCTAACCCATGTTTTCAACTGTCGTTTTTATTTTGTACATATCTCAGCTGTTTTTAATTGTTTTAATGTTGTGTGTTGGGGGGATGTTTTTAATGGTTTTAAAATGTGATTTTATCACGTATGTTTTTAAATGTTTTAAATTACAAGGGCCAAGTAAGGGCAGAAAGGTGGGATACAAATTTTGTAAACAAATAAATTAAAAAATGCCAACCTTCCAGTACCAGGGAAAGCTTTTGCTGTTAAGGTGCGTTAAGGGGGGGGGGGAATCTGTTCTTGCAATATTAGGAAACTCTACTTTCAGAGATGTCTGTAAGAAATACCACGTAACAACAGGGAGGGGATGTGGGTCAGTAATTGGGCTTCCATACAGGAGGTTGCTAGTCCAGTCCCTAGTGCCTGAAAGGGTCTTAAGAGCAGCAGGTAGCCTGTTGGGAGAAACCCTCCTGTACCTTAGACCCTGGGAAGCTGCAGAGTAGACTTCACTAAGACAGATGAGGCAGGTTCGTGGGGATGAACTGCCCGACATGCTGGTCTTGGGGGGTGCCAGGCATCTGTCTAGGGCAACATTCAGAAGCTGAATAAACAGAGAAGAGGATGCCAAGGATGGCTCTCGTGTGACTGTGTCTGTGTGAGCCAGTTTGGTGTAGTGGTTAAGTGTGCGGACTCTAATCTGGGAGATCCGGGTTTGATTCCCCACTCCTCCACTTGCACCTGCTGGATGACCTTGGGCAAGCTATAGTTCTGGCACAGCTGTTCTTGAAAAAGAGCAGTTTCTGTCAGAGCTCTCTCAGCCCCACCTACCTCACAGGGTGTCTGTTGTGGGGAGGGGAAGGGGAAGGAGTTTGTAAGCCGCTCTGAGACTCCTTTGGGTAGTGAAAGGCGGGTCTTCTTCTTCTTCTTCCGTGTGTGGGGATTTGGTTTAGAGTTGACTCTTCATACATTCATCATGATTAAAGGTGGCCATGCCAAAAACAACAACACACTCTGAGATTTTCTGGAAGCTGAATTCTGCATCCAGCATCCACTCTTTTATGTACTCCTGCAGAATCATAGCATATATGTACAGCACTGTTTATAGACTCTGTGATTACGGCCAGTGACTTAGCAACACAGTTCCAGTTCACGCAGAATACTTCTGGGTGACTTCAGTGGCAGCATTCCACAATGCCCAGAATGCAACTGTTGGGCCACACAGCTCCCTTGACCAGCTGCATGCAGCACAGTCATCTTACGATGCTAAACAGGACTTGTTTTGTTTGATCTATTTACACGTATCCAGGGATGAATATACTCAGATACCACAGCGATGAGAGTGATTATGGAGGCAGATTACAAAGCAAATTTCTGGGAGCACAGACTCTTAGGACCACCTCACATTTATATTTAGTGTCTTGCATTAGCAAAGGTGTTACCATAAAGAGAACATTAACAAGAAGGTACAAGCGTGAATTATTTTACAGCCAGAATAGATATAGGAGATACTGAGCCAGTATGGATTTTTGTTGCCCTGCTGGTTTTAAGAGAGGGTAGCAGGTAGACAATGGGTACATTGGTATATCATTTTGGGGGAAATCACCTTCTTTGGTAAAAACAACTCTACAGGCTTTTGAGCTACATGAAGAGGATCTTTCAGCTACAATGCAGAGGTGTCTGTTACTCAGATGCAGACATGGGGGCACATTATTGCCAGAACCCCCAGCCACTGGTGGCGGATGGGGTGTAGGGTTGCCAGATCCAGGTTAGGGAACTCCTAGAGATTTGAGGATGGTGCCTGGGGAGGACAGAGACCTCAGTGGGGTACAATACCATACAGTCCACCTTCCAAGGTATCCATTTTCTCCAGGGGAACTGATCTCTGTAGTCTGGAGATGACCTGTAATTCCGGGGGATCCCCAGGTCCCACCTGGAGGCTGGCATCCCTAGCCCAGCACACTGGCTCTTTAACATGCTGGGAAAGGGCCTAGTAGGCCACTGACTTGGGGAGGCCCAGAGAAAGCTGAGTGGGCCTGTACCTGTTGTCATGGTGACTGCAGCCTGCCTGGCTTTTAGGCAGGTAGGCCCCTGAAGTGCTGCCACCAGTACTGGGGCAACTGAGCTCACTTGCTCCAGGGCAGTTTTAATTTATTTACTTTATATTATAGTTACAGTCTGCCTTTCCATTGAGGCAGATTATACAATGTCAGCCAGTTCAATCAAACTATGCATACTCCACCTTTCCTCTTGGCTCAAGGTGTCGAGTAAATAAGAGGGAACATGATACATGGGATGGGGAACTGAGAACTGAAATCCTGGGTCCAAGCTTTGCCACAGATTCACTCAGGGGTGAAAAAGAGCTATGGGAACTCATTAGCATAACTCATTAGCATATGCCACACCCCCTGACATCAGGGGCCCGGCGGTGGACCTGCAAGGCCGGCGGGAGTGCGAGGAAGCCCCGCCAAGGCCCTCCCTGGCCCCAGGCAGGCAGGGGTGGGGAGTGGCGGGGAGGAAGCAACTTACCCTCCCTCTTCTCCTGCCTCCTCCTGGCTGAATGAGGACCGGAAGTGGGGCGGCTAGAAGCAGGGGCCGGGGCTTCGTCGTGTGCCCCGCCCCCACACCTCACCCGGGGAACTGTGTTCCCCCGCGATCCCCTCCGAAATGACCTCTGGATTCACTGCATGTCCTTGTCCAAGTCTCCAATTTCAGCCTCAGCTGAGTGATTAGCAGTGCAAGTAACCCACCAGATATAGAAGCCCGCCAGCCAGCATGGTGTAGTGGTTAGAGTGTCAGACTAGGATCTCGGAGTCCTGGGTTCAAGTCCCCATTTGGCCATGGAAAGTTGCTGGGTGATCTGGGCCAGTCACACAGGGCAGTTGCTTGTGAGGATCAAGTGGAGGACAGAATGAAGTAAATTGCTTTGGGGAGTCCAACAGTGAGAAAAGTGGGATATAAATATGTTTAAAGGACTTATAATAAGTGGCAATGATGAAAGTGCAGCTTATGCCCTCGGATGAGTCAGTTGCAAGGAAAAGCCTTGAAGTACATGCTCCAAGGCACTCTCATCTTGATGACAAGCTTCAGTGGCTTTAAGCTTCAGTGGGGAGGCTGTAACCTATACTGGTCTGGGTGTTTCTATGCTTAAAATCTCCCCTCCCCAGGGTCTTTTTGTAGAATGTGAGGACATCTACTATGTGATCCAATGCAGAATCACTCTATTTTATACCCCACCTTTCTCCCCAATGGGGACTCAAAACGGCTGATATCATTCTCATCTCCTCCATTTTGTTTACATAATGACCCTGTGAGGTAGGTCAGGCTGACAGTGTATGACTGGCCCTGGGTCACGCAGCCAGCTTCCACGGCAACGTGGGGATTCAAACTGTTAGAAGTGGAGGACTTGGCACTGTCTCCTGTCTCAGACTTGAGAAGATGGCACCAAAGAGTTTAGACAGAGAGGTCAGGACACACAGAGCATCCTTTCCTTCCTGCTATCTGATCCTTTCCTTTGAAGTAGAATGCTACTCTTAGGGGCAATTTCCTCTGCTTCCGCTCCCCACTCTCCTCTCCTCTCCTCTCCTCCATGCACGAAGAAGGTGCTTGATCTCCATCTTGCACTATTTTCGACGGTTTCCCTTTTGTAACCTTCCAGGTAGGGAGAAAACATGCCGTTGGTATCACACACAAAAAGGCATGCATTCATTTTAGTCCAGCGATTAATTGTTTCCAAATCTAACAGCGGTTCCGACAAGTAGAAACCTGATTGGACTCGGAGGTTGCAAAAGCGTCACCTTCCCGTTGCGCACCCGGGAGCCTCGCTTGCTCCTTCTGCAGCTCAGCAATCGCAGAACTCTGTAATCCCAAATCTTTACGCTTTCTTTTTGACAGCGGGGCTGTCCCTACCTACGTGACTACTGCCCTCGTTTCTTTAAAAATAGCCGGGAAGCTCCCACTACGGTGGGTTTTCCGCAGAAAGGATTCTGACTAATCCAACTCCCGTCTGGCACCTCTTCTCTCTCCCCCCCCCCCACCTTCTTCCAGGCAAGGGCTGGGGGGAGGTGGAGGGTGGCGAGGAGGAGGGCCGCGCTGGAATTCTAATTCAGAACCTGGTTGGACAGCGGCTCACCGTGACGTCACAATGCGGGGAGGAGCCCGGCTGGCATGAACGGGATAAATACAGAGGAGACCGAGCGGAGAGATCATACAATTCCGGGAGCTTTTCGGCTACGGTGGAGCGCTGGCTAGGAGCAGAGGAAGCGCTTCCCACTAGTCCTGCGTACGTGCGGCTTCTTCTGTCCCAGCTCCTCCGAGCAGCCTTCCCGAGGTAAGTTGGCTCTTGGATGCGTGGTGGGTGGATAAGGGGCAGCTTCCGGCCGCGGCTCTAGGAAAAGCTTGGCACGTGTGCTGTTGCCGTTAGCCCAGCAGAAGTTGGATAGAAGGGACGGAGTGTCGGTTGCGTTCTGCCAGTCGAAGTTGGGGAGAGTTGGGGTGGTAAATGGATTCGTTCTGCCCCGGTTTCTTTTCTCAGGGCTGTGCGCTCAGTTTGGGGGCGTCTTCAAGATGCTTGAAAGAGTATTAAAGAGCGGGCTTTTAAAAAATAAATAACGACTGGGGGACGCTTCAAAGGGTTCATCTCTGCCCCAGTTCTACTATTTTTGCAGTTTTGCGTTGCATTTGAAAACGAGCTGCATAAAATCAGCGTTGCATGCCTGCGTGTGCATCTTCGCTATTCTGCATTCCCGATGGAATCTCGTGGCAGCTTGCACACGGTGGATTTGCACCCTCTTGTATGCCCTTGCCCGTTTTGTACATCCCCAGTCAGGGCCGTGGGGGTGTCCCCTCGCCTTTTCTTTTCTCCATCCAATCCTTTTGTTCCAAAGCCATTGTGTACTGGCTGCTTTGGGGCAAACTGTTGCTTGTGCAACTCCCATCTTTCTGCACTAGAAACATCCTCTGAGTTCATCGGAGTGATTCCCGCTCTTTCTCATACCCAGAGCAGGGATGCACAGGGGACTGTGAGGCTCAGGCAGCAGCGAAAGACCAGTGCTTTGTTTGAAACACACTAATGCTCCTGTGTCTTCCAGGTAGAGCCATGACCCTGAACCGAGGCGACAAGCTGAGATACCTGGACAAGCGGCGCTGCAGTATGCCTTTTGCCGTGCACCAGCAGCACCTGCACCGGCGGAGCATGCCTGTGGACGAGCGGGAGTTGCAAGCCTCCCTGCCCCAAGCCCAGCTCTCGCACCTGGTGCGCTGCACCTCCTACAACCCCTCCGAGGAGGCGCATCACCAGCAAGGCTGGACTTCGGACTCCTCCGACTCCGTCATCTCCTCCGGCAGCGACTCCGACAGCAACCTCTACAAGGTCATTCTGCTAGGCGAGCATGGGGTGGGCAAGACCAGCCTGGCCAGGATCTTTGGGGGAGTAGAAGATTGCCCGGATGCTGAAGAAGCTGGTGAGTGAGGACGGAGACACCGTGGGGGTGGCGTCTGAGGGGGCAGCAGTCCTCATGCATGTGCACTGAGGGTGCATATTGGGCATGGGGAAACTTGAGTTTGTTTGTGTCTTGCTTTCCTTCCCCAATGGGGACCCAAAGTTTTATCCTCACAACAGCCCTGTGAGGTAGGTTAGACTGAGAAAATGTGATCGGCCCAAGGTCACTTAGTGAGCTTCTACGACTGAGTCAAAGCTGAGTCTCTCCTGCTCCTATTTCAACCTTCTAACCCCTGCAGCAGGCTTTGCTTGCCAGATGATGGAGCAATACAGGGCTGGTCTGGGGCAGGAAATTTTGGAGGGGTGAGCTCTTAAAACAGGGTGCAGTTTGAGATGCATGCCCCCTGAATTGCAGAGCTGCAGGCAGTGTTGAGACGCAGCTTTGGGGCAGGGCACAGACACTTTCACTTAATTGCCCTGGGAAATGTTGCCCCCCCCCCCGTCAACATTTGTGTTGGCCCAGGGAACAATGTGTCCCATGTTGCGCATCTGACCTCTTGATGTGGCGTTATATCCCCATGTAGAGCTCTTTCCTGCCCTACCCTCGAAGTTAGACGAATGCAGTGTTTAAATTGAAACCACAGAGATGGAATGTTACTTTAAGGCACGAAGTCAATATTTGTGTGTGTTGATAGAGCATGAAACATGCTGTGCTTGAATGAAGCTCCAGATTCTGCCTAAGACCTTGGGAATTCTGGTCATGTTCTGTGATTAACAGCAAGAGCCAGACTTCAGTATGAAGCAGTTCTGTATATCCTAAGGAGAAAAGTGCTTTTGCACAGTGTTGATTTCATAAATACAAAATTTGCAGTCTCTTCATGGAAATAATACTGTTTTTAAAAAGCTGAACAAATCTTGTAGTTCCTGTCTATAGCCACAAAACTAGAAGTGAATTACTGTGCAATTTTATGCCGTGTTACTCTAAGTCTATGGAAATCAATAGCCTTAGACCTGAAGAACTCTGCACAGGGTTTCATGGTTTCCACTTGGAGTTACTGAAAATATCATGACCCTTTGATATATTTTTTTGTTCTTGTACCTTAAAGTGGTCATAAATATGAGTTCAGAACTTTAGAGAGCCTTTTGATCAACTGATAAAAACAGCTGGTACATTCTGTGCTAAAATTCTCCCTGTTAGAATCACACCTCAAGAATTTAACCAACCACACTATTGCTTGAACAAAAAAATGGAGTGAGGAAAGTTCTGGATTTTATTGGCTGAATCAGAGTACAAGAAGCAAGCCAGTGATATTTTTGCATCTCCCCTGCTGTTTTTGGCCTTGGTAGCAGAACATTTAAAAAAACAAAAAAAACACCCCTTCTTTTAAATCAAAACAAATGTTTTTTAAAAGTGTGGGTCAAAGTACCTCCCTTGCTGTGCCTCTGTTAATCAGCCACTGTACCGCAATGGAATTTTGGGAGAGAAAATCATTGGAAGCATTTAGCTTAACAAGCAAGGTTGTGGCACTAAACACAGTGAGCCCCATTGATAGGCTTTCTCAAATGGGACTTGCATCTAAAGAAGGGGAAACGCCTTTGTCTTAATGGAATGTGGGGCACTAGATGGAGGGAGTGAAGCTCTGTTCCCTCCAGTGCGTTACCATATTGTATCCTGTGACTTCTAGCATTTTTCTCCCAGCCTGGTTCATGTCTGGTGTTGGAGCTGGTCTGGGAGGGAAACCCTGAAAGCCACAGAGTGGAACAAGAGAAAGGGATGAAGAGCTGTCTCTTCTCCCCTCCTCCACTTTCTCCTCACAGCAGTCCTCTGAGGGAGGTTAGAATGAGAGGCAGTGGTCCACCTGTGAGCTTCATAGCCAAGCAGGGGCTTGAGCTTGCTTCTCCCTGGCCCTCTGACCACTGCACCTCATTGGCTGGCATAGCCAAGCAGTTTGTGTGTATGGCTCACTCCATACTGCCAGTTCTTTTTATAGACCAGCAGTGACAGTAGAAATGATAAGTTCCCTTCCCCCCCCCTAACATCCTTTTTAACATTTATCTTTTAGGCAATACGTATGACAGAGCTATTGTTGTTGATGGCGAAGAAGCTTCTCTTGTGGTGTTCGATATATGGGAACAGGTAAATATCTTGGCTGCTCTATTGTTTCTGTTATCTCACCCTTCCCTCAGTCCTGTCCTTCCATTCAGTGGCATCGGGGCTTTACCCTGTCATCCTGAACTGAGTTACACCCTTCTAAATCCATGGCTGGATTATCATACTTGCTGAGATAAGTCCCGATTGGAGAGGAAAGTGGGGTATAAATGAAAGAAGATGAGGGCTGTGTTAAATTTAGTCATATGCAAGAATCAGTTTTGTAAAATGGTTAAGCCAAATGCTATGGATGTAAGGAGATTTATTCTCTGTTTGAATGACAGGGACTGGCACCTTGATCCTTAATGTTAATGCCAGCCCCGGAGACACAGGGTTAAAGTCTAATGTCTAGCACTGTGCCTTGCACCCTGGGGGGACGGTGGGTAGAGCTCGCCACTGGCACCCTTTAGCCAGCATGAGTCTTCAGAACTAGGAGACGAGGCAATATCTAATAACGTGTGGATGCAGCTTCCACTATATTCCACTATAACAATAATTTGCCACTAGACCATCCAGATGCCAACAGTAGCTGTAGCACAGCGATGACACCATCTTTAGTGATGCGTGGGCCCTTTCACACCTGCCAAATAATGCACTTTCAGACCAGGCCCCTTTCAGTGCACTTACTGATCATTTGAAAGTGGATTGAAAGGGGAAAGTACTTTATTGATGATGTGTGAAAGCACCCTTTCAGTCTGCTTGGCATTGGAGAGTTCAGATACTGGTTTGATGGACTCTGGCTAGTTGTGGTGGCTAGCCAGCGTTGGTGTAGTGGTTAAGAGTGGCAGACTCTAACAGGGTACATCTGTAGCTACAAAGGATAGGTTTATGCAGATACATACCAAAACAAATTTTTCATTTTTAAAACCTTGTTTGGAGCGTATGTGGTGCATTGTCCCAGTCTTGAGATCTAGAGGCTTACTTTGAGAAACTGAGTGGGATGACCAACATATTTCTTGCCTAGGGTAGAACTCCTAAAGTAGTTTCTAGTCAAAAATGTTTAATCCAGGGTGCTTTAGCCCAAATGTCATTATTTCTGTTCTTAACTTTAGGATGATAGCCAATGGCTTCAGAACCAGTGCATGAAAATGGGGGACGCGTACATTATTGTCTACTCCGTGACGGATAAAGTCAGCTTTGAGAAGGCCTCGGAGCTGAGAATCCAGCTACGAAGAGCAAGACAAACGGAAGACATTCCTATCATTCTTGTAGGAAACAAGAGTGACCTGGTCCGATCGCGGGAAGTCTCTGTAGATGGTAAGAGGCTTGAGTGGATGAGTACCCAATGGGTCTCTGTTGAAAATAATTTCCTAAGCCACTGAACTGACATTGGGCAAGATCTCTGAAGTGCACACTTGGGATTGGTTCAGATTTATATGTTGATCAACTGACTTCCATAGGAGGCTGTGGTTCAGTGGCAGAGGACATGCGTAAGGTGAGGCTCTACTGGTAGCAGGAGCTCCTTTGCATATTAGGCCACACACCCCTAGTGTAGCCAATCCTCCAAGAGCTTACAGTAGCCCCAGTAAGAAGAGCTCTGTAAGCTCTTGGAGGATTGGCTACACTAGGGGTGTGTGGCCTAATATGCAAAGGAGCTCCTGCTACCAGTAGAGCCCTGTAAGGTCCTAGATTCAGTCCTTGGCAGCTCCATAGATCTTGGGCTAGAGATGCTAGGAAGGGCCTTTTTCTCTGCCCAAGACTCCTGAACAGGCAATGCTAAGCTAGATGGACCAATGGAACCTTGATACGTTCCTATGACCGCAGCATCCAGAGATGGTTTGTGTGTAGGCATGGACTATTGTAGATCTTGTCAGAACTTCTGTATGCCTGTAAATGCAGTGGAGTCAATTCACCTCCTCAGTTTACCAAGCGATATGATGCTGTGCATGAACCAGCCTTTTATCCTCAAAAGAGGTAGCCCAGAAGTCTTGGTAGTTTAGTTCGAGCTTGCATATCAAGATGAAGTCAGTCCTATTTGACTGTTTTAATCTGCAGCAACACGTACTGGAACTGAAACTCTACAGCAGATAATCCTGTGCCCTTGTGGACCTGTGTCCAGCCAGCACATAGCACATCATCTAAAAAACCTTTGGAAAAGTTATGTGCAAGAAAACATTGACATTCCATTGGTCCTTCCCTTTTTTGCAGCTGTGTAGAATTCATTGGCAGCCCAGGAGTTAGGTAGAGTGGCTTAAAAGAGAGAAAGGGAAGTGATTTCTTTTCTTAGAGAAGGGACCAATTGGAAGGTGCAGGAAATCGCCCCTGGAAATGGCCAGAACTTCCTACTGGATAGCGTAAACAGCAATGCAAAGAGTCATAGACCCTGAGGATATGAGACTGCCTTAACAGTGGGACACCTAACTGGCAAGAGCTTTCCAGGGTTTCAGGCAGGGGGAATTTATTTTTCTCCTTCCCCCATAATGAGACCTTTTCAGCGTCCTTGAGCAATAGCCTCTGGACAGACAAAAGGAAGTGCTATTTCACTCAAAGAGTGATTGGCTTGCAGAACGTGTTGCCATGGGGTGTGATGGTGACCTCCAGATTAGTTAGCTTTAAAAGGGAAATGGACAAATTCATGAAGGACAATTGATAGGTGGAATGGTATAATCAGGTCTTGGAAGCCAAGCAAAGGATGGGGGAAGACTTTGCAGAGGAAGGCAATGGCAAAACCACCTCTGCTTCTCTTGAAAACCCGAACGTGATGGCACGTTAAATACATACATACATACATACATACATACACACACACACACACACACACACACACACACATATATATATATATCCCCCCCCCACAGTCAATAGTGTGACTAAATGGAACATCATTTTCAGAGGCAATAACCACCCTCTGAATCCTAATGTTGAGAGGTAACTAGAGACTTCAGCCCCTGTACCCTGCTTGCAGTCCTCCTAGGGGCTTCTGATTGGGCACTGTGTGAAACAGGATGCTGGACTAGATGGACCATTGGCTTCATCTTGCACGGTTGTTCTTTTGTTAAAGGAGTGGTCTTTCCCAACACTTATGATCCTTTTAACTGGAGATGCCAGGGACTGAGCTGCTTGCCTTTTGCATGCAAAATTCACTGGTTCTCGATCACATGGTCAAGCACAAGTCTGTCATTGAATCACAGCCCTTTCTAGTTCAACAACTGCTTGACCCATGCAGATCATTTCCCCCCTAGTATCTTGGAAAGTAAAAGGGAGACAGACTTGCCCTTAATGGGGGTACACTAATTTTGCTATCACCTCTAGCTAGTGTGTTTTATAGCATTTCAAAAGCCTTCTCAACTAGATTAGACAGTAGGGGGAAAATATGTTCACACCAAGTGAAAAATGGATTGGATCCTACCAATCTTTCCACTGATGACAGAGAGGGGAGAGGCCCATTTTGATGGCTGAAAAAGTTACGCCAGGGACTGTGGGACCCACGTGGACAATGCCCCCACAGTATGGGAACTGCAGTAGGGAAGGAACAGGACAACAGAGCAGAAAAGATTGTGGGATCTCACCATGATGCCTCTTTCAATATTCCCCATAACTCATAGAAATAGACTATAGATGAAAACTGCATTATGAACGACATCCCTGTTTTTGTTCTACCCTAAGTAACTCTGTGTTTTTCCTCCCGCCTTTCAGAAGGACGAGCCTGCGCAGTGGTGTTTGATTGCAAGTTTATCGAGACTTCTGCCGCTCTGCATCATAACGTGAAGGACCTCTTCGAGGGGATTGTCCGGCAAATTCGGCTACGCAAAGACAGTAAAGAGGACAACGCCAGGCGAATGGCCAACACCAAGAGGAGAGAGAGCATCAGCAAGAAAGCCAAGAGGTTCCTTGGCCGGATCGTGGCCAAGAACAACAAGAAGATGGCGTTCAAGGCCAAGTCCAAATCTTGCCATGACTTGTCAGTGCTTTAATGGCCACTTTCAGAAGACCCAGATGCTGTGTGCGTGTGTACGTGTGTGGGATTGTGAGCATGTCTTTGATTGTAAAAGGGTGAAAACAGGATTATGGACATGAGCCACACGGTGGGAGAAAAATGTTCTCCTTCATGCCTTAAGGCTCCTAAGTGAGACTTGGGAAGAAGACGACCTTGTCTTCATCGGCAAATGGTTTTTTTAAGCTTCTGCGTGTGTGAGGAACTGAACAGAATTTTCCAATACTGAGGCTTGGTATGCCTGCATCTTCACTGTGTTTCTGTGCTAGCCGTCCTGTGGATATCAGGGATGCAAAGATCAGGAGGGATGGTGAAATTGATCAGCATCGTCATGTTTCCTTTGCAGAGCAAGACTTGAATGAATGTACGCAGGATCGTACACTCTCTTATTCTTTGGTATATATTAGAAAGCCGTGATCTTTTTTTAAAAAAAATGTGGGCTGGATCAGACCATTTTAAGTGCATTCAGGACAGGAGGAAGCAAAATCTAGATGAAATATAATTTTTTTAGAAATTAATTTGCACTTTCATGAAGTGTTTAATTTGTAATTTGTTTACATGCAGATTTTATAATAAAGTATTTCTGGTTACGATAGGTTGTTTCTTTTCCCTTTCTTATAAGACAGGCAATATTTTTTTCATTCCTTTTCATATAGGACAGGCAATCTATTTTTCCCAAAGTGCCCTGGATGATTAGACCTGGAGCGGTATATAGATCAAGCTTTTATCTACCTTGAAAGGCAAACAAGAGTTTTGTGTCTTAGAAACAAATGTAGTGTTAAGAATCAGCGGTATTCATGAAAATGAAAAAGTTTGAGCAGAAGAGCTGCTTGGATGGGTCCCTTTCCCTGAAGATCATCTTTCCAGTTAAAATTTCCTGTCACAGTTTTTCTCCTGTGAAGTTCTAGATATACATTCTGTGTTTATAGTAATCACTAGGAAAAAGGCCTGTTGTGGAAATAAATACAACGGCCTCTAGAAAGAGGCTCTGGGCAGGTGCCCCGGCCTTGGACTCTCCGTGTCAATTTGCTGTGGCGACCTCAGCAGGGTATAATGACACTGAGTCCACCCTTTTCTCCAAAGGAACTGATCTCTGCTACATAAAGAACAGTTGTAATTTTGAGTGATCTCCAGCCCTCACCTAGAGATTGGCAACAATGGTTCCCCAGAAGGGAATAGTTGGTTCGGAGGGTGGAGTCTATGGCTTTGTACCTGTCCGAGGTCCCATGCCTCCTGAAACCTCACCCTCTCCAGGCTCCATCCCTCACATCTCCAGGAATATCCCACCTGGAGTTGGCAACCCTATCTCCTTCCCAGCCAATCATCAACCTATCTTTATTTCCCCTTCACTCTTCAGCTTTCCACCCCCCACACACCTGCAGCCTCTCCCGTGCTCTGAAGCCCTGACTGCTACGTCACATTGGCTGTCATATGGGGGCCACCTCAGCAGCATATAAGGATACAGAGCCCACTATTTTCTCCATGGAAACTGATCTCTGCCATCTGGAAAGCAGTTGTAATTCTGAGTGATCTCCAGCCCTCCCCTGGAGATTGGACACATTTTACCTCAGAACAGCAAAACTGCTTAGAATGTTAGAGGCAAAAGCCAAATGACCTCTGTGTTCCAAGGCAAAGGCCAATGAGGCTGCATATGCAAATAACCTCTGTGTTCCTACTGGCTATGGGGGGGAGACGAACAGCAAACTGTTTAGAATGTTGGAGGCGAGACTCACTCAAAGCTGCCAGTGGATAGGGAGACCCTCTGAATGACTGATCAGAGAGCGAACTGATTTTGAACCGTGTGGAATGTTAGAGAAGTCATTCGGCTTTTATTTATAAGGGAGATTAGGAGCCTTAATGTGGGGCGGTGGGTTGAGCATGAAAACACTGGGTATGGAAAGAGCTACATATGCTTCTTTTCAGTTTTCAAACTTGTAACCTCTCAAGGCTGCTTTCCATCAAGCTACTCACACTTCCTTACATGTGCATAACACCTCATTTGCCCCAGGGTCTCCCTTATCTGAATTTTCATTACGACTATCACCTTTGTGAAGTCACTCTTTGTCTACCCGAATTCATTAATTCTTGATGTAAATATTTATACAGGGAGTTTATCTGCTGCACCTTTGAGACCAAAGTCCTACTGCACCTCTGCACCAGCAAAAAGAATACCATGACAACAATGTCAGTTACCAATATTAAAAACACTGGGGGAAGGGCATAAAGCAGCCTAAAACGATCACTGAGCTACATTTTAAAAAACCCATAAAACTCTTCTCGGGGCACAATAAAACCTCGGTAGAAAGATGGAACCCTTTGGTTAAAAACCTGGGCCAAAAGAAATGATTTGGCCTGGCACCTAAAAGACAGTAGTGAAGGTGCCAGGTGAGCTTCAAGGGAGAGGGCATTCCAAAAGCCTGTGTTGAAAAGGCCTGTCTGCAGTTGCCCCTTGCCTCACTTCTGCAGGTGAGAACACCTAGGGAGTTATCTATCTGCATATATGGCAGGACAGCTCTTTTCCCATAAACAGTGGAAAGATTTATATTTCTGTTCTTTGTGGTCTGCCTTTCTCACAGGGACTTAAGGGGGATTACACCTAGTGAACCAGGACAATCCGGGAGAGTCTCGAGCCCCCAGAAAGAGCCGAAGCATAGCATCAGTATTCACTTGGCACATTAAGTGGGTACAGAGATTACATAATGGGATCCTACTACAATAAACTATGCACAGCAATATAGACCACAGCCCCCTAAGCATTTGTCCAGGTAAATCTGTGAATCAATTCGCACAGTGCAACCCTATCAACTGTGCAGAAAGGCTCTCGTGAACAGTTCAGTTTTATGTATTTTGCAGAAGCCCAGGAGAGGGGGAGCTTTCCTGATCTCCACAGACAGGCAGGTGACCCTGACGTCTGTTTGAAATCACGAAGGACGGGCTCCTTTTTGCTTTCGTTTTCCTCCTTTCCAGAACTGTTAGTTCTGCAGAAAGTGCAAGCTAAGGGGGCCACACAAGAACAACCGCT